>NW_019154099.1:20062380-20148170 GCF_002288905.1 Enhydra lutris kenyoni
ATCTCTTCTGATTTGGCTAAAGCATATTTTCCTGGGGTTGTTGCCACCCTTTTAGTATTTTACTTGCTCCTTCATCTACTCTTATCTGGACAAAATGACAAGGCGGAAAAATTCACCACAAAAAAAAGAACAAGAGGCAGTACCAAAGGCTAGGGACCTAATCAATACAGACGTTGGTAATATGTCAGATCTAGAGTTCAGAATGACGATTCTCAAGGTTCTAGCCGGGCTCGAAAAAGTCATGGAAGATATTAGAGAAACCCTCTCCGGAGAGATAAAAGCCCTTTCTGGAGAAATAAAAGAACTAAAATCTAACCAAGTTGAAATCAAAAAAGCTATTAATGAGGTGCAATAAAAAATGGAGGCTCTCACTGCTAGGATAAATGAGGCAGAAGAAAGAATTAGCGATATAGAAGACCAAATGACAGAGAATAAAGAAGCTGAGCAAAAGAGGGACAAACAGCTACTGGACCACAAGGGGAGAATTCGAGAGATAAGTGACACCATAAGACGAAACAACATTAGAATAATTGGGATTCCAGAAGAAGAGGAAACGGAGAGGGGAGCAGAAGGTATCTTGGAGAGAATTATTGGAGAGAATTTCCCCAATATGGCAAAGGGAACAAGCATCAAAATCCAGGAGATTCAGAGAACCCCCCTCAAAATCAATAAGAATAGGTCTACACCCCGTCACCTAATAGTAAAATTTACAAGTTTTAGTGACAAAGAGAAGATCCTGAAAGCAGCGCAGGAAAAGAAGTCTGTAACATACAATGGTAAAAATATTAGATTGGCAGCAGACTTATCCACAGAGACCTGGCAGTCCAGAAAGAGCTGGCATGATATATTCAGAGTACTAAATGAGAAAAACATGCAGCCAAGAATACTATATCCAGCTAGGCTATCATTGAAAATAGAAGGAGAGATTAAAAGCTTCCAGGACAAACAAAAACTGAAAGAATTTGCAAATACCAAACCAGCTCTACAGGAAATATTGAAAGGGGTCCTCTAAGCAAAGAGAGACCCTAAAAGTAGTAGATCAGAAAGGAACGGAGACAATATACAATAACAGTCACCTTACAGGCAATACAATGGCACTAAATTCATATCTCTCAATACTTACCCTGAATGTGAATGGGCTAAATGCCCCAATCAAAAGACACAGGGTATCAGAATGGATAAAAAAACAAAACCCATCTATATGTTGCCTACAAGAAACTCATCTTAAACCCGAAGACACCTCCAGATTTAAAGTGAGGGGGTGGAAAAGAATTTACCATGCTAATGGACATCAGAAAAAAGCAGGAGTGGCGATCCTTATATCAGATCAATTAGATTTTAAGCCAAAGACTATAATAAGAGATGAGGAAGGACACTATATCATACTCAAAGGAACTGTCCAACAAGAAGATCTAACAATTTTAAATATCTATGCCCCTAACATGGGAGCAGCCAACTATATAAACCAATTAATAACAAAATCAAAGAAACACATCGACAATAATACAATAATAGTAGGGGACTTTAACACTCCCCTCACTGAAATGGACAGATCATCCAAGCAAAAGATCAACAAGGAAATCAAGGCCTTAAATGACACACTGGACCAGATGGACATCACAGATATATTCAGAACATTTCATCCCAAAGCAACAGAATACACATTCTTCTCTAGTGCACATGGAACATTCTCCAGAATAGATCATATTCTCGGTCCTAAATCAGGTCTCAACCGTTATCAAAAGATTGGAATAATTCCCTGCATATTTTCAGACCACAATGCTCTGAAGCTAGAACTCAATCACAAGAGGAAATTTGGAAAGAACCCAAATACATGGAGACTAAACAGCATCCTTCTAAAGAATGAATGGGTCAACCAGGAAATTAAAGAAGAGTTGAAAAAATTCATGGAAACAAATGATAATGAAAACACAACGGTTCAGAATCTGTGGGACACAACAAAGGCAGTCCTGAGAGGAAAATATATAGCGGTACAAGCCTTTCTCAAGAAACAAGAAAGGTCTCAGGTACACAACCTAACCCTACACCTAAAAGAGCTAGAGAAAGAACAAGAAAGAAACCCTAAACCCAGCAGGAGAAGAGAAATCATAAAGATCAGAGCAGAAATCAATGAAATAGAAACCAAAAAAACAATAGAACAAATCAACGAAACTAGGAGCTGGTTCTTTGAAAGAATTAATAAGATCGATAAACCCCTGGCCAGACTTATCAAAAAGAAAAGAGAAAGGACCCAAATAAATAAAATCATGAATGAAAGAGGAGAGATCACAACGAACACCAAAGAAATACAGACAATTATAAGAACATACTATGAGCAACTCTACACCAACAAATTTGACAATCTGGAAGAAATGGATGCATTCCTAGAGACACATAAACTACCACAACTGAACCAGGAAGAAATAGAAAGCCTGAACAGACCCATAACCAGTAAGGAGATTGAAACAGTCATCAAAAATCTCCAAACAAACAAAAGCCCAGGGCCAGATGGCTTCCCGGGGGAATTCTACCAAACATTTAAAGAAGAACTAATTCCTATTCTCCTGAAACTGTTCCAAAAAATAGAAATGGAAGGAAAACTTCCAAACTCATTTTATGAGGCCAGCATCACCTTGATCCCAAAACCAGACAAGGATCCCATCAAAAAAGAGAACTACAGACCAATATCCTTGATGAACACAGATGCAAAAATTCTCGCCAAAATACTAGCCAATAGGATTCAACGGTACATTAAAAGGATTATTCACCACGACCAAGTGGGATTTATTCCAGGGCTGCAAGGTTGGTTCAACATCCGCAAATCAATCCATGTGATACAACACATTTATAAAAGAAAGAACAAGAACCATACGATACTCTCCATAGATGCTGAAAAAGCATTTGACAAAGTACAGCATCCCTTCCTGATCAAAACTCTTCAAAGTGTAGGGATAGAGGGCACATACCTCAATATTATCAAAGCCATCTATGAAAAACCCACCGCAAATATCATTCTCAATGGAGAAAAACTGAGAGCTTTTCCGCTAAGGTCGGGAACACGGCAGGGATGCCCGTTATCACCACTGCTATTCAACATAGTACTAGAAGTCCTAGCCTCAGCAATCAGACAACAAAAGGAAATTAAAGGCATCCAAATTGGCAAAGAAGAAGTCAAACTATCACTCTTCGCAGATGATATGATACTATATGTGGAAAACCCAAAAGACTCCACTCCAAAACTGCTAGAACTTGTACAGGAATTCAGTAAAGTGTCAGGATATAAAATCAATGCACAGAAATCAGTTGCATTTCTCTACACCAACAACAAGACAGAAGAAAGAGAAATTAAGGAGTCCATCCCATTTACAATTGCACCCAAAACTATAAGATACCTAGGAATAAATCTAACCAAAGAGATTAAGAATCTATACACAGAAAACTATAAAGTACTCATGAAAGAAATTGAGGAAGACACAAAGAAATGGAAAAATGTTCCATGCTCCTGGATTGGAAGAAGAAATATTGTGAAAATGTCTATGCTACCTAAAGCAATCTACACATTTAATGCAATTCCTATCAAAGTACCATCCATTTTTTTTCAAAGAAATGGAACAAATAATCCTAAAATTTATATGGAACCAGAAAAGACCTCGAATAGCCAAAGCCATATTGAAAAAGAAAGCCAAAGTTGGTGGCATCACAATTCCGGACTTCAAGCTCTATTACAAAGCTGTCATCATCAAGACAGCATGGTACTGGCACAAAAACAGACATATAGATCAATGGAACAGAATAGAGAGCCCAGAAATAGACCCTCAACTCTATGGTCAACTAATCTTCGACAAAGCAGGAAAGAATATCCAATGGAGAAAAGACAGCCTCTTCAACAAATGGTGTTGGGAAAATTGGACAGCCACATGCAGAAAAATGAAATTGGATCATTTCCTTACACCACACACGAAAATAGACTCAAAATGGATGAAGGATCTCAATGTGAGAAAGGAATCCATCAAAATCCTTGAGGAGAACACAGGCAGCAACCTCTTCGACCTCAGCCGCAGCAACATCTTCCTAGGAACATCGCCAAAGGCAAGGGAAGCAAGGGCAAAAATGAACTATTGGGATTTCATCAAGATCAAAAGCTTTTGCACAGCAAAGGAAACAGTTAACAAAACCAAAAGACAACTGACAGAATGGGAGAAGATATTTGCAAATGACATATCGGATAAAGGGCTAGTGTCCAAAATCTATAAAGAACTTAGCAAACTCAACACTCAAAGAACAAATAATCCAACCAAGAAATGGGCAGAGGACATGAACAGACATTTCTGCAAAGAAGACATCCAGATGGCCAACAGACACATGAAAAAGTGCTCCACATCACTCGGCATCAGGGAAATACAAATCAAAACCACAATGAGATACCACCTCACACCAGTCAGAATGGCTAAAATTAACAAGTCAGGAAATGACAGATGCTGGCGAGGATGCGGAGAAAGGGGAACCCTCCTACACTGTTGGTGGGAATGCAAGCTGGTGCAACCACTCTGGAAAACAGCATGGAGGTTCCTCAAAATGTTGAAAATAGAACTACCCTATGACCCAGCAATTGCACTGCTGGGTATTTACCCTAAAGATACAAACGTAGTCATCCGAAGGGGCACGTGCACCCGAATGTTTATAGCAGCAATGTCTACAATAGCCAAACTATGGAAAGAACCTAGATGTCCATCAACAGACGAATGGATAAAGAAGAAGTGGTATATATACACAATGGAATACTATGCAGCCATCAAAAGAAATGAAATCTTGCCATTTGCGACGACGTGGATGGAACTAGAGGGTATCATGCTTAGCGAAATAAGTCAATCGGAGAAAGACAACTATCATATGATCTCCCTGATATGAGGGAGAGGAGATGCAACATGGGGGGTTAAGGGTGTAGGAGAAGAATAAATGAAACAAGATGGGATTGGGAGGGAGACAAACCATAAGTGACTCTTAATCTCACAAAACAAACTGAGGGTTAATGGGGGGAGGGGTTGGGGGGGTGGGATTATGGACATTGGGGATGGTATGTGCTATGGTGAGTGCTGTGAAGTGTGTAAACCTGGCGATTCACAGACCTGTACCCCTGGGGATAAAAAGATATTATATGTTTAAAAAAAATAAAATTTAAAATAAAAAATAAATAAATAAATAAATAAATAAATAAATAAAAAAGAAGACCGGTCTTAAATCAACAACCTATCTTTATAACCTGTGGAACAAAAGGAAGAGGAACAAACTAAACACAAAACTAGAAAAAAGGAAGTAATAATAAAATTTAGAGCAGAAGAAAATAGATAATAGAGAAAATCAACAAAACCAAAAATTAGTTCCAAAAAAATATCAGCAGAATTGATAAATCTTTACTTAGATTGACTAAGGAAAAAAAAAATATAAATTACTAAAGTCAGGAATGAAAGTGGATACATTACCACCAATTCTACAGAAATAAAAAATAAGAGATTATTCTCAATAATAGCATGACAAAATATTGGATGACCTTGATAAAATGGGCAAATTTCTGTAAGTACAAAAATAATCAAGAAAAGCTTGAGGGCTCATACTTTCTTTTTTTAAAAGCTCTGGTAATCAAAACAATGTAGTATTGGGCCCAGAATTATCCCTTGCATATGGCCAAATAATTTTTGACAAGGATACCAAGACAATTCAATGGAAAAAGGA
This sequence comes from Enhydra lutris kenyoni, assembly GCF_002288905.1. Lineage (NCBI taxonomy): Eukaryota > Metazoa > Chordata > Mammalia > Carnivora > Mustelidae > Enhydra > Enhydra lutris. The sequence continues at coordinate 20,068,111 of NW_019154099.1, forward strand.
CAGTCTCTTCTACCAACAATGCTGGGGAAAACTGGACATCCGCATGTAGGAGAAACAAGTTGGATCCTTACGTAAAGCCATATACAAAAATAAAAATGGATCCAAAGTCATAAATGTAAGACCTAAAGCTACAGAATTCTTAAAAGAAAACATGGGGGAAAAGTTTCACAGCATTGAGTTTATTAACGATTTCTTAGATTTGCCGCCAAAGGCAAAGGCAGTAAAAGAAAAATAGACAAATGGACTTAATGAAAATTTAAAATAGAGACTATCAACAGAGTAAAAGGTAATCTACATAATGGGAGAGAATATTTGCAAATCATGTATCTAATTTTACTATCCAGAATATATAGAAACTTCTAAAATTCAACAACAAAAATATCAAATACCTGTATTAAAAAATGGACAAAGTACTTGACTATAAATTTCTCCAAAGAAGATATGCAAATACACAATGAGTGTGAAAGATGCTTAACGTCACTAATTATTAGGGAAATGATAATGAAGACTAATGAGATACCACTTCACACCCATTAGGATCACTACAGTGAAAACAGAAAATAAAAACTGGCAAGGATTTGGAGAAATTGGAACTCTTGTGCACTGTTGAGAATCTAAGATGATATAGCTGCTCAGCAAAACATTATGGCAGTTCCTCAAAAAATTTAAAAATCGATTTATCAAAAGATTAAGTGATCTCACTTCTGGGTATATATTCAAAAAATTGAAAGCAGGGTGTCAGGGATATCTGCACTTTTATGTTTACAACAGGCTTATTAACTGTAGTTGAAGTGTGGAAGCAAGTCAGGTATCTGTAGTAAACAAATAGATAAGCAAACTGTGTTGTATGCATCCAATGGAATATTATTCAGGCTTTAGAAGAAAGAAATTCTGATACACTACATCTTAAGGACATTATGCTAAGTGAAATAAGCCCATCATAAAAAGACAGATACTGTATGCATTTACTTAATGAAGTACTTAGAGTAATCAAAATCATAGAGACAGAAAGTAGAATGATGGTTGTCAGAAGCTGATGAGAAGGATGCAATGGAGAGTCATTGTTGTAGGGTATAGCATTTCATTTTTTTGAGGTGAAATAGTTTTGGCGATGGATGGTGGTGATGGTTGTACTACAGTATGAATCTACCTAATACCACTGAATTATACCTTTAAAAATGCTTCAGATGATAAATTTTATGTTTTTGTATTTTGCCACAATATTTTAAAATTGAAAGAAAAAATATTTGGGGAAATTTGAATAGGAATAATTATTAGGTGAAATCCACAAATTCATCATTTTGTTAGAAGTTTTACGATATTTTGGTTATGTTAGGAAAGATCATTATGTTTTAGAGGTGAATTCTGAAGTATTTGGGAGTGAAATGTCTTGGTATCTTTAATGTACTTCAGCAACAGCAATAAAATAAAAGAATTGTGACATCATGTTGGCAACTGGCATCTAAGTGATGTGTACGGGTATTTATTTTACTGTGCTCTCTCTTTTGTTATATTTAAACATTTCCATAATAAAAAAATTTTAAAATATTCCATTATTTGTATAGTTCATATACTCTATGACATAAACACACACACACACACACACACACACACACATAATTCATAGAAGTAACATTCAAAAATAAGAAATGAGAGAAGCAGATACTGTTTCTTATCACTCAAAGACAATTCTTGCTAACCTGTTAGCATATATTTTTACGATTTTTCTATGCTTATTACTTTTGGTTATGAACAAATCAACAATTTTTCTGTGATAAGCTGTTTACAAATATTAAAATGTTTCATTAAATTTCCTTTTAAATATGTTCTGGTATATGGATAGAGAAACTTTCTCGAGTGGGGTTGTTAGCTTAAAGGGCATGCATGTTTGTAATCGTAATTGATGCTGCCAGATATATTCCTAAGAATGCTTTAACACTGCACATATCAGTTCTTGAGTTTTAAGGATGCAAATATTATATATTCTGGATATTCAGATGCATGGTTTGCAGTGAAAGCATTTCAGTATACAAAAGACACTAGTGTTGCTATCTGTAACAAATGCTGTTGTACTGCCTAGATGCCATTTGCCAGGCCAGGACACTAATATCCTAGCAGCGAGAACTATTGGCTGTTAGTAGCTCACATCTGCACCCTTCTTTGGAGGGTGCTATTGGGCTGGTAAAAACTATGTTACTCAGAGATGTTTAAGAGGTTAGACTCTCCAGCAACCTCCATGGGTCATGGCCTCCATGGTCAATGACCAATCCAAAGGATTATAGCAGGGCCAACCACTGTTTTCTAGATACAATGACGTTGGGTCATAATTCACTAATAGAATTCTCCCAGGAATTATGGTGAGGCTGGATATCTCCTGAAGTTACATTTTTATCTCGTTCAAGATAGGTAAATTTTTCCTGTGTAGGGACAAACAGTAAATTTTTTATGCTTTTCAAGCTCTGCGGTCTCAAGCTACTCAAGTTATTACAATGTGTTACTGGCATAAAAATAGACATATAGACCAGTGGAATAGAATAGAGATCCCAGAAATACAGTCATGCCTATATGGTCAATTGATCTTTAATAAAGTTTCCAAATAAACAGTTGGGAAAGGATAGTTTCTTCAACAAATGATACTGGGAAAACTGGATAGCCACAAGCAACAGAATGAGATTTTTTCCGTAACTAACCCCATACACAAAAAACAACTAAATGGATTAAAGACTTAAATATAAGACCTGAAATTGAGATCCCTGGAGGAAAACATAGGAGCATATGCAAAAGCTTTATGATACTGATCTTGACAAATATATTTTGGATAAAACACCAAAATCAAAGACAACAAAAGCAAAAATTGACAGTGGGACTACATCAAAATAAAAAGCTTCTACACAGAAAAGAAAACAACCTGTGGAATGGGGGAAAAAAATCTATCAGACCATGTATCTAATAAAGGGGTTAATTGTCCAAAATATATAGGGAAGTCTTTCCACTCAGTAAAAACAAATAACCTGATTAAAACATGGGCAAATGATTTGAATAGATATTTTTCTAAAGCCATATGAATAGGTAGCAGGTATATGGGGGAAAAAAGCTCAACATTACTAATTTTCAGGGAAATGAAAATCAAAACTACAATGAGGTATCATCTTATACCCATTAGGATGGATATTATCAAAACAACAAAAATAATAAGCGTTAGTGAGGATGTGAAGAAATGGAACCCTGTATACTACTGATGAGAATGTAAAATGGTGCAGCTGCTATGGAAAACCATGTGGAAATTCCTGAAAAAATTAAAAATAGAACTATCATGTGATCTAGTAATTCTGTTGGGGATTATATATCCAAAGGAATTAAAACCAGAATCTGGAAGATATATCTGCACTTCTGTGTTCATTGCAGCATTTTTCACAGCAGCCAAGATGCGGAAACAACCTAAGTATCTGTCAGACTAGTAGACACAGAAAATGTCACACACACACACACACACACACACACACACACACAGTGGAATAATATTTACCTTTGAAAAATAAGAGAATCATCCCATTTTCAACAACATAGATGAACCTATAGGATGTTATTCTATGTAAAATAACCCAGTTATAAAAGGACAAGTACTGTATGATTCAGCTCAGATGAGGTATCTAAAATAGTCAAACTCAGAAACAGAGTAGAATGATGCCTGGGAGGAGACCTAAATGAAAAGTTACTGCACAAAGTGGGTAGATGTTTCAGTTAATCAAGATAAATAAGATTTAGGGATCTGTGTACAAAATTTTGTCTATATATTTTATTGTATATTTAAATTTTTGTTAATAGGATATATTTCCTAGTAAGTGTTCTTGCCACAATAAAAAAAGAACTTGATATGTTCCAAAAAATATTACTTATGGATGTGAAATTTTAATTTCTTATAATTTCCACATGCTAGGAAATACTCCTTTTCTTTTACATTTTTTTCAGCCATTTAAAAAATTTAAAAGCATTCTTAAGATGTATAGCATGTTGATTTGAAACATTTATATAATGCAGTATAATTACCACATTAATGTTAGCTAGCACTTTTATCATGTCACAGGATTACTATTTCTTTTTTTGTGGTGAGAATGTTTAAGATCTACTCTATTAGCAAATTTGAAGTTTATAATGCAGTTATTATTGACTATTATCACTATGCTGTGCATCAGATGTCCAGAACTTAATTTACTAGTTGCAAGTGTACATGCCTTTATTAATAGCACATGCATAATTTTTCTGTTTGAAAAAGGACATTTACAATTGTGATAAAAATGAAATAGTGTTGTTTATGAGAATTTAACTTAAGAAAAAATGGAATTTCTCCATATTTGTGTATATATGTATATACAGGCTTGTTCACGTGGGTATATTAATATGCACATAACATACATATTTTTCAGTAGTGATAAAGAGACAACAAATTTTTTAAAAGATTATTTATTTATTTATTTGAAAGAGCAGAGCAAGCAAGAGAGAACATAAGTTGGGGAGAGAGGCAAAGGGAGAGGAAGAAGCAGGCTACCCACTGAGCAACGAATCTGATTCAGGACTTGATTCCAGGACTCCGGGATCATATACTGAGCCGAAGGCAGACACTTAACTAACTGAGCCACTCCAGTGCCCCAGAGAGACAACAGTTTTAATGGGAGTGGAAATTTTTTTTTTCTACGTTTGATTTATATTCTCCAACTTAAATAATCATTTTTATATGTGAATAGTAGCATGTTTAAATAAAGGAAGATTATTTATTTTGTTTCCCTGGATTTATATCTTAAAATATATGTATTTTTTCCTATTATATTGAGACGTATAATGAGATGATAGTTACTGTTCACAAAAAAGGTAGACTGAGGTTTGTGATGACATCACTACCTCTTCCATGAGTTTTTGGTGTAGTATAAGAATGTACAACAGATCAATTCAGTGAAATGCTGTTCCATATATCTTAAATATTCTAATGCACATATATTTTAGGGAGACTAGTTTAGTTCAGCAAATCACTTTTCCTTTAAAAAAAGTTGAGCATAGCTGCTAAAATACATTAATATTCTTTACTAGTTGTAAGATTTTAGCAATAAATAACAGTTTATTGGACCAACAGTGGCTCACTCTCTCAAGATATTCTATTATTTCACATTAGAAAATATCTGCTTAAAGGGAGCTTATTGTCTCATGTTTGTAAGAGAGCTGCTGCACCCCGGGTCATATCACACATTCCATCTTAAAGGGAGGTATAGGCAAAAAATGTCATTTTGTTTTTATATAGGACTAGTCTCCTTTTTTACATGTTTTTATCTTGAATGAAATTTGTTATCACTTGTGATTAAAATATATATAAAGATAATGGATTAATAAGATGAGTTCAGACTAATAATGCCTCTTTCTTATTTAGAAGAAGAGGTTAATGTGTTATTTTAAATATTAAATTGAAAATGGAGGGAAAAAAGTACAATTGAGAGAGGCATTTTATAGTTAATGAATTATGAATCCAGAGTCTTGATCATTCTTGCCACCTGCATCCCTGAAAGACTTTAATTCTAGTGTCAGATAAATATAAATAGTTAAACATCTAAAACTTTCAGAAATATTTCTGTTTAACATCACAATCTATTAGGATAAATGATTTTGATGGATGCCATTTTATTTTTACATGGCGATATATTGAATGGTTAAAAACAGAGATAAGCAGATCGACAAAAGTCTTCCAACTTAAACATTAATGAAAATTAGAGAATAAAGCATGAACTTTAATTCTTTAACATAATCCTACATAATTCATGACTAAATAAAGCTCAACAATGGCTTTTTGAGGCAAACATTAGTTCATTAAAATATTCTTTTATAAAATAATTTCTGTGCCAAGGCACATATCAGGGATTAGCTTTAGTTAAAGCAATTTTCCAAAGAGTTATTTGCTTTTCTTCACAATATTTTATATTTTGATAGAGGCACATAGCAGAGAGAGACTGAGTCTGAGAAATTTCAGTAACTTAAAGCCACAAACTAATGGATAGAACTAATGTTAAAATCTAGGCATGATCCTTCCATTCTTTCCTGGGTTTGAATTAGAATATTCTATCTTTATCAGTACACTTACAATAAAAGTTTTTTCATTTTGTTATTAATTCTAAAGGAAAATAGTCATAAGTATCTGTTTTATCTTTTTAATCACCACCATGCCCAACATCTGCTCAAAATCTTCAGAAAATGTTTGGTGTTTTAAAACGGTGGTTTCCAAATAATGTTTCTAGGGCTAGCAGCATCAGTATTACCTATGAATGTATTAGAAATGCAGATTCATGACCCCCACCTTCTCATACACAACCTGAATTATCTGGGACTGAGTCAAGAAATTCTTTTAACAAGTTCTCCATATGATTCTTAGGCATCTTAAAGACTGAGAACCACCATTTTAGTATATATGATTTTAAGGAAATTTTATACTGAATCCACAATGTTTTTTAAGCTAATTTTTATTTTTTGTCTTTAAAGAAAATTTACAAGTATATTTGGATCTGTTCTTCAGCATACAGTGAAATTAATTTTCTATCATGATACAATTAAGAACTGTTTATTTTCCGTTGGTAGTTGGAGAATGGAATAAAAAAAGAATGCCAAGAAATTCAATTAACTTGAGAACTATTGCTAGATTTGTAGTAATTTTCATATATCATGATATATCACATATCATATATCATATATATATTCCCTAATTAAATATAAAACTAATGATCGGGGCCACCCTGGGTAACTCAGTTGGTTAAGTATCTCTTTGGCTCAGGTCATCCTCCCAGGTGGTCATCCCATGTCATCATCCCCTGCTCAGTGGGGAGCCTGCTTTTCCCTCTCCTCCCTCCTTGTGCTCTCTTTCACTATCTCTGTCTCTATCTAGTGTCACTAACACTATCTCAAATAAATAAAATCTTTAAAAAAGTAATTATCGGCTTTGTGGAATTCTATTTTTTGTAAACAGTTATGCTTTGATTACAGTGTATTTAAGATTAACACTTTACCTTTGACAGCCTTTATGGTCTGATTAGATAAATATTTGTTTTGCTATTTCTTGTGTAATTAATACTATAAGATGTGCAAAGTTAATGTTCTTTTACATGCCTGCTAGCACAAGTTATATGTGTTGTAGTGAATATCAAAGTTTTGACTACTGCTTTAACAACCTTACTCATAATTGGTCTGTTCATATTTAGTTTCTTCATGATTCAGTCTTGGTAGATTGTATGTTTTTAAGAATTTATCCACTTTTTCTAGGTTGTCTAATTTGTTGGCATATAATTTTTAGTATTTGTTGATGGTTTCTTCCACTGTGCAGAAGCTTTTTAGTTTAACATAATCCCAGTTACTTATTTTAGCTTTTGTACCCTTGCCTTTGGAGTCAAATCCAAAAATATATCACTCGGACCAATGCCAAGGAGTTTATCACCTATATATTTTTAGAGGATTTTTATGATTTCAGGTCTTACATTGAAGTCTTTAATCTATTTTGAATTAATTTTTATACATGGGGTAGATAAAGGCCCAGGTTATTCTTTTGCATGTAGCAGTCTAGATTTCCCAGCACTGTTTATTGAAGAGATTGTCCTTTCTCCATTGTATATTTTTGCCTCCTTTGTCATGGATTAATTGGCCATATATGTGCAGGTTTATTTCTGGGCTCACATATAGTCTTGGTGCTTTTCAGTCTGCTGTTTTACTCATTGTGGTTTAGGCCAGTTGTGACTGCAGTTTCCTCTAGCACTTTGGGACTCCTGGATGTCAATCTTACTGGTTTTCCAAGACAGACATACTGGTTTCTGGTCTCTTTGGTGCAGATTCCAGGCGGGTAGGGTGCACAATGTGGAGCATCAACCTCTCTTTATTCTGGATAGTGCTGGGCGTAGGTTTAGTTATTTTTATTTATTTATTTTTTTTGGTGAAACTGTGTTACTGTCTGTTCTACCTAGTTTATTGTGGTTCTTTTGTGATTTGTTCTGTTCATTTGGTTTTCATATCTTTTTCAGAGGGAAATTTTTTATATCTAGCTGTAAATTTGTTATGTCCATGGGAGGAGGTGGGTTCAGGAATCTTACTTTACTTCCATCTTGGACCCCTCTCTTTAATGAATTATTGATTTTTTGTAGTAGTACGTTTTGATTTATCTTTTGGGTGTCTACAGGGGATTTTTGCTTTGTAGTTACCATGAGGCTTACATAAAATGTTTTATAGATGTAACAGTAACAGACTACTTTAAGTTGTTAACAACTTAGATTGCCCACAAAAACACTTTTACCTCCCCCAAGCCATTTTATTTTTCAATATCATAATTTACCTCTTTTTGAATTATTTATAATTAACAAATTATTATAGTTAATAGTTACTGTTAGTATTTTTGTCCTTTAATCTTTTTACTAGAGTTAGGTTTTTAGCACACCACCAAACTGACATATTAGCATATTCTCAGTTTCACTATATACTTAGTTTTATCAGTGTGTTTTATGTTTTCCTATGTTTTTATATTACCAGTTAGCCCTTTTATTTCAGTTTGATGAACCCCTTTCATCATTTCTTATAAGATGGGTATAGTGAATGAACTCCTTCAACTTTTATTTGAAAAAGTCTTTATTTCTCCTTCACTTCTGAAAGACCACTTTGGTGGGTAAAGCGGCTGTTAGTGGCTATAAAGCTAATTGTTATTTTCTCTCAGTACTTTATATCATCCTACCTTTCCTGGCCTCCAAGGTGTTTGCTAAGAAAACTAGTAATAGTTTAATGGAGATTCCTTTGTATGTGAGTTCTTTTTCTTGCTGTTATAAAATTCTCTTCTTCTTTGATTTTAGACAGTTTTATTATAATGTATCTTGAAGAAAAATTTTTGGTTATTAAAATTTTGGGTGGATCTACGAGCTTCATGAACCTACATATCTATAAGTCTCCCAGATTTGGGAAGTTCTCAGCCATAATATCTTTAAAGAAGTGTTCTGCCCCTTTCTTTTTCTCTTTTTCTTGAGGGACTTTAATAACGCATAGATTGTTTCTTTTCGTGATATCCCATAATTTATGTAGGCTTTCTTCATTCTTTCATTTTGTTTTTCTCTGATTGGATAATTTCAAATATGTTTTCTATTTCATGGATTATTTTTTCTTTTTAAATCTCCTTTGATGCTCTCTATTATATTTTACATTTTATTCATAGATCTCTGTAGCTCTAGAATTTCTGTTTATTATTTTTTCTAAACTTCTCAAGTTTGTTCATACTTTGTTTTATTAATAAGTGAAGTGTCTTTCTGTTTTTTCCTGTTGCTTACTGAGCTTCCTGAAAACAACTATTTTGGTGTCTTTATCAGGCAAACTGCAGATCTCCATTTTTTGGTTTCGGTTATTAGAAAATTATCTTTTTCTTTTTCTTTTTCTTTTCTTCTTTCCTTTCTCCTTCCTTCCTTCCTTCCTTCTTTTTCTCCTTTTCTTTTTCTTTTTCCTTTTCAGTGGTATCATGTGTTCATGATTTTTGACCATGTTTTTTGACCCTTGCATTGTTGTCTTCACATTGAAAAAGTAGTTGCCTCCTCCAGTCTTTACTGAGTGGCTTCAGAAGAGATACACCTTCTATCATCCCTATCAGAGATACTGAAGCATTCTCAGACCTTTCCTATGGATGTGTCTGCTCCACACATGTGGAGTTTCTTCCTTCTTGTGGGGGAGTTTTTAACAGTGTATGTTTGCAAAGCCAGATTGGTTGCAATCTCTTGTTTATTTTCCCCAGTCCTGTAGATTTGAGTTGGCTTTCTGTTTATGCTCACTAACTGTCTGCAAAGGCCCCTCTGAATGCTGTTGGAGATATGCACATTGAGCTGACCCTGGGATGGGAGCATGCATGGGCAAGGCATATAGAGTACTGGGGTACCTATGGACCAGAGTAGGGGGCAGATATGGCATACCCAGTAACCTATGTTAGTGATGGACATGGATGACTAGAAGGGGATAGGAAGTATTTTTTAATAAATAAAGAATAAATGTTGAGCAATACATAGTTTAAAGGAATCAAAACACTAAAGTTTTAGGTGTAAAGGACTTTAAGCAAGGAGGTGGTATCCTGACACAAATTGATCCCTCTGACCCTGAATATTTCCCTTTGCCAAATTAGGAATATAACCACTTCCTTAGTGAAGAAGATAAAGAAACTAATTTATATAAAATGTTCTATTAAAATATGTCTAGAAAATTCCTAATTTTAATCATAATAAACATCTATGTTTCATTTTCATGCTATTTCATAATAAATATATATGCTATGATAAACATATTTCCAAAGTATATTGCTGTATTATGGTTTATGTCAAATATATTAAATTGCATTAAAATTAATTTATAAATGTGTGTTAGTGATAGTTTAATACCTGAAATTTATTTTGATTATTATTTTAAATTAATAATTAAGTTTCATATAGTTGATTCTAACACAGTTGACTGAAATTTCTACAGTTTTGCTGTTAAAGAAAAAATGATCAATAATCAATGTATATCTCAGTCAAATTCTTAAGTCCTAAGTTGCTGTTTAAGGGTACTAAGATGTGAAAGCTGACTCAAGTTAATTAATAAGGACTCCAGCAACTGTGCAAAAAAATAAAGTATTTATTTGTATTGAACAGTAATAGGAAAATAATACCAGAGTTACATTTTATTCCCCCTGGAACATTTTAAAAGTATAAGAAAACTTTGAAATTCCACTTAAAAGCTACTATAATTTACATGCTTATTACTTGTATACATTTTGTTTTTCAAATTGTTAACCTTGCTTTCAAAAGCTACAAATCATTTTCCTGATACAGAAAACTTGGTTTAAGCAGCATACCTATGGATATTGCAGCTCTTCTGTGAGGAATAACCAAATAGATTTCCAAATTCAAGAATCTCTAAAATTCAGAAGTCCTCATTATTGGTATTACCCCTCAATTGCTGATTCAGTTATTGCACTGTTTCATGCTGGGTAGCTACTCTGAAGTTTGTACCAACTCAGTTGTTATCCATCTTAGTAATAAGTTCTACAAAATCACTTCCTCATTGGGAGTAAATTGTCCTATTCAGAAGTATCAATCATGAATATAAAATTTTAAATATACTTAAAAATACAGTAGAACTACCAAAGATAGGTAATGAATGTTGTACACTGGTAATAATCAATCAACTTATATTAAACCTGCAATTCTTTGTAAAACATGCATGATCTTGATGGATGATGGTAGGATATTAAAATATATAAACAATTACTGGGTTTAGATTCTAAGAGCTCATTAAATATTCTGGGCTTTAGAGTTAAAATCTTTTAAGGTAATAGTTATTAAATGCAGTTTACTTTTATCAGCTCAAAAAAATATGTATATTAGTCTCTTTATTTTCTAAGAACTACCTTAAAATGATACTCTTCTCTACCTCCTATTAAGTTGTTAATATATTTAACTAGTATTAGAAGTACAGTTAAATTTACTGTTTGATAACATTTTGATATTTTTTAAGAGGCTATGAGTACTGGACTTCCATTTCTTAAGTTACCTTTATTTCCTTTATTCAAATGAACAGCTAATTAATAGCCTTTTCTGTATTTGAAGGAGAAACTCATTAACCAAAATATTCCTGTCTGAAATGTTGGTCTTTGAAAATATTTACTTCATATTTTTCAAATTAGTTTGGCACTTTCTTTCTTCCTCTTCTCTCTTTCCCCACTCAGGCATGTGCACATGCAGATACATACACACACACACACGTGCACCCACACATGCACACTGTTCTGCTTTCATATCTTTATGCCCCACACTATCGTATAACTCTGCGGCTCCTCTGCTTTATTTTCCTTTTAGGGAATACAGTGTTCCAGATTTTCATTAGTGTTCTTATTTACCATCCAGAATGGTACAGAAAGTATATTCATGACTGGAAGGGAGAAACCCCCTCCCCCACACACACCCCAAGCATTTATTTTCTTCTCTACAAAGAAGCACAGAACCAAAGAGCCAGTTGTGTTTACTGCATGTCTTCATTTAGGGTGGTCTCCCATCTATTTTGCTAAAATATTCTCCTGACTGGTACTCCTGCTTAGGTCCTCACTCCCTCTTGGAGGCTGAATGTATCCCCTTAAAAGATAAGTCCTAACTGTAGGTGTGAATACAAGTGAATGTGATCTTATTTGGAAATAGTGTCTTTTTAGATGGTAACAGTTAATATGACATCATCCTGGGTTACGGTGGCCCCTAATGTAATGTAATACCTCATAAAACATCCTTATAAGAAGAAAGAACTTTGAATACAGAGACACACAGGGAGACCACTACATGAGCCACAGGAGAGACAATGCACCAACAAATCAAACAACTTCAAGGATAGCCAGCAACTATCAGAAGCTAGGAAAAAGCCAGGAAGGATCGCCCCTCAAGAATTTCAGAGAAGGCATGTTTAGCACCTTGATTTCAGACTTCTGTCCTTCAGAACTGAGAGAGAAAAAAATGTTATTTTAAGCCGTCCAGTGTATGATGTTTGTTATGGCGGCCCTCGGAAACTACTAGACCTACTTTCAGTTCAGTCTCAACACAGTGAGATCCTTTGCCCACATAACATATTCTTTTTCTTTTCCCCACCATAACATATTCTTAAGAACTCTGAGTGATATTTAAAAATACTTACTAAATCTTGCCCCTTTTGTACACAGAGTGCTCTAGTATCTCCACAGTTCTCTTACAGTAAAAGCTATTATATTATAATTTCTGTAGGGCTGTATTTGATCTGGTTTGTTGGGTCTCCTGTCTTAATTTCGAGACTTGCTGTTTGCTCACTCTGTTTTAAGCAACTGGCCTTTTTACTGTTCTTAAAATATAGCTGGAATTTCATTTTTAGACATTAACATTGTGGATTTTTTGCACTTGGCATATTTTTTTTGCTCAGAAATTCAGGTGCTTAACTCCCTACTTCCATTATTTGTTTTTGCAGTTGTCATTACTTCTTCCTATATTATTTTAACTGGATTTTTATCTTCCAGAATTATGTAAACTTTAATAAATTGTTTTATTGTTTGATATCTTTCCCTACTAAAATATATTTAAAAAATCATTTTAGTGTTCCCTGTTTTATAACTGTTCCATCCAATACAGTAGCCACTAGCCACATGTAGATATTGAACCTTTGGATATTCAGATTTAACATGTGCTATAAGTGTGAAATGTATACCGGATTTCAAAAACTTAGTATAAAAAAATAACAAACTATGTTAACAATATTTATATATTGATTATATTTTGAAATGACAGTACTTTGGATATATAAGTTTAAATAAAATATAAAATTTCAACAGTTTCGACTTTTTAAAATGTGGCTTTTAGAAAATTTTAAATTTCATGTTCCTCTCACACTTGTAGTCTGCATTAAATTTTTACTGGAAGAGTGGTGATCTGGATGAAGCTGAGGCTGGGAAGGGAGGTTAGGGATGAATGAGTGCTAAAATGCTTGTGCTTCTTAGGAAACACATTTATGTTTTATGAAGGAATTCCTGAATGCACTTTCTTAAAGAGTACATTATTTCATAGTAATTTTGGTAACAACATAAAGTCAATTGGGGGCACATTTTTAAGGAGGTCTCAAATTAGAAACTGCTTATTTTGTGAGCTCAATTTTATGAATTAAAATAGAAAAAGTATATAAAAATAGGTATATTAGATATGTTATGTTACCAAAAATAGAATGTGTAGCTTTAAAATGCATCTTAATTTCAAAAACAATATTTTAATGTTTCTTATTTGTACACCAGAAATCTTGCTTTTTACACTATAAATCTAGCTTTAAACTACACGTAGTTCATGTGCTATGCTTCTGAAAGAGCTTTTGATCAGCTGGTAAAGTAGAATATTAGTAGTCATCTGAAAATACAATGGATCAGAGGTTAGCCTGGTAAATGGATGGAAAGAGAAAAAAATATTTGTCATTTGTAAATAGTGGAAATCAGAACAATGTCATTTCTTCATTGCATTTCATAAATGAATGCACTGTAATAAAGAGTCCATTAACTTTGGTGCATTGATGGTACATGCAATTGTGCCGTGACACATACATTAGCCCACATGGACATACAACAAGAGGTGAAGGTTTTTGGCCATTGGCCAAAATTAATTCCTTCCTTGTTCTATTATAACTAGAGATAAGGCTATCTAATAGTGACTATATTTCCCAGCTTATTTGCTGTGAAGCAAGGCCTATGACTAATCTCTTGGCAATGAAAAGTGAGCTAAATTATGTATGACAATTTGGATCCAGTCTTGAAAATATTAGTTATCCACTTTCCCATATTGTCTTTATCTTTTCACAATCTTGAAAGTGGACAATGGGAAATTTGGTTTGATACCACAGACAAGGCCAATGCCCTGAGAGATGGCAGAGAAACATGGTAAAAATCTTGGTTGCTGAGTAAATCCATGGGGCAGAGTTGTCTTATCAATCTGGACCTCTTCTCACAGTTAGAAGGAAGATAAATTCCTACATTCCTTAACGCACTATATTTTGAGAGCTCTTTGTACTATAGTTTAGCCTTTTAACCTAGTTAATAAGCTATTAAATCTAGAAAATTTCTCAAAGATCAAAGAAGATAGTAGTTTTTATATTCTCTATTCCATTAAGAACTAAATGTGATGATTTGTTTGAATGTTCTATCCCCATGATATTCAGTAAAGTGTGTTCTAAATTTGAGTCTTTTGAAGAGCTTTTGTGAGTTTCTTAGTTCAGTAATACCTGGTTTACCACATTCTCTTTCTTTGCATTTATAGCACTGATCAGGCAGTTTACCATTGGAGGGGCAGCATCTCATAAAGGTAAAAAATGGGAATTGACAGTTCTGAAGCTACAGCCTCAAGTTCTACACTCAATGTCCTGGGGCAAGTTTTCCTTTCTTAAGTGGAAATGAAGACATCATGAGTTGGCTCTGGATATTTGATGTAGTATATGTGTGAATTGTTAAGCATAGTGGCAGGTGCGTAATATATTCATTTGTTATATTTTATATATTTCCAAAAATGATGCAGGTTTCCATTAGCTTGCCTTTTAACCCAGTGAAATGTTAAGAATTCTTGATAAAGTGTCTTTTTTTTTGTTTTTATTTTTTATAAATATTTTTATTTATTTATTTGACAGAGAGAGAGATCACAAGTAGGCAGAGAGACAGGCAGAGGGAGGGGGAGGAAGCAGGTTCCCTGCTGAGCAGAGAGCCCAATGCAGGGCTCCATCCCAGGACCCTGAGACCATGACCTGAACTGAAGGCAGAGGCTTAACCCACTGAGCCCCCCAGTAACCCCTGATAAAGTATCTTGTTAAACAAGATCTCAAAATACTCTGTTTCAGTTAGCTCAGGCTGCTGTAACAAAATACCACACATCACATGGCTTATCAACAAAAATTTGTTTCTCATAGTTCTTGAGGCTGAAAATCTAAAATCAGGGTGCCAACATTTTTGAGTGATGATGCAAACTCTTTTCTGGGCTGCAGATGGCTAACTTATCATATCCTCACATGGCAGGAAAAGAGAGTAAGCTAATTCTGACCCTTATAAAGGATACTAATCTGATTAATGGAGGGTCTATCCATATGACCTCGTCTAATTCTAATTACCTTAAAAAGTCCCACCGCCTAATACCATCTCATTGAGGGTAGAGTTTTAACATTTGAATTTCAGAGGTACACAAACATTTGTTGCATAACCTATCCCACCTGAAACTCTTCTTATATCTGTTAGTTGTAATTTCTCTTTCTGGAGATCTTGACTCAATAATTCAAACTCATTTTTCCTTCCTTCCTCCTTCCCTTCCTTCTTTCCTTCCTTCCTGTTCTCATCACATTGACTTAATCTCCTTGTTATATTCATTATGTATTAGAATTATTTACTGGATTTGTCATTTGCTAGTCAACACATACTTATTTAATACACAAGTTGTTTCACAGACCTTGTTGCTGGGAAAATAAAGGGAAACAGAAGGATCCATCCTCTAACTCACAGAAATTGCAGGATGTAAACTTGAAGAAATTAACATACAATTTTATGCTCATGTTAACTTTTACCCAATTTGTCACATTTATTGACTTAAAATTGGTATGTTCTCATGATGAGTTTTGATAAATGTAAATACCCACAATCCAAATCAAGATAAAGAAAATTTCCATAATCACAATATTTTCTTCATGATCCTTTGTAGTCAGTGATTCCTAACCTTGGGGATTTGCAATCATTTATCTGTATTTTTATTTCTATATTTTTGTCATTTTCACAAGAGCATAGGAATGGAATCATGCAGTCAATAGCTTTGTGTGTCTGTCTTATTTCAGTTAGCAAAACGCTTTGAGATTTACCAGTGTTGTTGTTTTTTATTTTATATATTCTCCATTGAATTGACATTCAGCAATTTGTGTAGCCATTCTTCAGTTGATGGATATTTGTGTTCTTTCAAATACGTGGTGACTGTGAATGAGGCAGCCACAAATATTTGTGTAGAGGTTTTGTGAACATGTGCATGTTTGTTTCTCTTGGGCATATATCTCAGTGTGGGGTTCCTGGGTCGTATAATAAGTATACATAAAACTTTACCACTATTGAGTTCTTTTCCAGTGAGTGAATCACTTTGCACTCTCACTCACAGTATATGATGGTTCCCTTTCCTAAATGTCCTGGGCATTTCTTTTTATTGTTGGGTTTTATTTTGCTTCTGTTTATCTTTGTTTTTGCTTTTGATTTTTCCCAATCCAGTAGGTCTGTAATAGTACCACAATGCTCTTTAATTTGTGCTTCCCAAATGACTGATAATGGTGAGCTTCCTTTTGTGTGCTTAGCTGCCATTGCTGTTTATTCAAATCTTTTGACTGTTTAAACATTTTTATTTTTTGTTAATTTAAAAAATTATTTAATTTTTCTTCCTTAGTTTGTTGTGTGCTTTCTTTATATATTATGAGCAACTTTCCTTTCTCAGATATGGATTTTGAATTTTTCCCCAGTGTATGGCTTATTCATTTCTTTAACAAGGTCTTTTTTTTTCCATAAAGTTGAGTTTTTTATTATTATTATTATTATTATTACTATTATTTTAAAGTTTATGCACTTTGTCCTACCTACAAAATCTTTAACCCAGCCACAAAGATTTTCTCCTTCAGTTTTTAAAATCTTATTTTTTCAGTTGTTGAATTTACCTCTATGAGTCATCAAATTAATTTTGTATAGGGAGTAAAGTTGTGGTTGATTCTTATCTTTTGCCTAGGCTTATCCAGATGGTACAGTATAAATTGTTAAAGAGAAAAGTAATCTGTTCTCACTGAATTAACTTGATACTTTTGTCATTCAGCAATTGGTATTATATGTGTGGATATATTTCTAGGCTATGTATTTTGTTTTATTGATATGTTAATTTATCCTTACACTAATTTCATAATGTCTTTATTTGGATAGTTTTCAAAATTTCTAACCTCACTTGTTAGTAGCTCTTTGTGCATTCTTTGGAATTTTACAGAGTCCCCATAATGTTTACATATAGATAGTTATGTTTCTTTTCAAGCTTTGTGCCTTTTTTCTTGTTTTATTTTACTGGGTAACACCTCTAAAAATTATTGAACAGGAGTGATGATTGATTATCCTTTCCTTGATTCCAATAATAGTAGGAAATCAGTCTTTGACTGCTACGTAAGATGTTAAGTGTAGGTTTCTTATAGAGGACTTTCTTAGATTGAAGAAGTCCCTTTTATTTCTTGTTATTTGGTGAGAGTTTGTCTCTTCCTTCTCACATTCCATGAAAGCAGAAAAAAAGGAAAGTGTTTCCTAAAACTACCATTTGCACATCCAAGTAGAAGAAACAGCACTCTGGAAGGTATCCTCAAAATTATAGAACTTGAACAAATCACTTGATTTTTTTCAAGTTCCTGCTATCATGTTGGTAAACATGGGAGTATCGTAGTAAATCATCCTGGAACCTGACAAGGTTTAGTAGGAGATGCAAAACACACTCAAATTGGGTAATTAAAATAAAGTTTAATAAATTGAATAGTTATAGAGTAGATGGAAACCAAAAGTACCCCATGACAACTTAATTGGGGAATGGAGGAATGAGGAAGTAGGGGAATCTTTGTTCTTAAAGGTAGACCTACAGAGATCAGATCACTCAGCA
Source organism: Enhydra lutris kenyoni (assembly GCF_002288905.1). Classification (NCBI taxonomy): domain Eukaryota; kingdom Metazoa; phylum Chordata; class Mammalia; order Carnivora; family Mustelidae; genus Enhydra; species Enhydra lutris. The sequence continues at coordinate 20,086,299 of NW_019154099.1, forward strand.
TATTTGGAGATGGACAGATCTGTGGGTGGAGAGGGGCACCTGATAAAATTCAGGAATGAAAGGTTAGCCAGCTCTCAGTAGATGGGGAACTAGCAAAAAGTAGTCCCTGTTCACTCTCAGCCTTCTTTCTGACTGCCTGCAGGTATTCACTGCGTCCAATACTTAGTAGTATGTGACCTAGGCAATTTAGTTGACCTTTCTTAGGTCTTAATTCTTTATAAGCTTATTGTAAGTCTTAAATATTTACAAAGCTTTAAAACAGTGTTCGGTTGGGGCACCTGGGTGACTGAGTGGGTTGGGCCTCTGCCATCAGTTCAGGTCATGATCTCGGGGTCCTGGGATTGAGCCCTGCATCGTGCTCTCTGCTTGGCAGGGAGTCTGCTCCCCACCCCCTTTCTACTTGCCTTTCTGCCCACTTGTGATCTCTCCCTGTCAAATAAATAAATAAAATCTTAAAAAAAAACAACAACAGTGTTTGGTGCTTACTAAGAGCTTAAGAAATACTGATTGCAATTATTATTAGAAGTATCGTTATCACCTGCTTGTTGGTTGCAGGGAATTAATTCAGAAAAGAATGATAAAATTGGCATGATAGGGTATCAGATTGAAAAAGGAAAGGGAGAGAATTAGAAATTAGTTTGTTCAATGTTGAGTGTTATACATGTCAGGAACTTTTGTAGGCATTACAAATAGTCCATGACACTGGGTATACTTTAAAGTTAAAATTCAAGATGATATAATGCAGAATTGAATTTTGAACAGAAGCAGTTAAACAAATGCAAAATAATAAATTTTGTATTTTTCTAAGATAGTTGCAGAAGCAGCATATATGATGAATATAATGAAGGAGAGAGTGACTTGGAAAAATCAGTTAGCAAAATATATGACAGTCAAATCACATTCCTCTTTAATAAGAGGACAAATCATTGGCTATCACCAATCTGAGAGAAAGCATCAGAAAAAAAGCATCAGAAAAAATTTAATCAAAGCAAAAGTGTCATACATTTTTAAAGCACAGTTTTTCCTTCAGAATTATTAAAGCTGCTCTATTGCCTTGAGAATTTCACATAAAATGAATTCATAAGAAGAGTAAAATATAATCCTTGGTTTCTTTTTTTGTGCTATGTTGATGGGGAGGATATAGTCATATGGACCTTGCATTATTTTACAAATGTCTCATTTGAGCATTTCAAATAGAATGGAAAGTTTAAATTAAATATATTGTTACTTGAAAATGAGTTTGAGTAATGCATGCTATCCTTATAGTTATAAAAGATCTGTACAGTTCTGTACAAGAAAGACTGTCCTTGAGCAAGCAAAAAAAATAAAAGTGTAGCCAAGTGGAGAAGTGAAGTTCTTCCTGCCTCATGCTTTACTTGGCTCCCGCAGTTTGTACACCAAAACTGGCTCTCACGCATATGTATAACAGAAGACTTACAAAGAAATACGTACTGGAAAGAACTTTGGAAGGCTGTATGTATTTATCCATCCAATGTCATGATGTCTTTAATATAGAGAACTATATTAAATGGTAAATTATAAATTAGTATCATGCAATGTGAAATAATGAAGAAAGGAGTTAGCTTGGATATAGTCAGGGGTTTTAGTCATTGTTGAATTTCTGGGGTTTATTTATTTATTTATTTAAGATTTTATTTATTTATTTGATAAGAGACAGGGAGAGGAACACAAGCAGGGGAAGTGGGAGAGGGAGAAGAAGGTTTCCCGCTGACCAGGGAGCCTGATGCTAGAGGGGCTCCTAGATCCCACAACCCTGTGATCATGACAGGAGCTAAAGGCAGACACTTAATGACTGAACCACCCAGGTGCCCCTGAACTTCTGGGTATTGACATAGCAGTTTAATTATGTGAATGCTAAAGGTAGGTGGTGGAATTTGAATAATGACTCCACATAATGCAGCGTATGTATGACCAACTTGAGCAAGTCTCTCATCTTGGCTGTGCCTTAGTTTCACTAAAATTGCAGTTGTGGTCAGGAATTAATAAAAAACACATTTAAGAGCACATTTAAAAGTTTAATATGTCTTTTACAGTTGCTGTTAATGTTATACTATCCTACTTAGAAAGAAATCAGAGTTATAAAGCCCCCCTCGTTTTACAGACTGTCTCTTCCTGTTACTCACTGGCGTTGTTTTCTACGGCAAGTAACATAATCCTTAAAGAGTGTTTCTTCATCTGTAAAGCATTTGTAAAAGGACTGATTGATAATATTAAGTATCTTTCAAACTCTAATGATTAAAAAATAAAAAAGAGACTATCCTCAGTATTCTTGATATTTTGAGAGTAACTTGTGGAGAAGGTGAGAATCCAAGAAGATATCCAAATGCTCAGTGAAGTTAGCAAATCCATTGGGACTGAACTTTATCCTCAAACTGAAGTCTGATAATTTGGCAATTTGTGACATGTTATTCATCTGCTGATGTATGACCCAGTGTTTAAATGGCAGTGCCATTCTACACACATGTAAACAAACACACACACACAAAAAGATTGTTTTGTCTTTGCTGACTTAGGTTTTGTAGAATTTTTTATAATGATCCTGCCGTATTAAAACTGAGAAGTTAAAGGTAAAATGTAACAGTTTGTCACAATTATGTTTCATATTGACAGGTGTTCTGAACTTTCTGTTTGATAACTAGACATATAAATTTCAGTTCTTAAAGCTTTGCAGCCAATTTAAGGGCTCATTTATTTCACTGACAGCAAGATGTATGTGCAGCCTGGCATACTGGATGTCTGGGGCCAAAATCGGCACTTTGTCGCTTGCGTGTTTCACAGGGAGTAAATAGTAGCAATTTTTCAGCATAGGCATACTAGCACAAGGTGTTTAGCAAATAAATGAGCATAAGATGACCTGTGGTGTCCTGAAATTACTAAAATTCATGAATAATAAAATGATCTATAGATTGTTAGCAGAGGGCTACAGCACAGGCTAATTTGCAGCCAGTGAAGCTTTGCAGGATAATTTATAACTTTTGAAAATTTAATGACTTCATCAATTTTTACCTATTTTTTACCAATATAATCTCCTGAATACCACCTTCAGCTATGATTTCCTTGTAAGAAAATATTTAAGACACTTACACAATTAGGGTATTAAGATAAGGTTGCTTTATTTAGGTTTCTTGATTGTTTTATATTAATTCAGAAAATAATAGAGGAAAAACTTTAGTGGTTGTATGTGTTTTGTTTTAAAAAGACAATTTTATGAAAATAAACTTGATGTGTGTGTGGGGGGGGTGTGTGTGTGTGTATTTCGATACTGTTATTTCAGGGGCATACGATTTCACCTTTAGCAATTAAGTTTTTATATTAAATCTGAGTATTGACACCAATTCACTTTTTTCCTCAAAAATATCATATGTAAAATATCTTTAAACAAATATAAAGATAGATATCCTTTTTAATGCTCAGATTACTTGGAGAATATTTTTAAGTAATTCTTCCAAAGCAATTAATAAATAATGCTTGAAGTTTAGTTTTATATTCTTTGTACCAAAGACAGTTCCTTAAAATTTCAGAATATAGATACATATTTTTCTTTATAATATTTATATTTTATAGTTTATTTGCTTAGATTATTATCAGATTGTATTTAGACTATGACTTTATGATACATACCTATTTTCTGAATTTCTTGATGGTTGAAGTTAAGAACTTTATATCATTGTCTCATACATATGAATGATGCAACCTTTTTATAGATGGATCCACATTCTTTAGATTTTTCTCAGTATTGTAGAATTTATTCATTAAGGATGGTTTGGTTATTGCCAAAAACCAAACTTATTTCCTGAGAGCATCTGAACAAGTTAGTAAGTTGGATGATATAGGTATTATGAAAATGGAATGTGAATTTAAGGCAATAAAACTATTTTCATCTGTGAACACTTAAACAGAATATATATTTGTCTAAATAGTTTCTACTTGAAGGGATTGTTTTTAAGAATCATTATTTTATTTTTATTAAAAATTCAAATCATTTGTAGTCTTTTAATATTTTATTTCCTTTATTAATTAGAATCTGTAGAATTCTGCATTCTACAATTGAGTTTAATAACTATGAATTTTTATTATACATTGTTAGTGTATTTATAACTACTGATAATACTTAGAAGAAGGAGTCTTAACACTTGGTAGCTGCTATGACTTATGAACTGCAGTATTTTTCATACTATTTTATTAGCTCCTCATGAACTTGTAATATATGAATTAATACTGCAATGTTTATGCCAGCTAATTGAGGCTAATTAGTAAAAGCAAAGCAAACTTTTCAAGGCCCTGGGTATATTGAATAAAAGAACCAACTTTCAAATTCAGTATATATGTATCTAATTGTGTGTTCTTTCCAAAATACCACAGGTTGTCCCAAGATCCATCTGAAGTAAATATGCATTTATTTGCTGTGGTGTTTTTATGATGTGTTAAAAATTGTAACATTTTTTGAAATTTAATATATTCACAACTTATTTGGTGACCTACTCTTTATATTTATTTTTAGGACACTTTTTATTTACCTCAGTCAGTCTTAGTATGCATTTCCCCAAATTTCTGAATTGCTGCTGTCTCTTGATATAATAGAAGGAAATAAGGAATAAAGTAGTCTGATATTCTTACATACATTCTTGCTATTTAATTCCTTGGACTTCAGTTTTTTCATCCATAAACATGACAAATTAATAAAATTCATCATAGTGATCTTGGCATCGGTGAATACCATATAAAGCGTGTGATAACCCTAAAGTACTCTGTAATTCCCATGAAATGAAGAGACCACTAAATGAGAACTAGAGCATTCCAAAACAATTATATTTCAAAGAATCTTGATAAATTACTAAAACAGACTGAAGGAGTGAGAGAGAGGGAAGAAGGCAGGGAAGGGCTTATTTAGAGAGAAAACCATTAATTTCAAATTGAGTTATTCTGGATTATTTTTAATAACTTACTTTGCTAGTTGCCGAAAGTTAAGCAGTATAAATGTGGTTTGTCAGAAATGAATTTCAGAGCCAAGAGAATCAGAGTGAATTATCAGTAGTCAACAACTTTGGTTTGGATATTTATTTACTTTCAGCTCATTTTTTCATGGGCAAGCAGAGTCACTTTAAGGTTCTTAGTTGAGATGTACAAATAAGTGAAGAATGTCATTGAGCACGTAATACATATCGCAAAATCTATTCTCTAGGATGAATGGACATGCCTGTATAGTAAAATGAAAATATGTAGTGAAAAAGAAATACTCTCACAATCATTTTGACAGTATAAGATGAATATTGGCACAGTGTGATATGTAGAAACCCTTATTTAAATTCTCACCTGCTTTTCCTGTCAGTATTTTTCATTTTCCCTCTTTTTACTGTTGCATTAGTAAAGTATCTTTTTAGACTTTTTTTTAATTATAATTTCAAGCATTTTGGAACAGTGAAAGTATACAATATTGAAATTTTCCTCAAAAATTGAGAGTTGGAAAGTGTGTGTTTGCATGTGTGCATGTTTATTTTTGTTTTGGAAGGTTGGGTGAATGTGCTGGTGTCTGGGCAGGATCTTGGTTCAGTTGGCAGAAGTAGAAGCTCTCATGTCTAAGTGCCATCTAAATTCTGTCTCCTCTAGAAGTTAAGAGGAGAAAACAAGTATAGGCTAAATCTGATATTTGTAGCATATTTAACCTGAGCCTGGATCCTGTTCTTTTGCTGTTTACAAATTCTTGGCTAGAAACAAGATAATTAAAAAAAGATCTTTAAAGCTCTCATACATTTTTTGATGAACTTGGTTCTCTTTGACAGCCTAGGCATTGGTTACATCAGCTTTGACAAGAATCTTCTTAAAAACTGAGTATTTGTAAGAATTAAAAATAAACCAACTGATTACATGCAGAAAAACAAACAAACATACAAACAATGATCTTAAGTTCATTCCTAGGATCATTCAGTTGTTTTCATGCTATGTGAATGATGTACAGGTACAAAAAGTACTTTTTGAAATTTTCATTTTATTTGAAAGTGAGTAAATGATAGAATTTCAAAGTGGGAATGGTGTGATAACCTCTTTCCTTAGTCACTTGTTTTGGTGATCCACCCCACACAAAATGGTGTTGAATTCCTTTGTCTTGTAGATGATCATCTTCAATGGAATCCATTTGTATATATCTATAAGTTGACTTGTATTAGAATTCATACCTGAAGTCTGGGAAACATGAAATCTTGTCCTATATGTTGTTTCTTCTCTGTACAATTAACTTTCTTCGTTCTGGCACAAAGCCAAAAGTTTCAAATATAAACTTTACTTTTTAGTCCTCCTAGCAGAGGAGTTATCCTTCCATTTATAAATTCTTATAGTCTCATATCTGAGCTCTCCATATGGTTCCTCTCACTGGGCTTGAAATGAAGCAGTGGCATCATACTTTACTTGCATTGAGGGTTTGAACAACTACATTGATGACTCTCAAAAGTAATTGCACTTTCCTCAAATCTTCAACCATCATCTTTCTATAGTCAGATAGTCAAGAGGAAGGATAATCATTAATATAGGTGGAAAAATAGGTCAATCTCTTACTATGCCCTGTTGGTTATAGCATTTTCCTTTGGAATGAGGAGACACTTGGTACCTATTTATTTTTCTCAATGCTTTGGCCTTAGCTAAAGTGAGATGAAAATTGTTACAGATGTGAACTGATAGATTAACCAAATATGCTGTTAATGCTTACAAGGGCAATTTAATGAATTGTATGTAGTTTTAGAAAATTCTCGTGATACTCCTTTCTCAAATTTGTCATTTCTCATTTACCTAACAGAAGATTCTTGAGATATTCAACAGTGTTAGTAGAATTTAAAGGAATTTTTACAGTGCAGCCAACAGCCCCTTCTTGGAGAAGCCTGTATTTGGTGACTCTGATTACAGGAGAGTAACAATCTGGCCTTCTTGTCCCAACTCAAGACAGAATTTTAAGAGGCCACTCTACCTGCAGACCATAGAGTCAGTTTTTGAGATGTTATCACAGTCCATGCTCTGCCCAACCCTGATTCTTTTCCTTTTTGCCCTTAGTGGGGAACCCAAATATTCCTAATAAACATCTTGCATGTTAACCTTCATCTCAGGGTCTCTTTCTCAGAGAACCAGACAAGACAATTGCTACAAAACATAAATATTACAAGTAGATTAATTCAAAGAAAACCCTTGAATAATTTGCAAAGAAATCTTGGAAGTAGTTGATCGGAATGGGTACTGAGACAAAGGAACTCACTATACCGATCTTTGTTAAAAGCATCAAATGTATCTTTCTTTCTCTAAAAATTATACTGAAAACAAGCATGAATAATATATGAAGTATTATGAGAGATAATATGTTCCTAAATTCTAACCCAGTCCTGAAATTACCCATATCCAGATATAGGTATTCTTTGTGTTTCTAGACACATTGTATGGACAATGCCAGGAAGTTTTTATATCTGTTATATGCTTCTCTTACGTATGTGTGTTCATGTTTGTGTGTGTTTATGTGTATGCTTATCCCTTCTCACTCTTTTATCTATATAGATAGATATCTTTGTAATCTTTTTATAAAAACTTTGAGTCCATTTTGTTTCCATCAGATTATGGTTGAATTCTTCAGGGTTCATTTTAGCCTCCCTCTTTTCCTTCTTGGTAACTTCCTTTTCCAACAGTGAGGGAGACCCACCTTCCATTTTCTACAATATGTTTACCATTTGATCAATACTATTGTGGAAACCAAACTTGCTAACTTGAGTTTAATAATTGTTCTTTCTTTTTCTACTTAGCTTGAAGCTATAAAACCATGGCTATAAAGTTACATGGGAATTTATTTTCCCTATTTTGCATGGCTATGCTATTTATCTGAAATGCAGTTATGTTTAGTTTTATTAGTAAAATAGGCTAAAATGTCCTTTTCTGTTTTATTTAACTCATTTTCATTGATTGATTTTATTTTGTAAAAGTGTAAGTTCCAAAAATCAAAATTATGCAAGTTATATTCAGAGAAATACCACTAGATCCTCAATGATTTCATCCTAAAGCCATTCCCAGTATGTAACCATTCTCAGAAGTTTCTGTTCTTTTTACATTTTTCTTGGAAAAATTGCAAATCTGTGCATATTTTTATATTTTCCCAATTATTCATAAAGTTAGTATACTATAGTTTTTCTTTTTCACACAACAAATTATATCGGTTCACAGAAATCTTTCTTCTCCTTTTATGAAGTGACATATATAGCTGCATAAATCCATCATGTGGGTATAATAATATATAATCAACCAGTCTTCTATATATGGACACTTTTTTTCTTCCAAGTTTTTATTTAAATTCCAGTTAGTCAACATACAGTGTAATACTAATTTCAGGTGTAGAATTTAGTGATTTCATCACTTATATACAACACCCAGTGACCATCACAACCCATCACCCACTTAATCCCCCCACCCACCTCCCCTCCATCAACTCTCTGTTCTCTGTAGTTACAGCATCTGTTTTATGATTTGCCTCTTTGTTTTTCTCCTCCATGTTCATGTATGTGTGTGTGTGTGTGTGTGTGTGTGTGTGTGTGTGTGTGTTTTAAGATTTTATTTATTTGAAAGAGAGAGAATGAGCAGGAGAGGTAGGGCAGGTGCAGAGGGAGAAGCAGGCTCCCTGCTGAGCAGAGGGCCAGATGTGGAGCTCTATCTCAGAACCCTGGGATCATGAACTGAGCAGAAGGCAGCCTCTTAACAGACTGAGCCACCTAGGTGCCCCTGTTCATGTGTTTTGTTTCTTAAATTCCATATATGAGTGAAATTATATGGTATTTGTCTTTATTTAGTTTGGCATAATACTCTCTAGTTTCATCCATGTTGTTGCACATGGCAAGAGTTTATTCTTTTTTGTGGCTGAGTAATATATATGGACATTGAGATTTTTATCAATACAATGCAAAAAAATGTAATGAGTATCTTTAAGAATATCTTTTCATGTATTCAATGTTTATCTTCAGGTTAAACTACTAAAATTGGGGTTATTAACTCACAAGAGTTAAATTCTTACATAGATAATTAGATATTTCTGAATTTTCCTTCTTATGAGCTATTCCTATGTGCATTTCCACTGGCAGTTGACAAGAGTACTCTTCTTAAAAGCTCAATTAATTGTTTTCAAATATTTTTATTTCTGCCAATTTGAGCTAAGAAATATTATCTTAGGGGAGTCAAGATGGCGGAGAAGTAGCAGGCTGAGACTACTTCAGGTAGCGGGAGATCAGCTAGATAGCTTATCTAAAGATTGCAAACACCTACAAATCCAACGGGAGATCGAAGAGAAGAAGAACTGCAACTCTAGAAACAGAAAATCAACCACTTTCTGAAAGGTAGGACGGGCGGAGAAGTGAATCCAAAGTGACGGGAAGATAGACCGTGGGGGGAGGGGCCGGCTCCCGGCAAGCGGCGGAGCAACAGAGCACAAAATCGGGACTTTTAAAAGTCTGTTCCGCTGAGGGACATCGCTCCAGAGGCTTAACCGGGGTGAAGCCCACGCAGGGTCAGCGTGGCCTCAGGTCCCGCAGGGTCACAGAAGGATCGGGGGTGTCTGAGTGTCAGCTTACAAGTATTAGAACAGGGAAGCCGGCTACAGAGACAGAGCCGAGGAGTGACTCTCAGCTCGGGGTTACCTTGAACCGGTCGCAGGCTCGGTCAGCTCGGAGCGCGGCCGGAGGCAGGGTGACGGGAGTAAATCGGCGCTGTTCTCCGAGGGCGCACTGAGGAGTGGGGCCCCGGGCTCTCGGCTCCTCCGGGCCGGAGACTAGGAGGCCGCCATCTTCATTCCCGCCCTCCGGAACTCTACGGAAAGCGCTCAGGGAACAAAAGCTCCCGAAAGCAAACCCGAGCGGATTACTCAGACCAGCCCCTGGTAAGGGCGGTGCAACTCTGCCCGGGGCAAAGACACTTGAGAATCACTACAAAAGGCCCCTCCCCGAGAAGATCAACAAGAAGCCCAGCCAGGATCAAGTTCACCTACCAAGGAGGACAGTTTCAATACCAAGGAGAGCAGCGGAATTCCAAAGGAGGAGAAAGCAAAGGACGGAACTCATGGCTTTCTCCCCATGATTCTTTAGCCTTGCAGTTAATTTAATTTTTTTTCTTTTTCAATTTATTTTTCTTCTTCTGCTAAATTTTTTTAACTTTTACCCTTTTCTTTTTTAACGTTTTTTAACTAGTTTATCTAATATATATATATTTTTTTCCTTTTTATATATTTTTCTTTATTGGTTTTCTTTTTTTAATTGTTTCTTCCTTTTTTTTTTCTTCTTTTTTTTTTTTTCTTTTTCTTCTTTCTGAACCTCTTTTTATCCCTTTTCTCCCCCTCATGATTTGGGATCTCTTCTGATTTGGCTAAAGCATATTTTCCTGGGGTTTTTCCCACCCTTTTAGTATTTTACTTGCTCCTTCATCTACTCTTATCTGGACAAAATGACAAGGCGGAAAAATTCACCACAAAAAAAAGAACAAGAGGCAGTACCAAAGGCTAGGGACCTAATCAATACAGACGTTGGTAATATGTCAGATCTAGAGTTCAGAATGACGATTCTCAAGGTTCTAGCCGGGCTTGAAAAAGGCATGGAAGATATTAGAGAAACCCTCTCGGGAGATATAAAAGCCCTTTCTGGAGAAATAAAAGAACTAAAATCTAACCAAGTTGAAATCAAAAAAGCTATTAATGAGGTGCAATCAAAAAAGGAGGCTCTCACTGCTAGGATAAATGAGGCAGAAGAAAGAATTAGCGATATAGAAGACCAAATGACAGAGAATAAAGAAGCTGAGCAAAAGAGGGACAAACAGCTACTGGACCACGAGGGGAGAATTCGAGAGATAAGTGACACCATAAGACGAAACAACATTAGAATAATTGGGATTCCAGAAGAAGAGGAAACAGAGAGGGGAGCAGAAGGTAGATTGGAGAGAATTATTGGAGAGAATTTCCCCAATATGGCAAAGGGAACAAGCATCAAAATCCAGGAGGTTCAGAGAACCCCCCTCAAAATCAATAAGAATAGGTCCACACCCCGTCACCTAATAGTAAAATTTACAAGTCTTAGTGACAAAGAGAAGATCCTGAAAGCAGCCCGGGAAAAGAAGTCTGTAACATGCAATGGTAAAAATATTAGATTGGCAGCAGACTTATCCACAGAGACCTGGCAGGCCAGAAAGAGCTGGCATGATATATTCAGAGTACTAAACGAGAAAAACATGCAGCCAAGAATACTATATCCAGCTAGGCTATCATTGAAAATAGAAGGAGAGATTAAAAGCTTCCAGGACAAACAAAAACTGAAAGAATTTGCAAACACCAAACCAGCTCTACAGGAAATATTGAAAGGGGTCCTCTAAGCAAAGAGAGACCCTGAAAGTAGTAGATCAGAAAGGAACAGAGACAATATACAATAACAGTCACCTTACAGGCAATACAATGGCACTAAATTCATATCTCTCAATACTTACCCTGAATGTGAATGGGCTAAATGCCCCAATCAAAAGACACAGGGTATCAGAATGGATAAAAAAACAAAACCCATCTATATGTTGCCTACAAGAAACTCATCTTAAACCCGAAGACACCTCCAGATTTAAAGTGAGGGGGTGGAAAAGAATTTACCATGCTAATGGACATCAGAAAAAAGCAGGAGTGGCAATCCTTATATCAGATCAATTAGATTTTAAGCCAAAGACTATAATAAGAGATGAGGAAGGACACTATATCATACTCAAAGGAACTGTCCAACAAGAAGATCTAACAATTTTAAATATCTATGCCCCTAACGTGGGAGCAGCCAACTATATAAACCAATTAATAACAAAATCAAAGAAACACATCGATAATAATACAATAATCGTAGGGGACTTTAACACTCCCCTCACTGAAATGGACAGATCATCCAAGCAAAAGATCAACAAGGAAATCAAGGCCTTAAATGACACACTGGACCAGATGGACATCACAGATATATTCAGAACATTTCATCCCAAAGCAACAGAATACACATTCTTCTCTCGAGCACATGGAACATTCTCCAGAATAGATCATATTCTCGGTCCTAAATCAGGTCTCAACCGTTATCAAAAGATTGGAATCATTCCCTGCATATTTTCAGACCACAATGCTCTGAAGCTAGAACTCAATCACAAGAGGAAATTTGGAAAGAACCCAAATACATGGAGACTAAACAGCATCCTTCTAAAGAATGAATGGGTCAACCAGGAAATTAAAGAAGAGTTGAAAAAATTCATGGAAACAAATGATAATGAAAACACAACGGTTCAAAATCTGTGGGACACAACAAAGGCAGTCCTGAGAGGAAAATATATAGCGGTACAAGCTTTTCTCAAGAAACAAGAAAGGTCTCAGGTACACAACCTAACCCTACACCTAAAGGAGCTGGAGAAAGAACAAGAAAGAAACCCTAAACCCAGCAGGAGAAGAGAAATCATAAAGATCAGAGCAGAAATCAATGAAATAGAAACCAAAAAAACAATAGAACAAATCAATGAAACTAGGAGCTGGTTCTTTGAAAGAATTAATAAGATCGATAAACCCCTGGCCAGAGTTATCAAAAAGAAAAGAGAAAGGACCCAAATAAATAAAATCATGAATGAAAGAGGAGAGATCACAACGAACACCAAAGAAATACAGACAATTATAAGAACATACTATGAGCAACTCTACGCCAACAAATTTGACAATCTGGAAGAAATGGATGCATTCCTAGAGACATATAAACTACCACAACTGAACCAGGAAGAAATAGAAAGCCTGAACAGACCCATAACCAGTAAGGAGATTGAAACAGTCATCAAAAATCTCCAAACAAACAAAAGCCCAGGGCCAGACGGCTTCCTGGGGGAATTCTACCAAACATTTAAAGAAGAACTAATTCCTATTCTCTTGAAACTGTTCCAAAAAATAGAAATGGAAGGAAAACTTCCAAACTCATTTTATGAGGCCAGCATCACCTTGATCCCCAAACCAGACAAGGATCCCATCAAAAAAGAGAACTACAGACCAATATCCTTGATGAACACAGACGCAAAAATTCTCACCAAAATACTAGCCAATAGGATTCAACAGTACATTAAAAGGATTATTCACCACGACCAAGTGGGATTTATTCCAGGGCTGCAAGGTTGGTTCAACATCCGCAAATCAATCAATGTGATACAACACATTAATAAAAGAAAGAACAAGAACCATATGATACTCTCCATAGATGCTGAAAAAGCATTTGACAAAGTACAGCATCCCTTCCTGATCAAAACTCTTCAAAGTGTAGGGATAGAGGGCACATACCTCAATATTATCAAAGCCATCTATGAAAAACCCACCGCAAATATCATTCTCAATGGAGAAAAACTGAAAGCTTTTCCGCTAAGGTCGGGAACACGGCAGGGATGTCCGTTATCACCACTGCTATTCAACATAGTACTAGAAGTCCTAGCTTCAGCAATCAGACAACAAAAGGAAATTAAAGGCATCCAAATCGGCAAAGAAGAAGTCAAACTATCCCTCTTCGCAGATGATATGATACTATATGTGGAAAACCCAAAAGACTCCACTCCAAAACTGCTAGAACTTGTACAGGAATTCAGTAAAGTGTCAGGATATAAAATCAAGGCGCAGAAATCAGTTGCATTTCTCTACACCAACAACAAGACAGAAGAAAGAGAAATTAAGGAGTCAATCCCATTTACAATTGCACCCAAAACTATAAGATACCTAGGAATAAATCTAACCAAAGAGACTAAGAATCTATACACAGAAAACTATAAAGTACTCATGAAAGAAATTGAGGAAGACACAAAGAAATGGAAAAATGTTCCATGCTCCTGGATTGGAAGAATAAATATTGTGAAAATGTCTATGCTACCTAAAGCAATCTACACATTTAATGCAATTCCTATCAAAGTACCATCCATTTTTTTCAAAGAAATGGAACAAATAATCCTAAAATTTATATGGAACCAGAAAAGACCTCGAATAGCCAAAGCCATATTGAAAAAGAAAGCCAAAGTTGGTGGCATCACAATTCCAGACTTCAAGCTCTATTACAAAGCTGTCATCATCAAGACAGCATGGTACTGGCACAAAAACAGACACATAGATCAATGGAACAGAATAGAGAGCCCAGAAATAGACCCTCAACTCTATGGTCAACTAATCTTTGACAAAGCAGGAAAGAATATCCAATGGAGAAAAGACAGCCTCTTCAACAAATGGTGTTGGGAAAATTGGACAGCCACATGCAGAAAAATGAAATTGGATCATTTCCTTACACCACACACGAAAATAGACTCAAAATGGATGAAGGATCTCAATGTGAGAAAGGAATCCATCAAAATCCTTGAGGAGAACACAGGCAGCAACCTCTTCGACCTCAGCCGCAGCAACATCTTCCTAGGAACATCGCCAAAGGCAAGGGAAGCAAGGGCAAAAATGAACTATTGGGATTTTATCAAGATCAAAAGCTTTTGCACAGCAAAGGAAACAGTTAACAAAACCAAAAGACAACTGACAGAATGGGAGAAGATATTTGCAAATGACATATCGGATAAAGGGCTAGTGTCCAAAATCTATAAAGAACTTAGCAAACTCAACACCCAAAGAACAAATAATCCAATCAAGAAATGGGCAGAGGACATGAACAGACATTTCTGCAAAGAAGACATCCAGATGGCCAACAGACACATGAAAAAGTGCTCCACATCACTCGGCATCAGGGAAATACAAATCAAAACCACAATGAGATATCACCTCACACCAGTCAGAATGGCTAAAATTAACAAGTCAGGAAATGACAGATGCTGGCGAGGATGCGGAGAAAGGGGAACCCTCCTACACTGTTGGTGGGAATGCAAGCTGGTGCAACCACTCTGGAAAACAGCATGGAGGTTCCTCAAAATGTTGAAAATAGAACTACCCTATGACCCAGCAATTGCACTGCTGGGTATTTACCCTAAAGATACAAACGTAGTCATCCGAAGGGGCACGTGCACCCGAATGTTTATAGCAGCAATGTCTACAATAGCCAAACTATGGAAAGAACCTAGATGTCCATCAACAGACGAATGGATAAAGAAGAAGTGGTATATATACACAATGGAATACTATGCAGCCATCAAAAGAAATGAAATCTTGCCATTTGCGACAACGTGGATGGAACTAGAGGGTATCATGCTTAGCGAAATAAGTCAATCGGAGAAAGACAACTATCATATGATCTCCCTGATATGAGGGAGAGGAGATGCAACATGGGGGGTTAAGGGTGTAGGAGAAGAATAAATGAAACAAGATGGGATTGGGAGGGAGACAAACCATAAGTGACTCTTAATCTCACAAAACAAACTGAGGGTTAATGGGGGGAGGGGGTTGGGGGGGTGGGATTATGGACATTGGGGAGGGTATGTGCTATGGTGAGTGCTGTGAAGTGTGTAAACCTGGCGATTCACAGACCTGTACCCCTGGGGATAAAAAGATATTATATGTTTAAAAAAAATAAAACTTAAAAAAAAAAAAAAAAAAAGAAATATTATCTTAGTGTAGTAGTGATTTACATTTCTCTTACTGTAACTGAGGTTAAATATATTTTCAGAAGTTTGAGGACCATTTTAACATATTCATTTGTGAGATTTCTTTAATATTTTGTACATTTTTGGGGGGATTTATATCCATAATTTTCCTCTAATATTTGTGTGGTTTCTTTTAAGGTTATGTCTCTGGTCTATTTGAATTTTCTTATTTTGTTTAGTTTGAGATATGGATTTAAAATGATCATTTCCCAAATGTTTAAACAGTTTCTGTAGTACCATTTATTAAAAAAGTTCATCTTTGAGATGACTGGGTGCCTCAGTCAGTTAAGCATCTGACTTTGGCTCAGGTCATGATCCCAGGGTCTTGGGATCAAGTCCCACATTGGGCTCCCTGCTCAGTGGGGAGCCTGCTTCACCCTCTCTGCCTGCCACTCCCCCTGCTTGTGCTCTCTTTCTCTGTGTCTCTGGTAAATAAGTAAATGAAATCTTTAAAAAAAATCTTAAAAAAAAATTACCTGAAATGCTACTATTATCATATAATTAATGTATAAAAATGATATATACTTTGGAGACAATCTCTAGACTATAATTTCTATTACACAAAATGTCTGTTTTATGCACCTATATTCCATTATTTTAATTTAAAATGTTTTTAAGTCCATTTTTAATGTTTGTAGGTTAGTGAACTCTCATAGCTTTTCTGTTCGGTGTTCATCAATTTAGGTTTTCAGTGGGTGTTCAATATAGTTCCTCTGGAGTTAGTTGTAATTTCCTGCTTACATTGAAGTTTGTGATCCTTAATTTCTACTATTTATGAATGAGCATGTAGATTTTATGTGATTTTAATTGTTCTCGTTAGATGTAGTTATTTTGGAGAATGTTCAGAGTGATTTGGATTTAAATGATGACAATTTTCTCAGGTTATCCAAAAAAAAAAAGAAAAAAAGAAAGAAAACTTTTAAATATGTCATTAAAGCCAAGTTTGGCATATAATTTTTTGTATATGTATGCATGTACAATTTATGTATATGTGTGTGTATATATATATATATATATATATATTTATATATTTACTTTTTTGTAAATTTGTACCTCACATGATCTATGAAAATTAACTCAAAACAGATTAAAGATTTAGACATATAAGCTAAAACTATAAATCTCTTAGAAGAAAATTTAGGTATAAATAGTTGTGACCTTGGATTAAAAATTGGTTTCTTAGATATGACTCCAAAGCCCAAGCAACAGAAAAAAAAAATTGGACTTCCAAATTAAAGCCTTTTCTCTGCTTCAAATGATGTAATCAAGAAAGAAAAAAGGGTAATTCATACGATGGGAAATAATATTTGCAAACTGAATTCGATAAGGGGCTAGTATCTAGGGTATATAAAATGATCTTACAATTCAAAATTAAAAAGACTTAGAATTTTAAAATTGGGTGGATTTTGAATAGACATTTCACCAAGGAAGATATACAGATTATTAATAAATATATTAAAAGCTACCCATCATTACTCATTAGTCATTAAGGAAATACAAATCTAACTGCAATAAGATGTAACTTCACACACACTAAGATGGCTATAATATTAAAGAAAAAAAACTATAGATAGTAACAAGTATTTTTGAGAATGTGGAGAAATTGATTACACATTGCTGGTAGGAATGTAATATGATGCAGCTCCTTTGGAAAAAGGTTGACCAGTTCTTAAAATACTATGCGTATAGTTACCATATAATTCTGCAGTTCCATTTCTAGGTATGTACTCAAGGTAATTGAAAACATATGCTCTCACCAAAAATTTTATGTGGATATTCACAGCAGCAGTAGTCTTAGTAACTGAAAACTGGAAAAACCCAAATGTCTATCAACAGATGAATGTATAAACCATATATGTTGTATCCATAGAATGGCATATTATTCAGCTACAGAAAGGAATGAAATGCTGATAGATGCTACACTATGAATGAATCCTAAAACATTATGCTAAGTGAAAAAAGCCAGGCACTAAAGGGTTGCATAGTAACCCTTAGCAGTTGCCAAGGGCCAGAAGAGATAATTGGGAGTGAATGCTAATGAGTAAAGCATTTCTTTTTGGTTGGAGGAAAATGTTCTGAATTAGACAATGGTGATGGTTGCACAAATATTGTGAATATACTAACAGTTCCAAAATTACTGAAACCAACTGAATTGTATACTGTGAAAAAGGTTAACTTTATAGTATGTGAATTATATCTTAATTTTAAAATATTGGAAAATACATTGCATAATAGTGTGTGTGTGTGTTGCTAAAACCTGCATCTGTTCATTTACATTTTGATTTAATTTACCTACAGGTGGTGTGGAAGTTCTGGAAATTAGACTTCAAAGTGAAGTAAAAAGAAAAAGCTTAGAGATTCAAAGTATGGATTTTGAGGAAGGTTCATACCTAATGGGAAAAAGAAAGGAAAGGAAGCAAAGACATTGCTACTGATAATCCCTAGGTATCCCTTGGTTAAGGATATTAGGGACATCATGAGTAGACAAGAGTTTTCATTCATTTTCATATTTATTTTTAAAGACTTTTTTTTTTTTTAATTCATTTGACACAGAGGGGAGAGAGAGAGAGAGGGATCACAGATAGGCAGAGCAGCAGACAGAGGGAAAGGGAGAAGCAGGCTCCCTGTTGATCACCAGATGACCTGGGATTCAATCCCAGGACCCTGGAATCACTACCTGAGCTAAAGGCAGATGCTTAACCAACTGAGCCAACCAGGGGACTCTCAAATTTATTTTTAAATAAGAGTATAATGTAAAATACAGATGTCACGGTAGACCTAACTTGGTATACACATTGGAATAAATTCCTAGAGGTCACTGTTGAAAAAGATTTGTGACCTTGGAAGGAAAGATATATTCAGGCATAGAACAGGAATGTAAATGCTTTGAGGCAGGAGCATGCCTCCAATATATTATAAGAATTTGGAATTGAAAACAGATTCTACTCTTTACAAATCAGTATTAATGTGAAGAATATCAATTAGTCTTTAAAGGACTACTTGGGGTGCTTGGGTGGCTCATTCAGTTGGTTTTGACTCAGGTAATGATCTTATGGGTGGTGGGATCAAGCCCCGCATCAGGCTTCATGCTCAGTAGGGAAACTGCTTGAAGATTCTCTCCCTCCCACTCATGTTTTTTTCCCCTCTTTCTCTCTAAAATAAATAAATCCTTTAAATAAAGTACTACATATATTTTATATTCCTACTTAGGTTAATCTGCAGTTTGGGATGCATATGTCGTCAGATACCCTGTTTTCAGTGGACATAATTTTCTGAAGAAATGTGAAGATTACCATATGAAATTTCACATAAATTCAGGTATGTTTAATTTTCACATAATTGTTTTTCTAAGAGTTAATGATTGTTGAATGCCTGGGTATTTTTTCGTAGGCTTTCGTTTTTCTTTTTTTTTAATCTTGGGATATCTTTTTAATTTAATTTAATTTTTTTTCAGTGTTCCAAAATTCATTGTTTATGTATTACATCTAGTGCTCTATGTGATATGTGCACTCCTTAATACCCACCACTAGGCTCACCCAACCCCCGACCTCCCTCCCCTCCAAAATCCTGTTTGTTTCTCAGAGCCACAGTCTCATGGTTTGTCTCCCCCTCCAATTTCCCCCAACTCACTTCTCTCCATCTCCCAGTGTCCTCCATGTTATTCCTTATGCTCCACAAGTAAGTGAAACCATATGAAACTTAACTCCCTCTCCTTGACTTATTTCACTCAGCATAATTTACTCCAGTCCTGTACATGTTGCTACAAAAGTTGGGTATTCATTCTTTCTGATGGAGGCATAATACTCCATTGTATATATGGGCCATATCTTCTTTATCCATTCATCCATTGAAGGGCATCTTGGTCTTTCCACAGTTCAGTGACTGTGGCCATTGCTTCTATGAACATTGGGGTACAGATGGTCCTTTTTTTTCACTACATCTCTATCTTTGGGGTAAATACCCAGTAGTGCAATTGCAGGGTCATAGGCTAGCTCTATTTTTAATTTCTTAAGGAATCTGCACACTGTTTTCCAAAGTGGCTGCACCAAGTGGCATTCCCACTAACAATGTAAGAGGGTTCCCCTTTCTCCACATCCTCTCCAACACATGTTGTTTACTGTCTTGTTGATTTTGGCCATTCTAACTGATATAAGGTGATATCTCGATGTGGTTTTGATTTGAAGCTCCCTGATGGCTAATGATGAAGAACATTTTTTCATGTGTCTGGTAGCCATTTGTATGTCTTCTTTGGAGAAGCGTCTGCTCATGTCTTCTGCCCATTTTTTGACGTGATTATCTGTTTTGTGTGTGTTGAGTTTGAGGAGTTCTTTATAGATCTTGGATATCAGCCCTTTGTCTGTACTGTCATTTGTGAATATCTTCTTCTATTACATGGGTTACCTCTTTGTTTTGTTGACTGTTTCCTTTGCTGTGCAGAAGGTTTTGATCTTGATGACGTCCCAAAAGTTCATTTTCGCTTTTGTTTCCTTTGCCTTTGGAGACATGTCTTGAAAGAAGTTGCTGTGGCCGATGTCAGAGAGGTTATTGCCTATGCCCTCCTCTAGCATTTTGATAGATTCCTGACTCATGTTGAGGTCTTTTATCCATTTTGAGTTTATCTTTGTGTATGGTGTAAGAGAATGGTCAAGTTTCATTCTTCTATACATAGCACCATTTATTGAAGAGACTGTCTTTTTTCTACTCTATTATTTTTTCCTGCTTTGTAGAAGATTATTTGACCATAGAGTTGAAGGTCCATATCTGGGCTCTCTACTCTCTACTCTGTTCCACTGGTCTATGAGTCTGTTTTTGTGCCAGTACCATGCTGTCTTGGTGATCACAGCTTTGTAGTAAAACTTGAAATCAGGCAACGTGATGCCCCCAGTTTTGTTTTCTTTTTCAACATATCCTTAGCAATTTAGGGTCTCTTCTGGTTCCATACAAATTTTAGGATTATGCCAGCTCTTTGGAAAATGCCGGTGGAATTTTGATCAGGATGGCATTGAAAGTATAGATTGCTCTAAGCAGTATAGACTATTTTTTTTTCAAGATTTTATTTATTTACTCATTTAACAGACAGAGATCACAAGTAGGCAGAGAGGCAGGCAGAGAGAGAGGAGGAAGCAGGCTTCCCACTGAGCAGGGAGCCCGATGCCAAGGCTCGATCCCAAGACCCTGGGACCATTATCCGAGCTGAAGGCAGAGGCTTTAACCCACTGAGCCACCCAGGTGCTCCCAGTATAGACATTTTAACAATGTTTATTCTTCTGATCCATGAGCATGGAATGGTCTTCCATCTTTTTGTGTCTTCATCAATTTCTTTCATGAGTGTTCTGTAGTTCTTTGAGTACAGATCGTTTACCTCTCTGGTTAGGTTTATTCCCAGGTATCTTATGGTTCTTGGTGCTATAGTAAATGGAATCAGTTCTCTAACTTCCCTTTCTATATTTTCATTGTTAGTGTATAGGAAAGCAACCAATTTCTGTACATTGATTTTGTATCCTGCCACATTACTGAATTGCTGTATGAGTTCTAGTAGTTTGGCAGTGGAGTCTTTTGGGTTTTCCATATAAAGTATCATGTCATCGGGGTGCCTGGGTGGCTCAGGGGGTAAGGCTTCCGCCTTTGGCTCAGGTTATGGTCTCAGGGTCCTGGGATTGGGCCCCATGTCAGGCTCTCTGCTCAGGGGGGAGCCTGCTTCCCCCTCTCTATCTGTCTGCCTCTCTGCCTACTTGTGATCTCTCTCTGTCAAAATAAATGAATAAAATTTTAAAAAAAGTATCATGTCATCTGCGAAGAGAGAGTTTGACTTCTTTGCTAATTCGAATGCCTTTTATTTCTTTTTGTTGTCTGATTGCTGTTGCTTGGAGTTTTAGTACTATGTTGAACAACAGTGGCAAGAGTGGACATCCTTGTCGTGTTCCTGATCTCAAAGGGAAGGCTGTCAGCTTTTCCCCATTGAGTATTCGCTTTGCATTTTTCATAGCTGGATTTTATGAAATTGACAACTGTTCCTACTATCCCATACTCTGAAGCATTTTAATCAGGAATGGATGCTGTATCTTGTCAAATACTTTTTCTGCATAGATTGAGAGAACCATGTGGTTCTTCTCTCTTCTTTTATTGATTTCTTCTACCACACTGATTGATTTGCGAATGTTGAACCACCCTTGTATCTCATAGATAAATCCCACCTGGTCATGGTGGATAATCTTTTTAATGTACTGTTGGATCCTATTAGCTAGGATCTTTTTTTTTTTTTTTTTTTAAGAGTTTATTTATTTATTTGACAGAGAGATCACAAGTAGGCAGAGAAGCAGGCAGGGGGTGAGGAAGCAGCCTCCTGGCTGAGCAGAGAACCTGATGTGGGGCTCGATCCCAGGACCTTGAGATCATGACCCAAGCTGAAGGCAGAGGCTTTAACCCACTGAACCACCCAGGCACCCCTTAGCTAGGCTCTTGTTGAGAATCTTGGCATTCATAATTATCAGAGATATTGGTCTGAAATTCTCCTTTTTGGTGGGGTCTTTGCCTGGTTTGGGGATCAGGGTGGTGCTGGCTTCATAAAGAGAGTCTGGAAGTTTGGTTCTGTTTCTATTTTTTGAAAAGGTTTAGGAGAATAGGTATTATTTCTTCTTTGAATGTTTGGTAGAATTCAGGGAATCCATCAGGTCCTATGCTCTTGTTTTTTGGGAGGTTTTTGATTACTGCTTTAATCTTGTTACTAGATATTGTCTATTTATGTTGTAAATTTCTTCCTGATTCAGTTTTGGAAGTTTATAGGTTTCCAAGAATGCATCCATTTCATCTAGGTTGCTTAACTTATTGGCATATAACTGTTGATAATAATTTCTGATGATTGTTTCTATTTCCTTGATGTTAGTCATGATCTCTCCCTTTTCATTCATAATTTTATTAATTTGGGTCCTCTCTCTTTTCTTTTGGATTAGTTTGGCTAGTGGTTTATTGATCTTACTGATTCTTTCAAAGAACCAGCTTCTAGTTTTTCATGTGTTCTACTGTATCTCTAGTTTCTATCTCTTTGATCTCTGTTCTAATCTTGGTTATTTCCCTTCTTGTGTGTGGGGTTGGCTTAATTTGTTGTTGATTCTCCAGTTCTTTAAGGTGTAAAGACAGCTGGTGTATTCTGGATTTTTCAGTTTTTTTGAGGGAGGCTTGGATGGCTATGTATTTCCACCTTAGGACCACCTTTGCTGTATCACAAAGGTTTTGGATTGAAGTGTCTTCATTCTCATTGGTTTCCATGAATTGTTTAAGTTCTTCTTTGATTTCCTGGTTGACCCAAACATTCTTAAGCAGGGTGATCTTTAGCTTCCAAGTGTTTGAATTCCTTCCAAACTTTTTCTTGTGGTTGATTTCCAGTTTCAAAGCATTGTGGTCTGAGACTACGCATGGAATAATCTCAATCTTTTGGTATCAGTTGAGCCCTGCTTTGTGACCCAGTATGTGGTCTATTCTGGAGAAAGTTCCATGTGCATTCGAGAAGAATGAGTATTCAGTTGTTTTAGGGTGGAATGTTCTAAATATATATCTATAAGGTCCATCTGGTCCAATGTGTCATTCAATGCTCTTATTTCTTTATTGATTTTCTGTTTGAATCATCTGTCTGTTACTGAGAGTGGCATGTTAAGATCCCCTACTATTAATGTATTCATATCAGTATGACTCTTTATCTTGATTAACAGTTGTCTTATGTAGTTGGCTGCCCCATATTGGGGCCATAAATATTTACAATTGTTAGATCTTCTTGGTGGATAGACCCTTTAAGAATGATGTAGTGTCCTTCTTTATCTCCAACTATAGTCTTTAGTTTAAAATCTAATTTATCTGATATGAGAATCACTATCCCACTTACTTTTGAGGCCCATTGGCATGAAAGATGTTTCTCCATCCCTTCACTTTCAGTCTGGTTGTATCTTTAGTTTCCAAATGTGTCTCATGTAGACAACACATGGCTGGGTCCTGTCATTTTATCTAGTCTGCAAACTTGTGCCATTTTATGGGAGTGTTTAGGCCATTCATGTTGAGAGTGATTATTGAAAGATACGTTTTTAGTGATATCATGTTGCCTGTGAAGTCCTTGTTTCTATAGATTGTCTCTGTAAATTTCTGTTCTATGTCACTCTTGGGTTCTTTCTTCTTTTATAGAACCCCAGCTTAGTATTTCTTGTAGCGGTGGCTTGGTGGTCACATATTCTTTTAAACCTTGCCGGTCTTAGAAGCTCTTTATTTCTCCATCCATTTTGAATGTCAGCCTTGCTGGATAAAGTATTCTTGGCTCTGTGTTCTTATTTAGTATCCTGAATATGTCTTGCCAGCCCTTTCTGGCTTACCAGGTTTCTGTGGACATGTCTGATATTATTTTGATGTACCTTCCTCTGTACCTATGGAATCTCTTCCCCCTAGCTGCCTTCAGAAGCTCTTGTCTAAAATTATGATTTGTTAGTCTCACAATCAAGTATCTCGAGGTCTTTCAGGATTCGTTGATCTTGGGGGGTGTTCTTTCTACTGCTAGGGCACAAATGCTGGCTCTATTCCCTAGATTGGGAAAATTTTCATGGAGAATTTGTTCAACTATATCTTCTAGTATTCTCTCTTTCTCCACCCCCTCAGGGATCCCATAATTCTGACATTGGACTATTTCATGGCATCATTTATTTTCCTAATTCTGTTTTCATGGCTTCTAAGCTATTTCTTCCATGCCTCCTACTGATCCTTTTTCTCTAATAGTTTGTTCTCTAGATCACTAATTCTGTCTTCTGCCTAGGTTACCCTAGCTGTTAGAGTATTTAGATTAGTTTGGATCTCATTGATAGCGCTTTTAACTTCTTCGCAGGTGGCTTTCACTTCTGCCCTTAGATATTCTATGTTGTCACTAATGATTTTCTCCAACCTAGCCACTGTCTGGATAATTGTTACCCTGAATTCCCTTTCCGACATACTGTTTATATCCATATCCAGTAGTTCCAAAAGGTAGGGCACTGTCTCTGAATTTTTCCTCTGTTGGGTGTTCTTCCTCCTAGTCATTTTGGTGCGAGGTGATTGAGGGGATGTATAGCTGAATATATCAACCATGATCCAGTCAAGGTGCACCCTGGAATGCTCCTGAGCAATCAGAAGTCACCACCAAAAAGAAAGAAAAAAGAAAACAAGAGAGAACGAGAGAGAGAGAGAGAGAGAGAGAGAAAGAAGAAGAAGAAGAAGAAGATGACGACCCAGCCAGAAGGGGCCCCAAAGGTAAGATTTATAAGGTATACAAACAAAACCGGGCAAACAAAAAGACTGACAAAAGTAAATGACAAGGAAAAAAAAAAAAAAACCCAGCCAAAATGAACCCCAAGGATAAGATTTATATAACACCAGAACAAAAACAAATACACAGAAACAATGACAGAAGAAAAAGATGGGCGGGTTGCTATAAATCCTCAATGTGGGTGAGGAAGGTTATTTTGATTCTTTCTGGGTATATCTTGATATCTTTGTTAAAGAACTCAACTTTCTAGAGATAAAGGGAAATTGAAACTGGTTTATATATGGGGGTTGTAGTACTGATTAGGGAAAGAGGATTACCTTGAAGTTTATATCTACATGTATATTAAAAAAAGTAGAAAAGGAAAAAAAAAACAAAGGTATATGTATGAAAGAAGTTTAAGTTAAAATGTTATTATGTAAAATGTTGTATTAAACCTCTAGTTGTAATGGTAAGTAGGTTAAAAAATTAAAAAGGACAAGAATAGTGAGAACAAATTACGAATAAAAATTTTATCTATGAAATATACAGGTTTTAGGGAAATATATGTTTTAGAGTTTATTGGGGACCCTGTGGTGGTTGTCCTCTTGTTCTTTTGTCTGGCTTTCTGGGGGAGGGGCCTGCCATGTTGTTTTTCAGTCTTGCTTGGGTTGAGTCCTCCTGCCCCCTATCAAGGGGCTGGGCTCTGTGGAAACTGGTTTTTCAGGCTTTTGTTCTCTGGAGGTTTTTGTTTTTTGGAGGCCTTTTGTGGCTTTTCGGAGGTTTAGTGGAAAGCAAACTGCACCCAGACCTCCGTCTCAGAGAGAAGCCTCAGTCTGGTCCCCCTTGGGTGGTCCAGAACACACAGACTCCCTGTCTACAAATTCCACTGAGCCGTGAACCCTCCCACAGGCAGTGCATGTCCCCATTCTCCGTCTCAAGGGTGGCCCAAAGCGCCCGCTTGTCTCTGCACCCCCGTGCCACTAAAACTGTGAGTGATAACGGTCCAGGGAGCCCACTTTTGGTGGCTGTCTTTGCCAGTACTGCTGTCTGCGATCCAGCCCTCAGGGCGGCGACAGAGCTGTGCAGGTCGCAGCCCACCAAGAGAGCCCGACCAGAGATCCTGTGCAGAGTTCCTTCAGGCCTGGGCTGGGAGAGTCCAGACACTTGGCTGGTCCTAGAGACCACTGGCTAGTGCCCACATGGAGCTTTCTTAGGCACTGGTGGGGTGTGGGTCAGACCCCAGTCATGCAGTGCACGCAGAACACAAAAGTTCTAGGGAGCGCAGGCTGACACTGTCACCAGACTCCCTCATTCGGGGGTGGGAGTGTGCCTGGCAGAGCAGTGGTGCAAGCCGCGTAACTCCGGGGGTTCTGGGACCAGGAACTGGAGGCTTTGCCACACTCTCTGTGGCACGGGTGGTCACCAGAGTCTATGGGCTTATCCCTGTGCCCATGACTACCCGATTCCGCCAGTTGGCTCTTAAGATCTTTTGTTCTTTTTGAGTGCTTTTAACCAGACTCCAAGTTAATGCTGATCCCCAATCACAGGGCACTTTCGTATTGGGGTATTTCCAATGCGTCGCTTCTGGTGGCTCCTTCCCCCTTCTGTTTATCCTCTGATATCAGTCCAGGCGTTCCCACTCTGCTTTACCTCTCCACTGGCGATTCTGTCCCTGTACAGATCTAGAAGTGTATAATCCACATCTCAGGCTGGTTTCATGGGTGTTCAGAGTGTTCTGGTAGATAATTATCTCACTTTAGGGGACCAGTTGAAAGAGGGTCTCCTACTTCTCTCCATCTTGTCCCTCCCTCTCATAGGTTTTCTCTCTCTACACATTCTCTATTTTCCTCTGTCTCTCTTCTAAGAGAAGAGTAGAAAGTAATTTGTTATAAACCTTGCTCTCTGTGTCTATTTTACAGTCATGGTATTTAGATTTATAATTTACCTTGTCATCAAATAATAGGATTATACAATATGATTTAAAAATGAGCATCATTTATACGTTTATATTGAAATGTAAGAAATTCATAATATATCAATTAAATATATTGCATTAGTATTTTCATTAATCCATATAGCATATTATTTGTCTGTGCTTGCATCTATAATGATTCAGTGTAACTTAATATAAAACTATGATAAGAATATAAGGATAATGCTATTTTCATCCATTATTTCTTCACTGTGTTCAATAATAGCAACATTAAGTCCTCACAGTTGTGACAGCTATAAAAGAATATGGTTAGCTTATCTGTAGCAAGCTGCAAAGGTAAAAATCACAAAGTAATTTACTATCACAGAATGGTTTTTAAGTCATTTGCTTTTATATGTAAAATTAATTAAACAAGCAGGATTGAAAGTTGACACACTGAGGATTTTACTCATTTTGCCTAATGTAGCATATTATGTCTATCTGAAAAATAGTTGTAATTTTCCTTTTATTTTCTTCTCTTAAAATATCTAAAAGTTTAGTTAACAATATTCAGCATTATGTGGAAATGTTCTTTTTCCTAGCAGTGTGTTTTGTACACAGATCAAATATTTTTGCACATCAGATAAAACTCAGTGTCTTAACTAAACTGGAAAGGTTTTTCTATGATAAAACACTATGTGCAGTTTGAATTTTTGTAAACACTAGACAATAAAAATGAATTTAGTTTTAAGATATAAATAGCTTTCATAAGAACCTCGAAGGTGCTTTTGAAGCAGAAGAAGAAAAATAATTTTCTAAGACAGGTGTTCTAATGATATTTTTACTGGAAAAAAAGAGAGTTTATTCATATATCATTATTTTATCATGCTTTATGATAATAAATGCAATTAGTATGGGATACCATAACTAATTATGCAATTTAAAGGAAACATAATTTAGTATTTTTTATATTGTAAAAACATTTTCATCTCTTTTAGTGTTGCTTTGTAGAAAATATGGGGCTTTTGCTGATAAAATGATTAGTTGTTGAAAACACTTCATATATTTTATTAGCTCATAATAAAGATAAATTTCCATAGAAGAACTATCATATTATCTTATAGATTTAATGTGGGTTTTTTTGATCATTTGTAAACAACCTTATGGCTATTTATTCAGGTCCCAGCAGCTCCATGAATGACATTTAATTGATATGTGGTGGAAAACATATGCTTTATCAGTAGAAAAAAAATAAACAATAATAAAAACTTTGTAATTACCAGGAGATACTATTTCAGTTAGCTCTTTATTGTTCAGATAGTTCTTCTAAAATAAGGGAGAAAAAACTTATTTTACCAGAAAAGAATTGTTTTAGAAAATCTGAAATTCATTTACATGAGTTTTAAAAATAGTAGGTCTTATTTTAAGCACTAAATATCCATCTTAATAGGTCATTATAAGAAAACTTTTCAAGAGTCATAGTCTTAATATCATTTTAGTGCTAATTTTATTTTTTAACTTGCTTTGCATTGCCACTAGGTGGAACCAATGAACTTTATAATTTCTATTAATGCATTTTTGTCCTATATG
This sequence comes from Enhydra lutris kenyoni, assembly GCF_002288905.1. Taxonomy (NCBI): domain Eukaryota; kingdom Metazoa; phylum Chordata; class Mammalia; order Carnivora; family Mustelidae; genus Enhydra; species Enhydra lutris. Next base: position 20,114,669 of record NW_019154099.1, read on the forward strand.
TATATACTTATAAAGTCTTCAACTAAAAATCCTGGAAATAGTTCAGCACATAAATTCCTTAACTCTGTGAATGGGCATCAAAAAATTGAGTAATACCAACACAGGAATACTATCGGCAGACACTAGTGTAAAAACAAACAAAATGTCACCAACAACGATGAATCTGAGTAGTTTAAAAACATCAGAGAGGATATGCAGTCTTTAAACAATCAGGAGGAAAGGTAAATCATAATGAGAAACTGTACTAATATATTTGATGATACATATTGAATTGTGTCTTTATAGAAATCTATTGAATGCAACAAATAGATGTATACTAATTGTTCAATTGTAGATATTTATTAAAAACCATTAAATCAGAAATGAAACCTATTTTAAATATTTCCATGTAAAACTTACTGCTTTTGAACATTAGTCAGCTAATTGGTAATTTGTGCTTGTTTTGAGACTCTTTCTCAAATTTTTTTTTTTCTGGATCTTTATACAAGAAAAAATGAGGAAGCTATTAAAAGTAGAAAATATATGGTTGTATACATAATAAACTTTTTCTGCCTTCATTTAGAGGGTTGATTTTTTTTTTCAATACATCCAGTTTGCAGAATTGGAAAACCCTGTTTATGCTCAATAAAAAAAGGGAGCAAGTAAGAAGACTGATAGGATAGTTACAAACTAACATTGTTGGATACTTTTATAACTTCAATTTTCTAGTCTGGAAATTGAGACTTAGAAAGTTTAGTGTCTTTTCCAAAGACAATTAGTTTTAGAGCTGGTTTCTGATACAAGATATCAGCCCTTAGTCCCTATACAAAAGACTAGCATGCCTGGAATGTGGAGTATATGGAACACATGTAAATCACTGAACCTTAAAAAACAAGCCTAAAACATCAGAAGCCTTGAATGCCATGTGAAGATTTTTCCCATCACTGATGGTGATTGTAGTCATTTTAATCAATAAAATGAGATGTGAAGAGCATGAAGGTTGGAACAGAAGAAAGCCAAGGACAGATGCAAAAGAAAAAAACAAAACAAAACAAAACAAACTCACCAAAATACCTGTATTAGTTTACCAGGGCTGTCTAACAGAGAACTGCAAACTGAATGGCTTTACACAACAGAAATTTATGTCTCACCGTTCTGGAAAATAGAAATCTGAAGTCAAGGTTGTCAGCAGGACTATTTAGTCATTAAACAAAGTGTTTGGGGAAGTATTCTGTATATATCAAATGGAAGAATCTACTAAAAGATGTTGATTTGATAAAATTTGTCAAATGCCACAGATTTTTAAGTAAATGTAAACCTAAAGTCTTTCTGCAGAATGGTAGTTGTTGGTTTTAACAAAAGTTGCTTTAAAGAGCAGAGTAGATCTAATAGACTTTATTTTTGTTGATTATTAAATGGGATATTTTCTAAGGAATCTTGATTTTGAATGGAAGACAATATTGTCACTAATTAAGATGGGACAATTGTATGCAAATTTAAACTGTATGGGGGGAAAAGGAGTAGAGAAGGTATTTGCACATGCTGGATATTAATGGGAAAACTCATTGAGAATGGGTTCTAGGATGGTCTGAGGACATTTAAGTCAAAATGCAATTAAATTGATATATCTTTCATAGAGTCTAGAGAATATGGGAAGGATGTTAGCCCATTCAGATGTTTTAAAATACAGTGAACTTTGGTGTAATTTATAATGATCCTTTTTTAGAAGTGAATGGTGAAATCAGCTTTTGAATGGAAGTGGATCTTGGGAAGGAGATGATGAGGAAAGTGTTGAAGGCTTGAATAATTACAGAATAAATAACAGAGGTGACTAGAAAAATATGGTATGATTGCTTTAAGTGTCCAGTAATACTTGGCCAGTTATTTACAAGGATTATAGTCACACACAACAACACAAGTATGGATTGGAAAAGTCACAAAATTAGAATGATGGCAGTTTGGGCTTGAGGGTAATTACATAGCTGATTAGAATGTTGTGTAAGACAGAAGTAAATAACAAGGGCTGATCAATGGTGATAAGTGTTAAGGAAAAATACAAGAATAGAAAAACAGGCTCTGTAGTTAAATAAAATTAGCTATGTTACTCTCTGAACATTTAAAAAATCAAATTGAAACATGTATGTGTTCTTTAAAGTTTTTTTAAATAAAATATATAGGTATATAAAATTGAAGAAATGAAAAAGAGACAGCTAATACATAGGCCACATTAACTGGATGAAAATAGAAAGCAGCAGCGCTAAGGCATATCTTTTTTGGCATGGTATTTATACACCAGGCATTATCTTTCATGTGTCAGAACCAAACACAAAATTTAGAACAACCAAATCTTCAAATAAAATATTATTTCAGTTAATTTCTGCAGAACTCAAAAGAAAACAAAACTTTTTCCTTAATTTTTTAAATGCTCAAGTCATAAAAAATCTTTCTGGATTAACTTCATTAATTTAAAAGCCTATTCTATAAAAGAATGTTGGTATTATACAGTTAAATAAAACAGAACTATTTCTCTTCAAAGCAGTTATGATTCCTAGTTTGACAAATAGCAGAAAACATAACCTATCTCAAACAAGGAGTTATTATGAACAAAATTTCTGTATTGAAAATCCAGAGGTCTGACTGGCTTCTGTCACAAATAGATTACAATTTGGGTCCATTTTTCTGTGGTTCTTTTGACTATATTTTCCTCTCTTCTGACTTGACCCCAGATTATTTTGCCTGATGGCAACAAAATGGCTGAGGCACTACTAGGCTTCATGTCTACAGAAGCACTGCCCTAAGCAAGTGAAAGTTACTCTGTCCGACATGAATCCTATTCTTCAATCTGACTGGTTCATCCTGTGCCAGGCACTATAGTTACAAGGACTGAGATCATGCAGGATGTTCCATCCTAAATCAGGATGGTTCTCACTCCTGGAATAAGGATGGATTCAGTTTCACCTGGCATGTTTTGTCCTCTATAACTGATGAACAAATGGATGTGGGACTGTGAGGCTAGCACAGACATGTATTGTGAAGTTCTTTATTGACCATTTCAAGAGGTCGGGAGTTGGCAATGATGTATGCAGTGCAGTGGAGAGGGGAAGATCTGCCAAAGTAGCAGTTATTAGGAAGTATGCTGTCTCTAAATAATTTAAAAATAATAAAGCCAACTTAAAGTTGGTCTGCTTGTTATAGCTATGCTCTGGTAAGTCTCAACAGTGCCAGTGATAAAATACTCCTTCTCAAAAAATCTTTTCAGTCTATCTTAATTTTATTTTAACATTTGTGTAACTTACATAGAATAAAGTGCACATATTTAAAGTACAGCTTGGGGTGCCTGGGTGACTCAGTGGGTCAAACCTCTGTCTTTGGCTCAGGTCGTGATCTCAGGGTCCTGGGATCGAGTTCTGCTCAGCGGGGAGCCTGCTTCCCTCTCTCTTTCTGCCTGCCTCTCTATTTGTGATCTCTGTCTGTCAAATAAATAAAATCTTTAAAAAAAATTAAAAATAAAGTACATCTTGATGAATTTTGACACATACATACAACTATAGAAGCACCAACTCTCTTACGAACAGATGGACCATTTTCATTAACTTTGAAAATCCTTTTGTGTCCCGTTTCTACTCATTCCTTGCTGAACCCTGAGAAACAAACACTGTTAGGAGTTCCATTGTCAGAGATTAGTGTCCCCTGTGATGACACTCATATTAAAGGAATCAGAGTGCATATTCTTTGTGTTTGACTTCTTGTGCTGAATGTAATATTGTTCAATATTTTTCCATATGATTGCTGAATAATATCCTATTACATGAATACAGCATAATGTGCTTATCTATCTTCTCCTTGTGGTTATTTGATTCCCCCCTCCAATTTTTGTCTATTATGAATAAAGTTGCTATAAACATTTTTGTATGATACTTTCTGTAGGCATATTTTCATTTCTTTTGGGTAAAGGAAAAGAAAACCTTCATTGGTTGGTCATAAGTTAGGCTTATTTTTAATTTATAAGAAACTGTTAAGAGTTTTTAAATAGGTACTTTATATTCAACACCTTTCAACATTATATAAGAGTTTCAGTCAGTCTACATCCTTGTAACTTGCTGTTGCCAGTCTGTTCTAGTTGAGTCATTCTTATGGTGGTTATGGTTACCTTTCTGTGGCTTAAGTGTACATTTCTCAAATAATAAATGCAGAGAAAATTTGGATCAACCACTTGAATATCTTCCTTCATGTAGAGCCCTTTCTCATTGTAACTCTTCAGACTCTACAACTAAGGTTTGCATAATTTTATCATATAAAGAAAATGAAAAAAAAAAAAGGAAAAAAATAATACTCTCACTTCCCTTCACAAAGGTTTCTCTTTTCAGAATCTTCGTTCCCCGAGTCCTGGTTACTTGAGCAGGTTTCTGAAGACATTAACCAAGTATCTTTTAAAATTTAGTTTTATTTGTTTACTTATTAATTTTAGTTAGTCCAAGGAGAGATGGGTGGAGGATTATTTATTGTTGGCTATGATTTTTGTTGTCTGAAATATTTCCTCATCCTTATTCAATAATTGTTATGTTTTAAACTATTTTAATTTTAGATTTTATTTGGATCTCCATTTAAAAATTTTTTGTCTTTATCTGGTCTCACTGTTCTTTTTGACTACATATGTTCACTTGCTTTAAATCTCTGTTCCAACATTACTTTATCAGAGAGCATTTCTTGAAATAGCAAAATAGAATAATTTTTAACTACTTAATACTGATTTTTTAAATCCAAACTTTTATCAGCCCAAGATATAGTATATGTTTTTTAAATCTACTTATTTTCTATCTTTTTAAAAAGATTTTATTTATTTGAGAGAGTGCAGCCAAATGAGTGCACACATGCTTGTTTATGTGGGGGGAGGGGCAGAGAGGAAGAAAGAGGAAATGGGAAAGAATCCCAAGCAGACTCCCTGCTGAGTTGGGAGCCCGACTTGGGGCTAGATCGAAGGACCCTGAGATCATGACCTGAGCTGAAAACAAGAATCAGACACTCGGGACGCCTGGGTGGCTCAGTTGGTTAAGCAGCTGCCTTCGGCTCAGGTCATGATCCCAGCGTCCTGGGATCGAGTCCTACATCGGGCTCCTTGCTCCTCAGGGAGCCTGCTTCTCCCTCTGCCTGCCATTCTGTCTGCCTGTGCTTGCTCTCTCTCCCTCTCTCTCTCTAAAAAAAAAAAAAAAAAAAACTTAAAAAAAAAAAAAAAAAAAAAAAAGAATCAGACACTCAATTGACTGAGCCAACCAGGTGCCCAAATTTTCTGTCTTTCTTGATCTTCTGCCTGCCTCTCCATTAAATGCAAGTTTCATGAAGTTTGAAACTCCATATTATTTCTTCTGTGCTATGTCCTAGCCCATAGTGTAAGAGATCGGTACATATTTATTATATAAAACAAATGCATTCATAGTTGAATACATGCTTGTTTTGTCGTGTTTTTTTCCTAAAATACCAGTAGCCTCTGAACTTTAACGTCCACTGATATTATATTCTTATTTCAGTTAAAGAACTTGTAAAATTATACTATGTATGCTTTCCATATATTTATATGACTTTTCTCTCTGTAGCATGTTTATTGCATATAAATCATTTACCTCTCAACTTCATAGACACTGTTCATTAATCATCAGTCATTTACCTCTCAACTTCATAGACAATGTTCATTAAATTGAAATCCAATAAATATTAATTAAATTATGGGCAGTCTGAGGGAAGAGCTTCAGTTTAGAGTGTTCTTGAGTGCTGAATTAATAAATGTCCTTAGTTTCTAAACCCCAATCTTCAGTCCTACATGAGCAACTAAAGTCTAGTTTATTGGATATAATTTAATTCCATAAAGTTATTTATCAAACCTATCATTTATTTCTACTTCATCTGCCCAGGACTTGGCATAGCAATAAATAATGTTTTTTTTCAAATTTTTTGTTGAACTAAAATACACATAACAAAATTTACCATCTTAACCATTTTAAGTGTAGAATTAAGGGGTATTAATTATACTCACTGTGTTGTGCAACCATCACCACTATTTATCTCAAGAACTCTTTTCCTCTTTCAAAACCCAAACTCTGTACCTATTAAACAATAACTTTTTATTTCCTCCTTTCAGTCCACACAACCACTATTTTACTTTATATCTACTTTGTATAATTTCAGCTACTCTAATTACTTTAGGTAAGTAGAATCCTGTAGTTTGTGTCTTTTTGTGATTGATTTATTTCACTTAGCATAATGCCTTCAACATCTGTCCATGTTATAGCATGTATCAAAATTTTCTTCCTTTTTAAGGCTAGATGATATTCCATTGTATGTATACAGCACATTTTGCTTATCTGCTTATCCAGTGAGGGACACTTGACTTGCTTCCACATTGTAGCTATTGTAATGCTACTATGAACACAGGAGTACAGATATCTTTCTGAGTCCAGCTTTAAAATCTTTTGGGTATATACTCAGAAGTTGAATTGATGGATCATATGATAATTCTGTTTTTAATTTTTTTGGGAACCACCTTGTTTTACACAGTAGCTGTACCATTTCACATTCTTTTTTTTAATATTTATTTATTTTATTGGCACATAATGTATTAGTTGTTTCAGGGGTACAGGTCTGTGATTCATCAGTCTTACACAGTTCACAGCACTCACCATTTCAGAATCTTATCAACTGTACCTAGGGTTATAGTTTCTCCATGTCTTCACCCATACTTGTTATTTTCTGTGTTTTTCTTTTCTCTTTTCTTTTCTTTTTTTTTTTTTTAATAGCCATCTTAATGAGTGTGAGGTGATATCTCATTATAGTTTTGATGTGCATATCTCTAGTGGTCAGTGATGTTGAATGTTTTTCATGTGCTTCTGAGCTATTTGTGTATATTCTTTGGAGAAATATCTGCTCAAGTACTTGTCCATTTTGAATTAAATTGTTTTATTGTTGCTAAGTTTTAGAAGTTCCCTATATATTCTGGATATTAATCACTTACCAGATATATGATCTTCAAATACTATGTCTTATATTATGTTTTTCTTTAAAGATTTTATTTATTAATTTGAAAAAGAGAGAGAGTGTGCACAAGTTGGGGGAAAGGCAGAGGGAGAGGGAAAAGCAGATTCCCCTCGAGCAGGGCTTGATCCAAGAACCCCAGGATCATGACCTGAACTGAAGGCAGATACTTAAAGGACTGAGTCACCTGAGTGTCCCTTATTTTGTGTGTGTGTGTTTTTTTTTTACTCTTTTGTTAGTGTCTCTTGATATGCAAAATTTTAAATTTTCATAAAGTCTAGTTTGTCTTTGATATCGGAGCCAAGAAATTGTTGCTGAATTGTTGTGAAGCTTTTGCTCTATGTTATCTTAAAAGAGTTCTATGGTTTTAGATATTATACATGTAATGTAGATTTTTTATTGATTTTTTAGTTAATTTTTCTATATGGTGTTAACTAAGTGTCCAACTTCATTTGCAATTGGATATCCAATTTTCTCAGGACCATTTCTTGGAGAAAAAAAAATCCAATCCCCATTGAATGGTCTTAGCCACCTTTGTCAAAAATCATTTGATTATCTATGCAAGGGTTTATTTTGGGTCTCTATATTCTTTTGATCTGTACAGTTGTCTTTATGCCAGTACTGCACTGTTTTGATTACTTCAGCTTTGTGGTATGTTCTGAAATCAAAAGCATGGATTTTCTGGATTTTTTCTTTTTAAAGATTGCTTTGGCTATTTTGGGTCCCGTCAGAAGCCATGTGAATTTTGAGATCAGTTTTTCTATTTCTGCAAAAAAAAATCATCAGGATTTTGAAGGAATTTCATTAAATCTGTAGATCACTTTGGGTAGTGTTGACATCTTAACAATATTAAGTTTTCTAATCAATGAAATTGGGATGTATCTCTACATATTTAAGTCTTTTTCAATTCTTTTTTTTAAAAAAGATTTTATTTATTTATTTGACAGAGAGAGAGATCACAAGTAGGCAGAGAGGCAGGTGGGGCAGCGGAAGCAGGCTCCCCACTAAGCAGAGAGCCCCATGCAGGGCTCGAACCCAGGACCCTGAGATCATGACCTGAGCCCAAGGCAGAGGCTTAACCCACTGAGCCACCCAGGTGCCCCAGTGTCTTTAAATTCTTTCAGCAATATTTATAGCTTTTATTTTATAAATATTCTACCTCCTTAGTGAAGATAATTCCTAAGTACTTTATTCTTACTGATAAATGTTGTGAATAGAATTGTTTTGTAATTTTCTTTTTAAGTTGTTTATTATTAGTGTATAAATGCAACTGATTTTTATGGGTTGACTTTGTAACATGCTAATTTGCTAAATTTACTTCCTGACAAGTTTTTTTTTTTGTGGATTTTTTATGGATTTCTACATATAAGATCATATCATCTGTGAACAGAGATAATTTTTACTTCTTCCTTTCCAATTTTGTTTGCTTTAATTTCTTTTTCTTGACTACTTGCTCTAGCTGGAATTTCTTGTACTATGTTAAATAGAAGTGGTAAGACTGGGAATCCTTGCCTTGTTTCTGATTTTAGAAGGAAAGCTTTTATTTTAGCTTTTTACCATCGACTATGATGTTTGCTACGGGTTTTTCAGATATGACTTTTATTATGTTGAGGAAGTTTCCTTCTATTCCTAGTTTGATAAGTGTTTTTATCATACAAGGGTATGGAATTTTGTCCCATGTTTCTCTGCATTTATTGAGGTTATCACGTGATACCTATCTTTCATTTTGTTGATGTGATGTATCACATTAATTTATGGGTGATGAACCATCCTTGTATCTTTGGAATGAATCACTTTTAATCATACTATGTGATCCTTTAAATGTAAGATCTTTTATTGTTGAATTAGTTTGTTAATATTTTGTTGAGGAATTTTTGCTTCTATTCATTAAGGTTATTGGCTTGTAATTGCTTTCCTTATGGTGTCCTTGTCTGGTTTTGTTATCAGACTAATGCTGACTTCCTAGGATGAGATATGAAATGTTCCCTTCTCTCAATTTTTCTTTGAAAAAGTTTAAGAAGGAATTGGTATTAATTCTTCTTTAAATGTTTGGGTATAATTCACCAGTGAAGCCATTATGCCTGGTACATTTTTTCAGGAGAGTTTTGATTACTGATTCAGTCTCCTTACTACTTATGGATCTATTCAGATTTTTCTATTGTTATTTAGTCTTGGTAGGTTTTGTGTTTTTAGGAATTTGTCCCTTTAATCTAAGTTTTCCAGGTTCTTAGCTTACAAATGTTCATCGTACTTTTTTATATTTTTTATTTCCACAGAGTTATTAGTAATGTTCCCACTTTCATTTCTGATTTTAATAATTAGAGTTGTCATCTTTTTTTCTTAGTCAGTCTAGTTAAAGTTTTGTCAGTTTTGTTGATCTTTTCAAAGAACTAACAGACATTTGGTTTCATTGATTTTCTTCACTGTTGTTTATTGTCTATTTTATATATCTGTGATCTAATCTTAATTATTTCCTTCCTTCTGCTAACTGAAGGTTAATTTGTTCTCTTTCTATCTTACTGAGTTATAAAGTTAGTTTGTTGATTTGAAATTCTTATTGTTTTTAAATATAAGCATTTGTAGCTGCAAATTTCCCCCTTAACATGACTTTTTCTTGTCCAATAAGTTTTGGTATGTTTTGTTTTCATTTTCATTAATCTCTAAGTAGTTTCTAATTTCTGTTGTGATTTTTTTTGGATCTTTTAGTTGTTAAATTGTGTGTTGTGTAATTTCCAAAAATTTGTGAATTGTTCAGTTTCTTTTGTTACAGATTTCTAACCTCATCCCATTGCAGTCAGAAAAGATACTTTGCATGTTACCTGTCTTTTTTAATTTATGGAAAATTAATTTGTGTCCACTTGTGTGCTGGAAAATGTCCATGTACAGTTGAGAAGAATGTGTATCTGTTTTTGTGTGTATGTTCTTTACATGGCTATTAGATCTGGTTGGTTTATTGTGTTGATTTTAGCCTCTATATCCTTATCTTCTGTAGGTTATTCTATTAATTATTGAAAATAAAGTCCCCAACTGTTATAGAACTGTTTATTTCTCTCTTCAATTCTGTGAACTTTTGCTTTTATATACATTGATGGCCTATCATTAGATGTATAAATACTTACAATTGTTACATCTTTCTGTATTGAACCTTGTAATCATATATAATGTCCTTTTTTGTGCCTCATAAAATTTGTCCTTTTATTTTTTTATTTTATTTTTTTTTAAAGATTTTATTTATCTATTTGACAGAGAGAGATCACAAGTAGACAGAGAGGCAGGCAGAGAGAGAGAGAGAGAGCTGAGCAGAGAGCCCGACGCGGGCTGAGATCATGACCTGAGCCGAAGGCAGCGGCTTAACCCACTGAGCCACCCAGGCGCCCCAAATTTGTCCTTTTAAAATTTGAAGTAAATTTTGTCTGATATCAGTATAGCTACCCCTGCTCTCTTTTGGTTACCTTTTGCATGGAATATCTTTTTTGTTCCTTGTACTTTCAGTCTATTTGTATCCTTGGTTCTAAAGTGAGTCCCTTGTACACAAAATCTTGGATCATGTGTTTTTATCCATTCAGCCAATCTCTGACTTTTAATTAGAGTTTAATCCATTTACAATTAAAGTAAGTGGTGGTTTTTATTTTGTCAAAATTCTTTTGTCATTTTGCTATCTGTTTTCTAACTGCCTGATAGTATTTTTTGTCTCTTGTTTCCTGTATTACTTTCTTCTTTTGTGTTTAGTTGATTTATTGAAGTGGAATGTTTAAATTCCTTTCTCATTTTTTTTTTTTGTGTATATGCTATAGCTATTTTATTAATGGTTACCATGGATATTATATTTAACATTCCAAAGTTACAACACTGATCCCCAATATTTGGAGAACAGAATCTTGCCTCATATCTAGGGGTAGAGTATGAATAATTGTTACTGTTCTAAGAGCTGAGATTGACTGAAAGTAACCACAATTCACTTTCTAAGCCTTTGCTTGGAGTTGCAAACCTTCAAATGACTCCAGAGTTCCGTAATAATTATATCAGATAGTTTCTGACAGTGCAGTTGTCTCAGAGGGGAGACAGATTACTGGTTCTTCTTATTTTGCTGTCTTTACACAATAAATACTATTTTGATGACAGAATGACTTACCTTATCGAGTAACTTCAAAAATGTGAAGGACTCAGGACCGCAATCTACCAGTGCCTTTAAGGTATTCCATTAGGGACTTCGAAGTTAATGAATTTGAGACTCTTGTCTCTTAACTAAGTTATTATTACAAAGAACCCCAGATATGATATAGCGGATGTGCATTTGTTAGTGGTATTTAGAAAAACTTCCAATCTCTCATTATGTGAAGATGTTAAAAAAAATAAATAAATAACTGGAAAACCACATCTAATAAGGCAAACTATGTTCTGATATTCTGTTAGATTCTATTTGTTGAAGCTTGCTACAAAATGACATGAACAGTTTTGTTACCATATTAAATTACAATAATATAAATATACCCAGCAAAGAAAGAAAAGAAATAGTTTCCTTGACAAATTCAGAAGACCTCTTAGTTTACAGTAAATACATTATATGCATTTAACCTAACCATTATATTTTTATTGTTCTGCTTCAGTTGCTTCCTACTTTTAGGGAGAAGTAACAAATTGTAAGGAATAATTTTTATTTTAATAAATTAAAATTATTTTAATTAGTTCAACAGTCATTTTCATTATTTTGTAATGAAAACATTTATAGTCCATTTGCTTATTATTATAGTGGTACATATGTTTGCTTATTTTAGATTGTTAAATCGGGAATAATTTTAATATTATATTGTCCAAACATGGTAATGATAATAGTTATATATGCTAATTACTGTAAGTAATTGATGAATAAATTTAATATCACTTGTAATTTTTAGGTATTCATAAAACTCTCATTTCTACTAATAAAGCATTGTTGTGAAGTTCTGATACTTAGAAAGCAATAATTGGATAATTATATAAATACTAAAGCTACTTTTATAAAGATTTTATGATAATAAGGTAGAACAATATACTTCCCAAATGAAATCATTTCAATTTGAATCATATTATTACTTTCAATATTAATGCATTCATACTCTGTCATTTTATCTGTATATAGAAATAGATGAACAAGGGCAATCTCATGATATATTACATTATTATTTCCTTCTGATTCTCTTACAAGGTCCTATTCAATACTAAAAAAATCTAAGATAAATATAATTTGTACTTTGAAGCTGTTTTCTATCATTTTGTGTTCAAATACATGCTGCTGGCCCAATTAAAATCTAGAAAATGTTTCCCTCAAAAGCAAATTCACTGCTTTGTGATTGGATTTAAAATATAATTTATAAGATGTCTTGAATAGTATATATTTTTGCAATATAATTTTATTATAACTACTGATTTATAATACTAGAAATACTTTCAGCTTTGTTATTGAGCTTATAGTACACCCCAAATAAAATATATCTTAAAGCGTTTAATTATAATCCCACTTTATCTGTAATAAAACACATACTATTATGAATCTATAAATAATCATTGTCATGTATTTCTATAGGAAGCTGTAGTTTGAGTTACTATAAGCATTGCTCTAACAAAAAGGAAACATATACAACTGCATGATGAAATGAAAAGCTAAAATAAGTAATCAAGGAAGGTAGATATCTAAATTTTACCTTTATGCTTTTATTTAAACTTATTTTTGGCCTTCTAAAATCAGTAATACTAATATATCTGAATTAAACCAATGTTGATGTTAAAATACAGTCTGTATGTATTAATGACAGGAAAACTTAGTAAAATTTTTCACTAGTGGAAAATGTTTATTATTGTGGAAAGGTTATTATTATTCTAAAGCAAAGTAATTTAAAAAATTATAACTTCAGTACAGATGTAAACTAGTTAGGTTTACTTTTTCAAGTCTGATTAACTATTATTAGTAAAATGTCAATATTATTGAACTTTATTTATTTATGAAAAATCGGTTAGACAGAATGGAACTTTCAAAATATAAAGTTATAGATTAATTTTGATATTGGTTATTCATAAACATTTTAATGAAGCTTGAATTAAAATTCTGTATAGTAAAAAAACTGTATAGTTTTCTTGAGAAAATTGTGACAATATTATATATATAAAGCCTTATGCCCTTTAAAAATATTAAGATAAACATTGAACTTTATAACAAAGAATATATTACTTCAAATTCATTTTATGACACATTTTAGAAATAAGCTCTATTTATACAGTTGAGTCAGAAATTACATTATTTCATTATATTTTCTATTTTAAAATATATGGTAGTATAAAATTATTCTGACAAAAAGTCAAAAATGTAGGAGAAAAAGGAATATAACACAGTGAGAGAACCAAAATGTCATTTGTAGATAACTTCTCTTAAAATTTATCATTTGATACTAGACATATCAATTGTAAATAACACTAGATGATTTTTTGCTGTCATTTTTGCTAGTATCTCTGCATAGCAATTTGCTGGTATTTGTTAAGCAACTTCCATATGCATACCAATTAACTACAGAAATGAACCTAATTAAGTTTTTCTAGAATCTGATTGTAATTAGAACACTTTTGTTTTGAGCATTTGTAAATTCTGTCTTCTTTCATCATAACAAAATTATTGGTAGATAGGTATTGCTTGTCTAATTTGTCAAATAATGCTTAAAGTTTATAAACATATGCCATAAATTATGAAATAACAGCTAGGATTTAAGTCTAGGGCTTTGAAAAATAAAATGTATGCCTTTACCAGTGAGTAGCTTATGGCTCTAAGGTTTTCATGTAGATTATTTTCAAGGATATATTCTTTGAAAGCAAAACATAAAAGGAACCAAAATTATATTGACAAAATTTTCAGAATGTAATAGTCCATAGTATAGTAGAAACTCTTGGAAGTCAATATGAAAAACACATGAAATACAGGGTAAATTTTAGTAAAAGACTTGAATATTTACTTTTTTGGGAGAAAATTCCACATAACATATCTACATATATCAGTTTTGGTTTTGGACTATCTAAGCATATTTATATGGTAAACATTTAGAGTTTTGGCTATTTTAACCTAAAATGTATAGAATAATTAATTAATATTCTCTTGTGTTCCTTCACATTAGGAATATCTTTCAGCATATTTTGTTTATAATTTATTTGTTCACATACATATATTCTTTTGTATCCTCACAGCATAATTTATACATTCTGCTTTTTGAGGGAAATTAGGGTATTGTCTATCTCAGGGTATAGAAAGTAGATTTGTTTCTTAGAAATTAGCAGTGTAGTTTTGCTAAAAGCACTCTACAAAAGCTTAAGTTCTTGAGTTATGACACAAAACCACTGTGTGCTTAGCGTTCATCTAGGCGTGTGTCTAAACTGCCTTGAAGGTACCTGGAGAACAAAAACAACCAAAGACAACATGAAGCTCATGCTCTCTGCTGTGCTATGAATAATAAAGTAATTTTTTATCTGACCCAGGAGTCCTTTGTCTTCTGCCATCTCTGAAACTATATCAGGCTAACTTGTTAACTTATAAGCAGAATAATATTTCAGATATGTCACAGTCTAGACACACTTTCCTTAAAAGTAAAATCTAAATAGCTAATATACATGAACAAAAAGATCATGCTATGAACAAAATATGAACAATCATTTACTTACTATTGTAAAAAAGAGTATCACAGAGGAGTATTTATTAATCTATCCATTTGAGTTAAGATAGGTAAAGCTAAACAAACATTCTGTAATATATACATGATTTGAAACTTAAGAAAAGTCAAGTCTGAGGGATGCCTGGGTGGCTCTGTTAGTTAAGCATCTGACTCTTGATTTTGGTTCAGGTCATGATCTCAGGGTTGTGAGATCGAGCCCTGTGTCAGGATGGAGTCTGCTTAAGATTCTCTCTCTCCCTCTCCCTCTGCCCTTCCCCTTCTTAAAAAAAAAAAAAAAAATCTGAGTCACTTGCAGAATGTAGTTACAACACCATGTGATATCGTGAAGAGTGCAGATAGAGCTGTTATTTATCTGTAGTGTGAGAGGAAAAATCTCAACTGGATATAAGGGTTGTTAATGTATATGTAGCATTTAATACCTTGAGAGATCGTCATTGCTAATAGAGTGTATACATGGTGATGACCAAAGACTGATCCTCAGAATTTTCCAACAATTTCAAGGCAAAGAGAGAGAACCATTAGATAATACAGGCAAGGAGTGACAAGTATGGTGCAAGGAAACTCAGTAGACTAGAGTGTCCCAGAAGACAATTGAAACGTTTTATCAGGGAACAGAAAGTGCTACTCTTCATCAGATGTTACTGAGTACTCAGGTAAGATGAGAACTAAATATAATATATAAAATACCATCTGAATACAAATATTTTGTGTAGTAATATGGAACTCAGATGACCATGACAGGTGCCATTTTGATGGAGTGCTGAGAGTGAATGTCAGATTTAGGAGAAGATAGGAGAGCAATAAATGAGAACAAGAATGGAAAGAAATTTTGAACAGCTGCATTGAAATATTTGGAGAATAGCTGGTCAGGACAATGGGTTCAAGAGAATTTAACTCATGGAAAAGTGTCAGCACATATTTATACCAAAGAAAGTGATGGAGTAGAGAGCAAAGAGCAAAATTTAATGATGAGTGTGGAATCATCAAAAATGGTTGAGTAAGTACCTCCAAACTGTATTTTTTTCCCATGGAAGCAACATATAAACCTACAAAAGTTTTCACAATCAAGTTTTTCAAAAACTGGAAATCAACCAGAAACTTGAAATGAAATCAAATGAAGACTATACTGGAAAAATAGAGGAAGAAAAAAATACATAAGACACACAGAATACAAGCAGTTAAATGGCAAATAAATCCTCTATTATGAATAATTGCATTATATGTAAATTGAGTAAGCACTCCAGTTAAAAGCAGAGATTGGCAAAATGGATGAGAAAATATGATCCAGCTATATATGGTCTACAGATTATACAGTTGGGATTTAAAGGCACAAATAATTTGAAAGACAGTAGATAAAGATCTATCATGCAAATAGAAACCAAAAAAGAACTAGACTTGGTGTAAAAACATGAGACCACTAGACTTTAAGAAAACCATTGTTATTACAGACAAAGAAAGACATTTTATAATTATAAAAGCATCCACCCATCAGTGAGATGTAATGGTTGTGAGCATATGTGTACCTAACAACAGACTCCCAAAACATGAAACAAAACCGGACAGAATTAAAGGGAAAAATAGTTCAAAAATATAAATTGGTGGGGCGCCTGGGTGGCTCAGTGGGTTAAAGCCTCTGTCTTTGGCTCAGGTCATGATTCCAGGGTCCTGGGATCGAGCCCCGCATCAGGCTCTCTGCTCAACAGGGAGCCTGCTTCCTCCTCTCTCTCTGTCTGCTGCTCTGCCTACTTGTGATCTTTGTCTGTCAAACAAATAAACAAATAAAATCTTTAAAAAACATATGTATAAATTGGTGACTTCAATACCATGTTTTCAATAATAAATATAATAAGTAGACAAAAGAGAACAACATGGAAATGAGATTTAATAACACTATAAAGCAACTGGACTTCATAGAATTCTATAGAAGATTCCATTACATTCCATATAGAAGATTCCATTACATTCCATAACACATGCAGAATACATACTCTTTTTCAAGTGCACATATAACATTTTCCAAGCAAGACTGTATATTAGACCATAAAATTCTCAAAGAATGTAAAAAGGATTGAAATAATAGAAAATATATTTTCCAGCCAAAATAGAATGAAATTGGAAGTCAGTAAAAACAGGAAATTTGGGGAAATTCACAGGTAATCTAGAAACATTTTAAATAATTAAAAACAACCAATGAGTCAAGAAACCAAAAGAGAAGTCAGGTAATACTTTAAAATAAATGAAGGAATGAAGATGAAAAACAGAACATACCAAAACTTACGGGATGCAGTGAAATCAGTGCTTAGAGGAAAATTTTAGCTTTAAATATCTACATAGAAAAAGAGAGAGAGAGAAAGATACATCTCATCTTAATTTGGAAAGAGAAGAGCAAACTAAACCTAAAACAAAAGAATGAAATGAATGAAATAGATGAAACATAAAATAGGAATAAAACAGAGAAAATCAACTCAAATATTGGTTCTTTGAAAAGATAACAAAAATAAAGTAATGATTTAATCATCCAATTAAAGTAATGTTGACTAAAATTATTTTCTCTTATCTCAGTTGATTCCCTCTTGCCTAGAATTGCCTGGTATATAATATGCCTTAAATATGTTACCTTCCTAAGTTAACAGTCTTCAGTAAAGCTAAATACCTAGTAATAGATTGCAAAAATGGCTCTAATTCCTCATTCTTTCTCCCCCCCCACCAACCCCTGTGATTTGCCATATCACCTTGTAATACATTTTCATTCTGATCCTATGTTCATCCATGTGCCTTTTTTGGCCTGTGAGATGTTAGCAAACAAAACATAAGCAGAGGCCAAATAGACTTATACCCTAATGGGGGTTGCTCTCGCTTTTCTTAATCAGGGATTTCTGTGAGAATCTCCCTAGGCTAGTCTGATGGAGAACGAAAAGCATGTGGAGAACAGACATGTGGTCCAGATGGTCTCAGCCAACGCCATCTCAGATTAGACCAGAAACAGTTCACTGATGGCATGTGAGTAAGCTTAACCAGGAACGGCAGAGTTATTTTGGTAGCTATCCTAGATGTAAGAGCAATAGAATCTTACTCCTGTATGGTTGCTACATTATTGTGGCATATGTCATTAAAAAAAAAATATATATATATACATATATGTATGTATATATGTATGTATACATATACATATATACATACATATATGTATATGTACACACATATATACACACGTGTTATTAAATATATATAATATTACATTGTGTATGTAATATAATTACATAAAATATATAACGTAATAGTCCTATAATAGAGATATTAAGGTTGCAGATTGAATTAAGGTTGCTAATCACTTGACCTTACATGGGGAGATTAATTTGGATTCCACAGGGGCCCAGTGTAATCATGAGTCCTTATAAATGAAAATGGGAACAAAAAAACCAGTGACCATTATCAGTGTGATGTAGTGAAAGAAAGACTCAACCTGCCATTGCTGAGTTTGAGGATAAAAGGGGGTAACAAACCAAAGAATGTAGGTGACCCATAGAAGTTAAAGCAAGTCTGAAGTTTCCAGAAAGGAACACTGCTCTGACAACATCTTGATTTTAGTTCAGGGAGACCATTTAGCATTTCTCACCACCAGAATTGCAAATAATAAATTGGTGGTGTTTTAAGTCAATATATTTGTGGTAATTTGTACCACATATATGAATATTGTGTAGAATATGTATGTATATAATTTAATGTTATTATTTTAATAGTGTATTTTGCGTAGTATTATCATAATTCACACCATAGGGCAGTTAGTCCCATTTAATTAATGAATAGAATTAGGTGTGGACATTAAAAATAATATTGCTTCCACAATAAACCAAGATCTGTCTGAATTCAGATTCTGGGATTTCAATTAATACATAAAACTGTTCGTATTATGCCATTTACCCAAATGCATATTTTCTCCAATGCAGTCCTAAAATATTTAATATTTTATATTTCAAAATGTTTAATTATGTGGTTGAAATCAGCTATTATACTTCCTAAAAGAAATAACTTCTAATTTTAGAAATAAAGCTTTTATAAAACTAATAGTCACATGATATTAAATTAACATTGGATGATTCTTCCTAGCACTATTAATAATAGTTGCTGTAAAAGCACATATCATATTCTTCAGAGAAAAATAAGCATATGTATAACTTTAATTTTGTTGTCATATGAATATGATTTTATTTATTTATTTGACAGACAGAGATCACAAGTAGGCAGAGACGCAGGCAGAGAGAGAGGAGGAAGCAGGCTCCCCACTGAGTAGAGAGCCCAATGTGAGGCTCGATCCCAGGACCCTGGGACCATGACCTGAGCTGAAGGCAGAGGCTTTAACCCACTGAGCCACCCAGGCTCCCCTCTTGTCATGTGTATAAACAATTGAATCAATTCCAGATATCTAATAAGCTGTGCTTTTTAAAAGTAATTACTCATTTCGACATAGGTGAACATGAACATACCTAAAAAAATATTTTTTCTGGATATTCCATTTGTTGGGATGGCAACAGATTAATCAGGGTTGAATCAAAAATGTAAGTCTAACAAATGAGGTGTTTTTTTGTGTGTGTAAATTAATCATTAAATCCTAAAAGGAGAGAAAATGAATAATCTACAGCAAGTATTTTCAGATATGATTAGTTTTTTGTGATGGGTCTGTCTCAGTCATTTGGCAGTACCAATCATTTAACAGTTTATTGACTCATGATTCATTCTTTTGTCATCATTCTCCAAGATTCCATGCTATACTGATAATATAAGGAAACTGCCTATTTTGAGTGAGAAGTGTGAATTTGAAAATCAAGAGATTGGAGAGTAACTGTTATGGGCCACAACACTGCTTTGAAGAAAAATAAAGAAATTTAATAATGCTAAGAGTCAGTTTGCAAACAACTGGATAAGACAGTTCTCTTCCAAACTAACATGTTGAACCCTGTTCAAAGATCATCAGGAATGGTTTATATACCATGACCATTTTTAGCATCTTTATCATGTTTTCCCACTTTGAGTCTTTCTTAAGTATTTTGCAGGATATTTTCAAATAATAAAACATTTATAAATAAGGTAAAACATCTCATAAAAATATTAAGAATGACCTGTACATATAATTATTATGATAGTATCATAATTTTTCATAGATTTCCGAAAACATTTGTGGTACTATGCTCTTAGCTTAACTGTTCTTCAGGCTTCTACATCTATGCATTAGAACTTTATACTTTACTACTGTGCTTTCTGATGTACTTCCAGACAAAATTTTTTGTGTCCTACGTAACATAGATTATTTTACTCATCCTAGTCATGAGCTTCATAGTTTTATTGTACCATAAATCATGTTCCTCAATCTGGTTTGGGCAATGCTACCCTGATATGCCAGTATATAGTCTTAGTTGTAGTCAGAACAAACAGAAAACACTGGTCAAAATTTGTCAATTCACTAATGGATGAATTGTTCATAATACAACCAGAGTGCTGACACACACATGCTGACTTTGGTATTGTTGAGGTTAAGAAACAGAAAACTCAGTGTGTCCCTTAAGTCAGGACAAGGGAATATATGGTTGTAAATACACACACACACACACTTTTTCTTTTTTTTAAAGATTTTATTTATTTATTTGACACAGAGAGAGAGAGAGATCACAAGTAGGCAGAGAGGCAGGCAGTGAGAGGAGGAAGCAGGCTCACCGCCGAGCAGAGAGCCCGATGCGGGGCTCGATCCCAGGACCCTGAGATCATGACCCGAGCTGAAGGCAGAGGCTGAACCCCCGAGCCACCCAGGTGCCCCCCACACACACTTTTTGCCTGAGTTTCTTAATCTATAAAGTTCCTGTGAAGATATGCTAAATATTGAAATATAAATAAAATATATATTATAAATATTCTCTATGTAAGGCATATGGGATAGTTGATTAAAGTATGGCTCATAATGAATTCTCAATAAATGAAAATAATTATTTCTTGCTATTATTATTGTTATAAAAGACAACTGAGAAACTTACTCAGAAACTTTGTACTTCCTGATTAGTATTTTAATTTCTTTTTTTGGAGTTACCATATGGCCTCTACATTTTTCCTACTCCACAAGAAAAAAAAAAATCAAAATAAAAGCAAGATTGGATGTCATCGATATTGAAGCAATTGTTGCTCAGGCAAAAGAAATGGATAATTATATGGAACAGTGTAGTGGATAAAATTGGTTAAATAAAGCTTGGGCTTTATACTCAGACCTGGATTCACAGGATAGTACTGCCATATCCAACAACATTATTGTATACTTGTTACTTTCATTTCATGAAAATAAAAACAAACTCCGCAAAATTATAAGGATTTAATGAAAAAATAAATGTGATGGTTATTGTATGTATGAAGTTCATAACTTAATTAAGGGTCAACACATATTTACTGTTACAATTATTAAAATTTTATTACTTGTTTAACCATGACCACTACTTTAGGAGTTGATATGTTCTGGACATGTAGTAATCATTGAAAGTTTTACATTCTTACTCCATTTTATATCCGATTATATTCCTAAATTGACAAAGTTAACAAGATTAGAGTGAGGAAATTTCAAACAAATTAATGATATGCCATATCAAAAGGAAAAGTCTGTTTTAGATCCTTGATAGAGTCTCACCAAAATTACTGAATTTAGGAAATCATTGGTTGAAGACTAGTGTATCCTGTGAGAGAATTCTTAAAGTTCAATTAAGAGCTAACGGTCAAATTTGATTGAAACAATGAATCAAAATTTTCTAAAACTGCTCCTGGTATTGGAGTTGATAGAAATTAGTAATGTCATTGTGATCTCTGTGACTTTTTAAACATGACATTGATAATGTACTAAGCTAATGATAATTCTTTGTAAGGATATTCTTGTGAGTTAACAAAAGGTTTATTTAATAAATTAGCTATGGTTGGCTCTAAAAGAACATAAACATAAAGGCAAAAATTTTAGCAATGACTGATCCATTTTATTTAGGTCTCACTTTATCTCTTGAATTCACTTTTTTTTTTGGTAAAGATTTTATTTATTTGGCAGAGAGAGAGAGGAAAACAAACAAACAAATAAACATGAACACAAGCAAGGGGAGCTTCAGGCAGAGGGAGAGGGAGAAACAGGCTTCTCATGGAGAAGGGAGCCTGATGCAGGGCTCAATCCCAGGACACTGGGATCACGACCTGAGCTGAAGGCAGACGCTCAACTGACTGAGCCACTCAGGTGCTCCTTGAATTTACTTTTAATCTCAGTTTAATCCATATTTTCAATTTTATTCAAGGAAACATTGCATTAACAGAGTAAAAGTATAAGGCTATATAATCATTAACTTCCGTTATGGAAAGAGTTCCTGTAAATAAAAACATATAAACAAATATGAAAATTCATTAGCATAAGTCATCAAATTGGAGAATAAAAATTAATGCGAAAGACCAGGTAGAGCTATTTTCCAAAAGCGCAAAGAAAAAAAAATACATTTTTTAAATGACAGTAAAATGAACCAACATGAAGAACAAAGATGGGAGATCCTACAATCATATAACAGGTAAATGATAATAAATATAATCAGTAAAGTGAGGAAATAATTCATCCATGCATGCATATATCCATTCATTCATCTATTCTTTTGTGGCCCAAAAATATTTATATATTTCAGAAACTTCTCAGAGTTGAAGATAGAGTGGTAAATTTGAGAGAAAAAAAAAATCTCTTAAGGAGTTCATATAGAATATAGAATGGCAGGAATTATCTGAGGAAAAATACACACACAAAATGTATAAAACATGGTGGTAAGAAGGTGGTAAGAAGTAGTATGGAATTAAGAAAGGCAAAGTTAAGGATGCCTGGGTGGCTTAGTCCGTTAAGCGTCGGCCCTTGGCTCAGGTCATGATCTCAGGATCTTGGAATCAAGTCCCACATTGGGCTCCTTGCTCAGTGGGGAGCCTGCTTCTCCCTCTGCCTGCTCTGCCTGCCACCTCCCCTACTTGTGCTCTGTCTGAAAAATATATAGAATCTTTAAAAATAAGAAAAAGAAAGAAAGGCAAAATTATAAAGTACATTGGGAGTGTGGGTTTCCATGTGGTGGATGTTGATATGCTAGTTTTGCTGAAGTATATGTGTTATCTGTGAAAGCAGCACTAAAGGAATCTTGATAGCAGACTGGAGCAAAGACTGGGCATGTGGCTACCAGATAGAAGAGTGTTACAGACAAAACTAAAGTAAATGTAAAATCTTTAGGTAAGGATGTGTTTGCAGTGTGTGAGGAACAACCAAAAGTCCTGATAAAGGTGGAGAGGTAGGGAGGGTGTTAGGACAGGTAACCAAACAGTAATCAGAGCATAAACAAAAAAGATGGGTAAATAAATTTAAAAAGAAATCTCTAACTAAATAAAGATTTTAGTGCAAAGAGTAAATGAGCTAATAATAGTAGGCAATATTGATGAAGATAAGTTCGCTTTAAACAAACAAAAAAATAAAAAAACCTACAGTCAAGCAGACAAAAATGGAGAAATAATGAGGTTGACGTTAAGTTGTTTTGCATCACTAAATGTCAGAAGACAAGGGCTTATTATCAGCATTATATGAAAAAACATTTGCATGCCCTCTGTGACATAACCCGTCAGGCTGTCTTTTACATGGGAAGACAAGAGAAGGGCATTGGTTGACATGTAAGGAGTCAGAGAGTATGCTATTTCTATAATCCCTTTAGGAAAAAATTACCACAGGATATGAATTGGTAGCAATGAGAAAAAGGTTTGTAAAATAAACATGGGATATCATTGACCACAATAACATTTACAGAAAGTCTAAATAAGTGGTGCTAATGTAATTGTGAAACAATAAGATGTTGGAATTTTTTAAAGAAATAACCTATAATAAAAATCTCAAAATCTGAGGAAAAAATGTCATTTCACATTTCATTTTATAGATGATAAAGGATTGAATTAGAGCAAAAGCATATGTGAGTGTGGGGGAAATGTTCTTTGTTATAAGTAATACCTAACATGAATTATATAGTTTTATGTCATCACTTCTTAGTCTTTTGACTAAGATCCAGTGTATACTTTTATACCAGGGTCTGCTTAAAGAACAGTTTTACTTTAGAGCAAATTTAAACCTCCCAACACTGTAAGATGGTGTTGCATCCAGTCAAAATCAGTTTTAAACGAGAACTGACTTCTAAGGAAGGCAAGTGATTTTTTTAGGAGGAAGAAAAAAAATACCTCAATTTCAGAGCAGTCCTCATCTATGTAGCAGTGATTTTGCATATATAAAAGTGATTTTAGGGCACAGTTTGAAAAGAAATTTGAAAGTGGATAAAGGAGAGATGGATGGATGGGAAGGAATGAGAATGGAAACAGAATTATAGTGAGAACATCAACCTGTAAAAGGAGTAATGTGCTCAGTGAATATCAGGGATCAATATCACGGTGTCCAAAAAAGCTTTCCAATGATAGGAATGACAAATACGCAGTTTCACCTTTGACTGTGACAGGCAGTAATATGATGCAATTTTTTATGTCATGTTCACAAAGTTCTACTATACATGACAGGCCTGAATTCTTGATTTCTTTAGGGTGGGGTCAGCATGCAAGTAAGATAGTGGAACAATTGAGAAAAGCATTGCAATGAATTCAGAGGTGGGAAGACTTTGGTCCAGAAATGACTGACTCTGGCAAGAGCACTGGACTTTCTGCAATATTCTAAAGTGGAGGCTTCAGTCAAATTTTATTTAGACATTAAATTGACAGGAAAAAAATGCATCACTTCTAGATAACTAATAATGTAATATTAAAAAAAATTATTTCTAGCAAACAGCCATCTGTACAGATGATTACCACAGCAGTGTTTATAATAGGAAACTCTTCCAAATATAAACTTTACTCCAAAAAAGGGGATTCGTTAAATAAATTAAGCAAATATATGTTAGAATATTACTCAGCTATTCACTTTACATTAAAGATCATTAGTATCATGGTAAGATTTTTCAGGACAGATTAAAAAAAGTGCTAATAGTTGCATGTTGGTATGATTCTTACAAAGCCAATGAATATAGAGAGAAAACCTCCATATCCATATGGTTTAGGTATGTTATAAAATTTTTGTTGTTTATAATATCTAATTATTTTTCCTTTGTGGGTACATAGAAAATCACACTTCTTAGTCCATTTGCAGTTGGGGTGGGCCTGCATGACAAATTCTGGTTAACAGATTATGAGTATAAACAACTTCCAGGCCGAAGCATCTAATTTCCTACCTGAGATGTTTTCCTCTCCTGGAATAATCATGTAAATTGCCTCTTAAAAAGAAGGTGGAGTGATAAGCCTTTGTCTTTGAAATGCCTTGAAAAGCTACTTGGAGTCATAGCCTACTTTGCATAGTGGAGAAATAAACCCTTGTCATAATAAGTAGTGCCATGTAGTTTTTTGTTGTTTCTGTTTTGTTTTTAAGCTTCAGTGTACCTTAGCTATCCAGAATAATATACAGTAGGAACCAGCAGTCTGCCTCATGTCCTTCTTTCTTTCTTTATTTTTTTTAGAATGGACTTCATTGATGTAAATTACATGTGATAAACTGCACCTATTTAGTGTTCAGTGCATTTGACAGTTGTGTACATCTGCAAAACCACCAACACAATAAAAAATACAGGACATTTTCATCATCCCCAAAACCTTCCTTGTATCCCTTTGATGGCCATCCTTCCCTCTGCCCCCAGCTCTAGGCAACTACCAGTCTGATTTTTGTCACTTCACTAGTAGCTTGTGTTTCCAGAATTTCATATAAATGCAGTTATTCAATATGTAATACTCTTTTATGTCTGGCTTCTTTTACCCAAAATGACTTTTAAATTCATCTGTGTTGTTGCGAATGTCAGTAGTCCTTGCTCTTCATTACAAAATAGTATTGTGGTAGTCATTTATGGATCTACCCCATGCTGGGTATTTATTCACTTGATAACGGACATGTGGGCTGTTTTCAGTTTGCTGCTGTTATGAATAAAACTATCAACAATCATATAAAGCTACCATCAACCTAGCCATTCCACTCCCATATTTAACCCAAGAGTAATGAAAACTTAGGTCCGTATAGACTTGCTCTTGTCCTTCTTTAAAGTTCATACATTGTAGGAATTATCTCAAAAACAAAAAAAAAACGAAAAGGCTATAGTGGTGGCATCTGCATGTCTCAGTCAGTTAAGTATCTGCCTCCAGTTCAGGTTATGATCCCAGGGTTCTGGGATCAAGCCCTACGTCACTTCTCCCTCTGCTGCTCCACCTGCTTGTACACTCTGTCTCCCTCTCTCTCTGTCAAATAAATAAATAAAATATTTATTTAAAGGCCATGGTATTTTCACCTCTAAGATCAATTTTATAGTTAACAAATATTTGTATTATTACTCCTGAAATTTCTTGTTCCTTAGTTATATTTTTTCTTCATGTGTAATGCTTCTCAGCTTTAGTTTTCTGAACTCACCTATCTCCACTTGATCACTGGCTAAACTATCGGTTAGTTACAGAAATGCAGATCTCAGAGAGACTGCTATTTGTGATAAAATTTCCTACCTGAACTGGTTTAATTTTAATACTTACCTGATTATCTTTTTTTCATTGTCTTAGTGCATATAGTCATAAATTTACCAAGAGTGATAAAATG
Organism: Enhydra lutris kenyoni; assembly: GCF_002288905.1. Taxonomy (NCBI): domain Eukaryota; kingdom Metazoa; phylum Chordata; class Mammalia; order Carnivora; family Mustelidae; genus Enhydra; species Enhydra lutris. The sequence goes on from NW_019154099.1 coordinate 20,141,036, forward strand.
GATTCTATAATAAAATAGAATAAAATAATTCTAAAGAAAATTAAATTGTTTTATATGTTAGTTTATGCAGAGACAAATATAAAACAGATATTCAAAATATTAAGTTATTTCTTTAATTATTATACATGTTTATTTATATCCAAAGGCTGGATTTTATTTTATTTTATTTATTTTTTTTTTTTTAAAGATTTTATTTATTTATTTGACAGAGAGAGATCACAAGCAGGTAGAGAGGCAGGCAGAGAGAGAGGAGGAAGCAGGCTCCCTGCTGAGCAGAGAGCCCGATGCGGGGCTCGATCCCAGGACCCTGAGATCATGACCTGAGCCGAAGGCAGCAGCTTAACCCACTGAGCCACCCAGGCGCCCCCAAAGGCTGGATTTTAAAAAAAACTGTCTTAGTCATGCAAAGTGCATTATGACTTATTTATAATAAATCACATTTTGTAAACCACCTCAATTTTTCATAAACTGTATCCATCAAATCTCCTTAATGCTCTTCTCATAATAATAAGAGCAGGTGTTTTTTTTTTTAATTCCAAAATCTGTGTAGCATTACATATACTATTTCCTATGTATAATCTGTCTTTCAAAAATTATTTCAGTATTAAGTATTTTATTTATCACTACTCAGAAAATAGATCTTTTGAGAACAACTTACTAGAAAATTTTATATTTGTAAATATTACTTTCAAAATACTAAATTTTGGGACGCCTAGGTGGCTCAGTTGGTTGAGCGGCTGCCTTCCGCTCGGGTCTTGATCCCAGCGTCCTGGGATTGAGTCCCACATCGGGCTCCTTGCTCAGCAGGGAGCCTGCTTCTCCCTCTGCCTCTGCCTGCCTCTCTGTCTGCCTGTGCTTGCTCGCTCTCTCTCCCTCTGTCCCTGACAAATAAATAAATAAAATCTTTAAAAAAACAAAACAAAACTAAATTTTGTCCTTTTCAGGTCAGTGTGTCTCAGATTAAATATATATATATGCATGTTCTCTAAATTCTAGTCATGAATTGGAGACCTTGTATTTTTTAAATATTTTAATCCTTTTATTTAATAAAGTTACTATATTGAATGATCATAAACTTGGTGTTAAGGCACAAGGACTGTAATTTTATGAAAGCTACTGAAATTATGAACACTTTTATTCTGCTCGTTGATATCCAAGTTCAACTTTTTAAGTGTAGGTCTTGAAATTCCTACATTATTTGCAATTCTTTTCCACCTCTTCATCTTTATCAAAACATTAATGTTTCTCAAAGACTGTTTTTAAATGTATTCTTCATCAACTGACACTCTTTTTCCAGTATTGAACAAAGAAAGATGATTTATTTCGTGTTCTCATTTTCAGTTACTAATGCATCATTCACTGTCAACCTGACATAGATACACTGCTATAATCTCTCATTATCTTTCCTACATACTCAGATTTTCCTGTTCTAGAATATATTTTCACAAACACATAAGTATGACATAGTAAATTCCTACTAAAGTTGATTGTTAAAGACCTCATTCTCTTCTAGTGAGAACATGAAATAATTTAAAAACAAATATATATATATACACATGTGTATATATATATATTTTAGAGGGAGAGCATGGGCAGTGGGGTGAGAGGGGCAGAGAGAGAGGGAGAGAATCTTCAGTGGGCTCTGATGCAAGGCTCAATCCTAAAATCCTGAGATCATGACTTGAGCCAAAAATCAAGAATCAGATGCTTGACTGAATGAGCCACCCAGGCACCCTACTAAATCATTTTGTAAATTGAAATAAACATATCTGACAAGTAATATTTTATGGATGTAAGGTGTACAACATGTTGATTGGATTTTGTATTATAATCATTGATTATAGTATTATTATCATAGTAATGATAATTAGCATCTTTATCATCTCATACAATTATCATTTCTTTCTTCTAGTTAGAAGAATTAATATCTAGTCTCAGTGAATTTGATGACAGTAACATAATAATGTCTAAATTAACTGTAATGTTGGGGGAAACTGGAGGGAGAGACAAACCATAAGAGACTATGGACTCTGAAAAACACTCTGAGGGTTTTGAAGGGGCGGGGGTGGGAGGTTGGGTGAGCCTGGTGGTGGGTATTATGGAGGGCACATATTGCATGGAACACTGAGTGTGGTACATAAGCAATGAATTTTGGTACACTGAAAAATTTAAAAAATTTAAAAATTTAAAAAAAATAACTGTAATGTGCATTAGACCTCTATGACTTATTTGCTATTCAGTGTTAAGTTTGTACTCTTAAACAACATCTCTCCTATCCTTCCACCTCCTAGCCCTTCTGGTACCACTATTTTACTGTCTTCACAAGTTCAGCTTTTAAAAATTCCACATGTTAAGTGGTATCGTACAATATTTGTCTTCTCTGTCTGATGTATCTCACTCATTATAATAGTCTATTGTTCCTAAGCACCAACTCAGCTCACGTTTATTCTTCAACTGGCTTAGGCTTGGTTTAATTGGTACCTTTGACCCACAATGAGAATATAATTGCTTTCATTTGCCCGATAGCTTTCTTGACACCATATTATTTTCTAGTCACTGTTTGTCCTAATTTGTGGATCCTTCTCCTCTGGTTCCTTTGAAATGATTACTGGAGTGAATCATTACATTATCTTGGTTTTCTAAGAATTTTCTTCATTATTATCAAGTTTTTAAATTTATTTAATATACTACTTACAGATTAAAATCTAGTATAGACACCTCTTCAGACATATATTACTGCCTATTTGAAATCTGAACTTACTCATCTTCAGGAATCCTAAACACAACATTTTCAAATTTGCACCTGTACCCTTCTCATTCTTCACTTTACTTCTTTGTCCACTTACTGCTTCCAGTGTATCCCATAAGCAAATTGTTTTTATTTTATTTGCAAATATATCCTGATCCTAGTCACATCTTTATTACACTACCATTTTCATCACCTTAGTCCAAATCCCTGTGTCTTGCTAAAGAAGAGAGTAATGCAACAACTTCCTATTGGTCTCCTCACTTGGATCTGTCTTTTCTTTTTTCTCTACACAGCAACTGGGAGTATCTCTCTAACATGCCGAACTGCATCTGTACTAACTGATCATGGTCTTTCGAGGTTTCCACTGCACGTGGGACAAAACTCAGTTTTCTCAAAGTGCACTAGAAAAACCACCACATGAGCTAAAATCTGTCTAACTCAACAAATTCATCTTGTACAGCTCTCTCTTGTTACCTTCCATACAAAATGGTCTTATTCTTTCTGGACACAGGGTCTTTGTATATGCTTTTACCTTCTATCTGAAATGCTGTTCTTCTGATTCATTTCTTCTCATTATCTTTGCTCTGCTTAAATATAACTTCTTCAAAAACTTTTATCCTACTCCACTCATACAGAAACATCCTATCTTTTATAATGTCTCACATACACTATTCTTATTTATTACGACATGTATCTGTATTTGTTGCTATACTTGTTTAGTGTCACAATCAGGAAAGCAGGACTTACCAGGTTTATTTACCTGTAAGGCTGGTAGATTGTGTATTGTTCAATTTATATTTTTTGAATGAATGAATGATTAAATATTCTTTCCTCTTTTGCAGATCACATTATCATCTTGCAGTATTCATTCATCAGGTGCATTTTCTTTGCCTGAACTCCATAATTCATTTTCAAATGGTTATTTAATTGGCTTCAATATCTGACTCTAAAAGAAACTAACTAAATCTGCATATGGTTTCTTTATCATGATGCATCTACTCCTTTACTTTTTTTCAATTTGTTTTAACTTCACATCTTAGCTTATATAATCCTTCTGTTATTACTATCTTTTCTTTGTGTTTGTACCTTATCATGTACTAGTTCAGCACTGCTACATTTTCAGAATTTTCTTTGCACCAATTTTGAGCATTAATGCTTATCACATAAGTGTACTCCTGTTTCTAGGATTATCTAAACATGCTGAATTAAGTCCAGCAGTGTACTAGCTGTAATTTCAGTGAGTTCATGCCATCTAACCTCAATGTTCTCGTAATAGTGGTTTGCGATTAAAACTAACTCGTGTAGATTCCTTAAAATCTGTGTCATTTCAAATATCTCATTAGTATTTCCAATTTAACAAGCCATGTGACTGGTTAACTATGAAAAGACTTCTCATAGACATTTAATATAAATAGTTTCATAGTCACAGTAAAAAGTTAAAGTGGTCAACATTAAATATGAAGCCACAGTAATTAGATTCCAAGAATAATTTACATTGTGCATTGTCTCACAGTAATTTAAAATTTAGTGAAAAAATAAGGCAAAGCACAGAAGCATGCTATATGAGCTTGTGGTAGATACCATGTTTGGCTTCAGCTTCAGGGGTGATGTTCTAGAACCATTCCAAAGCATCCTGAGTGTCCTGACTGGATTCACTATGCCCCATTGCCAGCATTGATGTTCCCTGAGGATGGTATGTGGAGAAGAGAAACTCTGAAGAGATCTAGCCAGGCTTGTTTATCCCTCTGATGGTTCACCAAAAGTCGGCAATCCAGTCTACCTGTTACTACCACTATCTGGGAGGGACGTCATTTTTTGTCCTTCCCAGTAAAGACTCAGAGCCTCTCTCTTCTAGAACTGTGGAGTCTTGGGAGTTCTTCTGGCAATGAAGTTTAACGGGTGGTAAGAGCCAGATAAAGGGGTGAAAAATGAAAACAAGAAAAATGAACATCCTTTATGTGATAAAACTACATGCTACATGTAGACGTGTATGTGTGTGTGTGTGAGAGAGAGAGAGAGAGAAAGAGAGAGATAGAATTCCTAGCAAGGTTTTCACTGATTGCTGTTCTAGAAGTGGCATGGGAATGAAAAAGGCCATTTGTGGAAAAATGATGGTAACATGTTATAAAACAAAGATTATGGATAGTTGGTTTATATAATTCAGAGGACTAAAAGGAGGGGAAAAAAAAAGAATGACAGTATTGATGGAACATCATCTTAACATTCATCAGCAGCCTGAGAGATAAGATTGTTTCTCAGGTAGAAAAAACATGCATAGGTCATGTTTTCTCTTTCTCTCTTTTGTTAATGAAGTGAGTGATTTTTATGATTACCCACTAAGTAAACTGTTTTTGTATTCCTGAACTAACCTCCAATTTTTCATGAAGAGTTTCCTCTTTAATATATTTTTGAATTAGTTTTGCATTCATTTTACTTGGCATTTTTCATCTATATTTACTAGACCAATGGGATTGTAATTTTTCTTGTCTATTTTTTTGGGGTTTGGTAGCACACATAGTACTAGCTTCATTTTGGATTATTTCTATATTTTGTTCCCCAAATGATTTTCAATATGATTAGAATTTTCTGCTTTAAATATAGAATGTTTGGCAGAATTCACATGTAAAGCAGTTTTGAACTTGCTGTTTCTTCAAGAAGCATATTAATTATTATTTAAATTAACTTGGTAATTCAATACAAAAAAATGTCCAATAACCTTTTGGTTCTTTTTGAAAGCTACACTTTTCTGGGACTTTTCCTACTAATTAGATCAGTTTTAGAGCTTATTTGCATGAAAATATAGATTACATTCCCTCCCTTTTTGGTCTCTTCCTTATCTTCTTTTTCCCTTACTTATTCTTAAGAATGTATGTGTCCTGGTGCACCTGAGTGGCCACAGTCCATTAAGCAGCTGACTCTTGATTTTGGCTCAGATCATGATATCAGGGTTGTGAGGCAGAGCACCAGCTCCACATTCAGCATGGAGTCTGCTTGAGAGATTCTCCCTCTCACTTTCCCTCTACCTGTACCCCTCCCATTGCTTGTGTACACACGTGTGCCCTCTCTCTCTTTCAAATAAATAAATAAAATCTTTAAAAAAAATGTATGCGTCCTTATCTCTCTCTCCCTCTCTCTCTCTCCCCCACCCTTACAATGTCTAATATGTTAGGTGCTTCAAAGAGGCAGACTTTGTCATTGGTTTCTCTGTTACCTAAAATTAAGTATTTAAATTATTTCTATTTTTTTTTCTCATTGTCCCTATTATCTTCTAATTTTTGTCTTGTTCTTTTTCAACCATACATTTAAATAATTGATTTTTAGACTTTTTTTCTAACATAAACATTTAAGGCAAAAACTTCGTTCCAAATGCTGATTTTGCTACATCTTGTAGGTTTTGTATGCAATTTAAAAAATCTTCATTCAGTACTGAGTATTTTTAAAATCTCTATTATGATTTATTTTTAATACATAGATGTATAAAACTATTACTTAGTTTCTGATTAAATGGGGATTAATTTTTTATTCTTTTTTAACATTTTTTTTATTAACATATAATATATTATTTGCCCTAGGGGTACAGTTCTGTGAATCATCAGGCTTACACACTTCACAGCACTCACCATAGCACATAACCCTCCCCAATGTCCATAACTCAACCACCCTCTCAATACCCCCTCCCCCCAACAACCCTCAGTTTGTTTTGTGAGGTTAAGAGTCTCTTATGGTTTGTCTCCCTCCTGATCCCATCTTGTTTCATTTTTTCCTTCCCTACCCCCAAACCTCCCACTTTGCCTCTCAAATTCCTCATATCAGAGAGATCATATGATAATTGTCTTTCTCTGACTGACTTATTTCACTCAGCATAATACCCTCTAGTTCCATCCACATTGTTGCAAATGGCAAGATTTCATTTCTTTTGATGTCTGCATAGTATTCCATTGTATATATATACCACCTCTTCTTTATCCATTCATCTATTGATGGACATCTAGATTCTATGGCTATTGTGGACATTGCTGCTATAAACATTCGGGTGCACATGTCCCGTCGGATCACTACCTTTGTATCTTTAGGGTAAATACCCAGTAGTGCAATTGCTGGGTCGTAGCTCTATTTTCAAATTTTTGAGGTACCTCCACTCTGTTTTCTGGAGTGGCTGCACCAGTTTGCATTTCCACCAACAGTGTAGGAGGGTTCCCCTTTCTCTGCATCCTCACCAGCATCTATTTCCTGAGTTGTTAATTTTAGCCATTCTGACTGGTGTGAGGTGGTATCCCATTGTGGTTTTGATTTGTATTTCCCTGATGCTGAGTGATGTAGAGCACTTTTTCATGTGTCAGTTGGCTATCTGGATGTCTTCTTTGCAGAAATGTCTGTTCATGTCCT
>NW_019154099.1:20148270-20235968 GCF_002288905.1 Enhydra lutris kenyoni
ATTTCCTGAGTTGTTAATTTTAGCCATTCTGACTGGTGTGAGGTGGTATCCCATTGTGGTTTTGATTTGTATTTCCCTGATGCTGAGTGATGTAGAGCACTTTTTCATGTGTCTGTTGGCCATCTGGATGTCTTCTTTGCAGAAATGTCTGTTCATGTCCTCTGCCCATTTCTTGATTGGATTATTTGTTCTTTGGGTGTTGAGTTTGATAAGTTTTTTATAGATTTTCATATAGCCCTTTATCTGATATGTTGTTTGCAAATATCTTCTCCCATTCTGTCGGTTGTCTTTTGGTTTTGTTGACTGTTTCCTTTGCTGTGCAAAATCTTTTGATTTTGATGAAATCCCAATAGTTCATTTTTGTCCTTGCTTCCCTTGCATTTGGCAATGTTTCTAGGAAGAAGTTGCTGCGGCTGAGGTCAAAGTGGTTGCTGCCTGTGTTCTCCTCAAGGATTTTGATGAATTCTTTTCTCACAGGTTCTTCATCCATTTTGGGTCTATTTTCATGTGTGGTGTAAGGAAATGGTCCAACTTCATTTTTCTGCATGTGGCTGTCCAATTTTCCCAACACCATTTGTTGAAGAGACTGTCTTTTTTCCATTGGATATTGTTTCCTGCTTTGTTGAAGATTAGTTGACCATAGAGTTGAGGGTCTATTTCTGGGCTCTCTATTCTGTTCCATTGACCTATGTGTCTGTTTTTGTGCCGTACTGTCTTGATCTTGACAGCTTTGTAATAGAGCTTGAAGTCTGGAATTGTGATACCGGCAATGTTGGCTTTCTTTTTCAACATTCCTCTGGCTATTCAAGGTCTTTTCTGGTTCCATATAAATTTTAGGATTATTTGTTCCATTTGTTTGGAAAAAATAGATGGTATTTTGATAGGGATTGCATTAAACATCTAGATTACTTTAGGTAGCATAGACATTTTCACAGTATTTGTTCTTCCAATCCATGAGCATGGAACATTTTTCCATTTCTTTGTGTCTTCCTCAAATTCTTTCATGAGTACTTTATAATTTTCTGAGTACAGATTCTTTGCCTTTTTGGTTAAGTTTATTCCTAGGTATTTTATGGTTTTGGGTGCAATTGTAAATGGGATTGACTCCTGAATTTCTCTTTCTTCTCTCCTCTTGTTGGTGTAAAGAAATGCAACGGATTTCTGTGCATTGATTTTATATCCTGACACGTTACTGAATTCCTGTATGAGTTCTAGCAGTTTTGGAGTGGAGTCTTTGGGTTTACCACATAAAGTATCATATCATCTGCAAAGAGTGAGAGTTTGACTTCTTCTTTGCTGTTTTGGATACATTTAATTTCTTTTTGTTGTCTGATTGCTGAGGCTAGCACTTCTAGTACTATGTTGAATAGCAGTGGTGATAATGAACATCTCTGCGGTGTTCCTGACCTTAGTAAAAAAGCTCTCAGTTTTTCTCCATTGAGAATGATATTTGCTGTGGGCTTTTCATAGATGGCTTTGATGATATTGAGGTATGTACCCTCTATCCCTGCACTTTGAAGAGTTTTGATCAAGAAAGGATGCTGTACTTTGTCAAATGCTTTTTTAGCATCTATTGAGAGTATCATATGGTTCTTGTTCTTTCTTTTATTAATGTATTTTATCACATTGATTGATTTGTTGATGTTGAACCAACTTTGCATCCCAGGGATAAATCCACTTGGTCATGGTGAATAATCCTTTTAATGTAGTGTTGAATCCTATTGGCTAGTGTTTTGGTGAGAATTTTTGCATCTGTGTTCATCAAGGATATTGGTCTGTAATTTTTTTTTTTTTTTGTAATTATCTTTTTTGATGGGGTCTTTGGTTTTGGGATCAAGGTAATGCTGTCCTCATAAAATGAGTTTGGAAGTTTTCCTTCCATATCTATTTTTTGGAGCAGTGTCAGGAGAATAGGAATTAACTCTTCTTTAAATGTTTGGTAGAATTCCCCTTGGAAACCGTCTGGCCCTGAGCTCTTGTTTGTTGGGACTGCTTCAATCGCCTTACTGGTTATGGGTCTGCTCAGGTTTTCTATTTCTTCCTGGTTCAGATGTGGTAGTTTATATGTCTCTAGGAATGCATCCATGTCTTCCAGATTGTCAAATTTGTTGGCGTAGAGTTGCTCATAGTATGTTCTTATAATTGTCTGTATTTCTTTGGTGTTCGTTGTGATCTCTCCTCTTTCATTCATGATTTTATTTTTTCGGGTCCTTTCTCTTTTCTTTTTGATAAGTCTGGCCAGGGGTTTATCAATCTTATTAATTCTGTCAAAGAACCAGCTCCTAGTTTTATTGATTTGTTCTATTGTTTTTTTTGTTTCTATTTCATTGATTTCTGCCTGATCTGTATTATTTCGCCTCTCCTGCTGGGTTTAGGCTTTCTTTATTGTTCTTTCTCCAGTTCCTTTTGTGTAGTGTTAGGTTGTATACTTGAGACCTTTCTTCTTTCTTGAGAAAGGCTTATATCACTATATACTTTCCTCTCAGGACTGCCTTTGCTGTGTCCCACAGATTTTGAACAGATGTGTTTTCATTATCATTTGTTTCCATGACTTTTTTCAATTCATCTTTAATTTCCTGGTTGACCCATTCATTCTTTAGAAGGATGCTCTTTAGTCTCCATGTATTTGGGTTCTTTCCAAATTTCCTCTTGTGTTTGAGTTCTAGATTCAGAGTATTGTAGTCTGAAAATGTGCAGGGAATGATCCCAATCTTTTGATACCAGCTGAGACTGAATTTATGACCCAGGATGTGATCTATTGTGGAGAATGTTCCATGTGCACTAGAGAAGAATGTGTATTCTGTTGCTTTGGGATAGAATATTCTGAATATATCTGTGATGTCCATCTGGTCTAGTGTGTCACTGAAGGCCTTTATTTCCTTGGTGATCTTTTGCTTGGATGATCTGTCCATTCCAGTGAGGGAGTGTTAAAGTCCCCTACTATTATTGTATTATCATCAATGTGTTTCTTTGATTTTGTTATTAATTGGTTTATACAGTTGGCTGTTCTTATGTTGGGGCATAGATATTTAAAATTATTAGATCTTTTTGTTGGACAGACCCTTTGAGTATGATATAGTGTCCTTCCTCATCTCTTATTATAGTCTTTGGCTTAAAATCTAATTGATCTGATATAAGGATTGGCACCCCAGCTTTCTTTTGATGTTCATTAGCATGGTAAATCATTTTCCACCCCCTCACTTTAAATCTGAAGGTGTCTTTGGGTCTAAAATGAGTTTCTTGTAGACAGCATATTGATGGGTTTTGTTTTTCTATCCATTCTGATACCCTGTGTCTCTTGATTGGGGCATTCAGCCCATTAACATTTAGGGTAACTATTGAGAAATATGAATTTAGTGCCATCATATTGCCTGTAAGGTGACTGTTACTGTATATTGTCTCTGTTCCTTTCTGATCTACTACTTTTAGGGTCTCTCTTTGCTTAGAGGACCCCTTTAAATATTTCTTGTAGGGCTGGTTTGGTGTTAACAAATACTTTTAGTTTTTGTTTGTCCTGGAAGCTTTTTATCTCTTCTTCTATTTTCAATGATAGCCATCCGGATATAGTATTCTTGGCTGCATATTTTTCTCATTTAGTGCACTGAACATTTCATCCCACTTCTTTCTGTCCTTCCAGGTCTCTGTGGATAAGTCTGCTGCCAATCTAAGATTTTTACCATTGTATGTTACAGACTTCTTGTCCTGAGCTGTTTTCAGGATTTTTTATTTGTCACTAAGACTTGTAAGTTTTACTATTAGGTGATGGGATGTGGACCTACTTTTTATTGATTTTGAGGGGAGTTCTTTGTGTCTTCTGGATTTTGATGCTTGTTCCCTTTGTCATATTAGGGAAATTCTCTACTGTAATTTGCTCCAATTTACCTTCCACACCCCCTCTTTTTCTTCATCTTCTGGAATCCCAATTATTCTAATATTGTTTAGTCTTATGGTATCACTTATCTCTCAAATTCTCCTGTCGTGGTCCAGTAGTTGTTTGTCTCTCTTTTGCTCAGCTTCTTTATTCTTTGTCATTTGGTCTTCTGTATCACTAATTCTCTCTTCTGCCTCATTTATCCTAGCAGTAAGAGCCTCCATTTTTTATTGTACCTCATTAATAGCTTTTTTATTTCAGCTTGGTTAGATTTTAGTTCTTTTTTTTTTTTTTAAAGATTTTTATTTATTTATTTGACAGAGAGAGACCACAAGTAGACAGAGAGGCAGGCAGAGAGAGAGAGAGAGAGGGAAGCAGGCTCCCCACTGAGCAGAGAGCCCGATGCGGGACTCGATCCCAGGACCCTGAGATCATGACCTGAGCTGAAGGCAGCGGCTTAACCCACTGAGCCACCCAGGCGCCCCAGATTTTAGTTCTTTTATTTCTCCAGAAAGGGCTTTTATTTCTCCAGACAGGGTTTCTTTAATATCTTCCATGCCCTTTTCGAGCCTGGCTAGCACCTTGAGAATCATCATTCTGAACTCTAGATCTGACATATTACCAATGTCTGTATTGATTACGGCCCTAGCTTTTGGTATTGCCTCCTGTTCTTTTTTTTTTGTGGTGCATTTTTCTGCCTTGTCATTTTATCCAGATAAGAATATACGAACGAGAGAATAAAATACTAGAAGGGTGACAGAGACCCCAGAAAAATGTATGCTAACCAAATCAGAAGAAATCCCAAATCAGGGGGAGAAGAATGGGGGTAAAAATAAATTAAAATAAATAAGTAAATTATTTAATAAGTAATTACTTTAATAAGTAATTAGACTGATGAGTAGAACAGAGCCACCCACTTGATTTTGGATGTATTTTGGTCTCTTAGAAGAAACTACCTCCCACAATTTTAAAGAAAGAAAAATTTATATATATACAAAAATAAGGGTAAACATGATGAAGGGATGGATTATGACTGTGAAGATGAAAATTTAAAAAAAAATTCTCAAGAAGGAATTGATAAGATAAGTTGGTTGGAAAGAGAAAGTAAAAGGAAGTGGAGAGAATTTGCTCAGGCCAGAGAGTAGAACAAAGCCCTGTGCTAGATTTAGGATATATTTTGATCTATTAGAAGAATACGTGTCCCAAAATTTTTTAGAAGAAAAAACCATATATGTGTGCCAAAAATAAAGCTAGATACAATGAATGATAATAATGAAGGTTTAAAAATATATATATATATATTTTTAGAAAGGTATTGTTAAGATAAACTAGTTAAAAAAAAACGCTAAAAGAGGAAAGAGGAAAAGTTAAAAAAATTAGAATAAGAAAATAAAATTTAAAAAATTTAATTAACCTTGCAAGACTAAGGAACCATGGGGAGAAAGCCATGAATTCCATGCTTTGTTTTCCCTCCTCTGGAATTCCATTGTTCTCCTTGATCAGTGAACCTAGTCATGGCTGGATGTTCTTTCTGATCTTCTGGGGAAGGGGCCTTTTGTAGTGATTTTCAAATTTTGCCCGAGGCAGAATTGTGCTACCCTTGCAGGGGGCCGGGCTAAGTAATCTGCCCGTGTTCACTCTCCGTAATTTTTGTTCCATAAACGCTTTCTGTAGAACTCTGGAGGACGGGAATGAAAATGATGTCCTCCCAGTATCCGGCCTGAAGGAGCAGAGAGCTCAGGGCCCCAGTCCTCAGTGCGCCCTTGGAGAACATTGCTCAGTCACTCCCATCTCACTGGTCTCTGGCCACACTCCAAGCTCACCCCGCCTGTTATCAAGTGTTTTGGCCTCTGGCACACAGCCCTGCTTGGAGTCTCCAAACCCATCAGATTCCTGTTTCCAGAGGAGGAAGGTGAGTCTCCCTGGATCTGACACTTGTTGGGTCCCTGCTCAAAGAGCAGGGGCCCAACTGTGCCACGGATCACAGTTTAAGGTAATTCTGAGCTGACTGCTCACTACTCAGCCCTGTCTCTGTAGTTGGCTTCCCTGCTCTGATACTTGCGAGCTCTGCTACACTCAGACACCCCCGATCCTTCTGTGACCCTGTGGGACCTGAGACCATACTGTCCCTGCGAGGGCTTCATGCCTGCTTAGCCTCTAGAGTGATGTCCCTCAGTGGAGCCGACTTCTTAAAGTTTGGATTTTGTGCTCCATTGCTCCACCGCTTGCCGGGAGCCAGCCCCTCCCTCTGCAGTCTATCTTCCCATCCCTTCAGATTCACTTCTTCACATGTCCTACCTTTCAGAAAGTGGTTGATTTTCTGTTTCTAGAATTGCTGCTCTTCCTCTCTTCGATCTCCTCTTGGGTTTGTAGGTATTTGGAATGGTTTGATAACTATCTAGCTGAACACCTGCAAACTGATGTCATCTCAGTCTGCTACTCCTCTGCCAACTTGACTCTCCTTCTCTTTTTTAACTTTAAATTGCATTTTTATTAGAGCATGTGTGGTATGTTTGGCATAATTATTATTTAATTTACTAATAATTATTCTATGGACTACTTTTGTGATCAAGTTTTATAGTGTCAAGTGTATACTTAAGAAATAGGTATATTCCTTTTTAGTTGGATAAAAAATTCTATGTGTTTACCTGTCAAATTTTATTAGATGTGTTGTTCAGTGCTTTTCTGTCTTAGAGTTTGTCTGCTTGATCTTTAATAATTAAGAGAAGTATGTTAAAATTTCCCATTATGATGCTTTGTTTTTTAGTTTAAATATAGTTTATTAAACTAAATATAGTTTAATATATATATTTATAATTTAAATATAGTTTATTAAACTAAATATAGTTTAGTTTATATATTTAGTTTAAATATATAGGTTAAACATTTAACTAATGTTTAACCTATATATTTTCAGCATATTTTATCATGTTTCTTTATATTTAGAATTCAAACTTGGTGGAATTTTATCATTTGTATTCTTTTGTAGGTTACCTTTCTGTCTTCAGTGATTTCTTAAAGACATTCTCACATTCAAAATTTTATTTTCTAAAGTTGGCAAATAGCACTGAAAGGATTGGTAGTCAGGATTGAAATCTACTAAGCTTTGACTAGTAAAGTGTTAGTAGTTAAAAATTAATTGTATGAAGACTTCTGATTCTAGAAAGATGGAGATCTATTTTTCCCTATTATTCCCACTATTTTCTACTATAAACTCTAGATTTTATACGTAAAACAAACATAGGAAGATTTCTAAAGCCTGCCTGAGCACACCAGGACACAAGGAATGACACAGTGGAGAGTTAGTTTAGTGAATCATCATGTCCTCCTCCTCCTTCTCCCCCTCACCTCCCCCGCAACCCACAACGAATCTTCTTTTTGCCTCCCAGACTTGAGACTACACAAACAGGAAAGCAGAACATCATTGAGCCATAGGGGGAAAAAAAACTCCAACATAAGCCTCTACTCTCTATAGGACCAGTAAAAGAGCAGCCTAGAAAGATACATAATTTTTAGATTATACCATTGTGATTTAGCCAAACTCCACAGAAAAACTGTACCCCATTCAAATAAAAATGAATGGAGAACCCAGTCTTCCGTCATTGCAAGGCTGTAACAAGATTTTGCAACACCATTGCTGAGTGGTATTAGAGAAGGTCACATAAGAAGGCAGGACTTTCATTTCTGCTACAAGTAAGGAGCCCCACCCACAGGTATTTGTAGAGAATTTGGACTTCTACCCACTTATGGCCATTCTGAAGCTTCCTTTCTGTCCACATTGTAGTGGTATCATGAGAGTCTGGTAGAGTCAAGACTTGCATCATTTTCCACAATACTGACATCAGTTTCAACCAGGAGTTAGTAGAGATTATGTGGGGAGCCCACCCAGCAGTAATGAGGTACCAAGATCACCTCAGGTCCCAGTGGAGGCCAAGTAGGGAACTTAGGGTATATTAGTGTCTTATAGCTGATATATAAATTACTACAAACATAGTAGCCTAAAATGTAGAAATTTATGAGTTACAGTTCTATAAGGTCAGAGGGTGAAATGGACCTTACTGGGCTAAAATGAAGGTATTGTCAGGGCTGAATTATTTCTGAATTCTGATTTAGCCCTTACTGGGCTAAAATCAAGGTATTGTCAGGGCTGAATTACTTCTGAATTCTGATTTAGCCCTTACTGGGCTGAAATCAAGGTATTGTCGGGGCTAATCTCTTTTCTTGCCTTCTCCATGTTCTAGGGGCCACTTGCGTTTCTTGGCTCATAGCCCTTTTATCAGTCTTCAAATTCAGAAATAAACCACTTGTAGATCATAGATTGTGACACTCCTGTCCCTTTCTTTGACTTATAAGGACCCTTGTGATTACATGAGCCCACACAAATAATCCAAGATAATTTATTTCTGCCTTTCATGGTATATTAGCAACCTTACTTTTATCCACATTAACCCCCTCTTGTCATGTAACATAATACATTCATAGGTTTCAGGTTTTAGAACTTGGGCATCCATAGGGAAAAGGAAGGCATTATTATTTTTTTTTTTTTTTACCACACTAGACTTCTACCTCCTCTTGGCAGTAATGAGACAACATCCTTCCCCTGCCAGAGTGCTGTCAAAGAAAGCCAGTGAAAACAGAACGGTTAAATAAAATCAGACGTTCATAACATAACCTGCTATTGTACAAATTTCAGTTGTAAATCACTTGTTATACAAAGAATTAAAAAGTACAGTTAATGTATGCCAATATCAGGAAAACCAGGTTATTAGAATTACCTGAAAAAGATTTTAAATTAGCCATGATAATAATGAATTGAACATTTAAAAACATACTTGAAGCAAATGAGTAAATAAAAGTGTTCAAACGTTTTCTCTATATCTGCAGGTTGAATTTTTATTTTGTCAGTTATTTCCTTCGCTGTTGCAGAAGCTTGTAATCCCATTTGTCCATTTTGTCTTTCTTGCCTATGCTTATGGTGTTATATCCAATAAATCATTGCCAAGGCCAATGTCAAGAAACTTCATTATGTTTTCTTTTAGGAGTTTCATAGTTTTAATACATTTTGAGTTGATTTTTGCATATGGTAATAGAACAGGAGTCCAGTTTCATTCTTTTGCATGGGGACATTCAGTTTTCCCAAAACTGTATATTAAGGACTTCTTTCCCCATTGTGTATTATGATTTCCTATTGACAGTGTTTCTGTGGGTTTATTCCTGGGCTTGCTTTTCTATTCCATTGGCTTGTATGTTTTTTTATGCCAATATCATCCTGTTATGATGACTGTAACTTTGTAGTATATTTTGGAATGAAGAAGTGTGACATTTTCAGCTTTGTTCTTGGTCAGGATTGCTTTGGTTATTTGGGGCCTTTTGTGGTTTTGTGTGATTTTTTTTTTAACTTTTTTTTTTTTTTTTTTTTTTTTTTAGAAGAGCAATTCATAGCAAAACTGTTTTTCCCCGCTTTGGTGGAATCTTCAGTGTTTTCTACATATATCATGTCATCTGTGAGCAGGGATACTTCTTTACTTTTCTTTCTTGTCTGGATGCCTTTTAGTTCTTTTTTCTCCCCCTACCCCCATTTGTTCTGGTTAGGCCTCCTAGTACTACGTTGCATAGAAATGATATGCAGATAAATGAGTATAGGGACTGTGGCTTAGGTGCTGAAAAGATGATTTTAGGAAATCAAATACGCAAGATCCACTTATATTGTTATGGGCAGGCAGATGAGTTGTTGAGGATAAATTCTGGATTTCTGGAAGAACCAGTTGGGTGGATTGGTAATACATTTATTGATATGGGGAAGACTTGGGAAGTAAAAGGTATTTGACACCAAAAGTTAAAATTTCTAATAATGTATATGAATTCATAAATCATACAGAAACTTGCTTCTTAACTTTAATGGGACTTAATATCCTGCATTTTCTTAAAATTAGTTTCATTTCTTATATTCCCATATTTTTAATTTTATCATTTTAAGTCATACTTATTGCTATAATTTTCTTACAATAAAATTGTCATTTTATGGTACAGTTCAATGAATCTTGAAAGCCACGTAAGTCATATAGCCAAAACCAAAGTAACATTTCTGTTATTCCCCAAACACCCTTATGCTCCCTTTGGTTTCAGCATGGTTCACAACTACTTCCAATCCATAGTAAACTACTGATTTCTGTTCTATTTTTAAAAGTTTTTGCCTTTTGCAGAATGCCCCATAGATGTTTAGACTTTGTGTATAATTTTTTTAATTAGTAGAGTGCTTTGGAGATTCATCCATATTACTGCATGTATTGATAGTTTTTATTTATTCTGTGAACAAAACTGCTGACTGAAAAAAAATACTGTGGAAAATGAGTGAAAAATGCAGTTCTAATGCAGTAAATAAAAAGATCTATCTTAATTTCTTAAATATATATTTAGTTAAGTATTTGTTAATATTAGTAAAAAAAAGACCCACATTATAGGTTTGTATAAATATATTAGTATTATAACATGATCTTATTTATTTATGTATTATTTTAAAGAATTTATTTATGGGGCGCCTGGGTGGCTCAGTGGGTTAAGCCTCTGCCTTCAGCTCAGGTCATGATCTCAGGGTCCTGGGATCGAGCCCCGCATCGGGCTCTCTGCTTGGTGGGGAGCCTGCTTCTCCCTCTCTCTGCCTGCCTGCCTGTCTACTTGTGATTTCTCTCTCTGCCAAATAAATAAAAAAAAAAAAATCTAAGAATTTATTTATTTATGACAGAGAGAGAGAGTGAGAGATGGAACACAAGCACAGGGGAGCTGGAGAGGGAGAAGCAGGCTCCTCAGCAGGGAACCCGATATGGGGCTTGATCCCAGGATGCTGGGATCATGACCTGAGCTAAAGGCAGATGCTTAATGACTGAACCACCCAGGCACCCACATATTCATATTTAATGATCTATCATAAATAATAGTCAATGCTGTGTTCATAATATGTAACTTTATCATTAAAAACATGGTATACAATTTATAACTGTGTGATGATGAATGTTAACTGAACTTATTGTAGTGCTCATCTCACAATATAGATGTAAATAATAAACCACTATGTTGTACATCTAAAACTAATAAAATACTGTGTGAATCATATATCAATACAAATTTTTAAGAAAAGGTATACCTATGCATGAAGTGGTACCATTTTAATAATAGAATGATCAGTTCTCATAGAAAAAAAAATTGGAAGTAAATAGACCAAAATATTATCAGTATTGATTTTTATGTAACATCAATATTGATTTTTATATTGGTTTATTTAAGTATGTTATCTACAACAAATGTGCCTTGCTTTTAGAACTCTAAAATTATAGTTGAAAATTATATTGCATATGTTTTTTAAAAATTATTTACAAATGCTAGACATTTTAAATATATTCAGAGACAATCGATATATCATCAGGAACTTCTAAATAAAATATGTGTTTAATTATAAAATGAGAAAACCAAATTTCATTTTCTTATTTTGAAGTCTACTTCGGTGTTTCTTATTTCTTTCATTCCTAAATTAACTGGAATTGATATAGTGTAGCTCTGGGAAGTTACAATCATGAGTATAATAAGTTGAATAGAAATTGTTACATTTTTAAACATTTTTTAAAAGATTTTATTTATTTACTTGAGAGAGAGTGTGAGAGAGAGATCATGAGAAGGGAGAGGGTCAGAGAGAGAAGCAGACTCCCTGCTGAGCAGGGAACCTCATGCGCAACTCAATCCCGGGACTCTAGGATCATGACCGGAGCCGAAGGCAGTCACTTAGCCAACTGAGCCACCCAGGTGCCCCAAATTGTTACATTTTAATATTCCATCTGGACTGTAGAAGTGGTTGCTCAATAGCCTGAGGTATTCATAGTATTTGAAGTATTGTCAAAGGGGCCACAATGTAAAGGTAATAAAAATTCTTCCCAAATATGTTTTCTGTAGGTATTCTTTGCATATGTCTTGTTTTCTACTTGGAAGTCATTGACACTACTACATATTTCGACATAGAAAATAGAATCAATGAGTAGAATATCAAAAGATAATGCAGGTTTATTGTTCTTCTGCATTGAAAGTACATAAAGTATACGGTGGGAAATTTTCTGTAGTATTTAATTTCATAAATTCACTGGGCAAGCAGTTCTGTGAACTTTTATTTCTGTGTCTATTTATTAACTGTAGTGTGTAAGATATATTTCATAGCTTTCCGTACTATCACAGAAAATACAGAAACTTGAGGACAGAAGAGAACAATTCAGAAAATGGCACGAGTTATTAAGTCTTTTGATCTAAAATTACTGCCTACTTTTTCACCTTTCGGATTTAAGTTCTGTAAATATCTCTTTCAAGAGAGGAGACCAAAGTGGTAACAGGAAATTTCTTGAAGGTAGGCATCAGACTCCAAGATAACAAAATCCAGTTTTTAGGTGGTATCCAATAGATTTTTGTACCATAAAATGGATCTAGCTATAGGACAACTAATGATAAAAATTTAGACTCCACCCCCCCCCAAAAAAAAACCCCACACAAAACACTGTTGAGTTTGACTGTTTTAGATTCTTTGTATAAGTGGTGTTTTATAGTATTTGCCTTCTTTGTCTGATGTATTTCACCTTATCACAATTATGGAATCTATTTGGAATAGATTTCAAATTAGTTTGGAATCTAAAAGTACCAAACTCATAGAAATAGAGATCAGACTTGTGGTTGATAGAGGCAGGAGTGGGAAATGGTAGAATTGGATACATGAAAAAAAAAGGTGCAAACTTTCAGTTATAAGATAAATTCTGGGGATATGATGTATAACATGATGAGTATAGTTAAAAGTACTGTATTGTATATTTAAAAGTGGCTAATAGAGTAGATCTTAGAAGTTCTTGTTACGAGAAAAATGTATCTATGTGAGATGATGGATATTAACTAAACTTACTGTGGTAATCATTTATCTCTCTATATATATCTCTATATATCTATATATCTATCTATATTTATATATATCTATATATATCTCTATAGATAGCTATAGATAGTTATCTATAGACATATCTATAGATAGCTATCTATAGATATTGCTATATCTATATCTATATATAATATAGATATTATATATATAAACATACAGTATAATATTAATTTCAGGTATATAATATAATAATTCAGCAATTCTGTATATTTCTCAGTGCTCATCAAGATAACTGTATTTTTATTTTCCTTTATTTTAGTCCTCCCCCAACTAACCTTTCCTCTGGCAACCACCAGTTTGTTCTCTTTAAGAGTCTGTTTTTTTAACTTATTTTTTTAATTGTCTCTCTCTGTTTGTTTTCTTTCTTAATTTCCACATATGAGTGAAATCTTATGGTATTTGTCTTTTTCTGACTGACTTGTTTAGCTTAGCATTATACTCTCCAGCTTTATCCATGCTTTTGCACATGCCAAGATTTCATCTTTTTTATAGCTGAATAATCAACCAGTGTGTGTGTGTGTGTGTGTGTGTGTGTGTGTGTGTGTACACCACATATTTATGCATTCATTTACTGAGGGACATTTGGGCTACTTCCATAGCTGGCTATTGTAAATAATGCTGCAATAAACATTGGGGTGTATGTATCCCTTTGAATTAGTGTTTTAGTATAGTTTTGCTAAGTATCTAGTAGTGGTTTTACTGGACTATAGGGTAGTCCCATTTTTAACTTCTTGAGGAACCCCCATATTGTTTTCCAGAGTGGCTATACCAGTTTGCATTCCCAACAGTGCATAAAGTCTCTTTTTTCTCCACATTCTTGCCAACACTTCTTGTTTCTTGTGTTGTTGATTTTTAGCCATTCTTACAGATGTGAGGTGATACCTCATTGTAGTTTTGATGTTCATTTCCCTGATGATGTGCAATAATGAGCATCTTTCAGGTGTCTATTGGTCATCTGGATGTCTTTTTTGGAGAAATGTCTGTTCATGTCTTCTGCCCATTTTTTAATTAGATTATTTGTTTTTTGGGTGTTGAGTTTTTTAATTTCTTCATATATATTGGATACTAATCCTTTATTTGATATGTCATTTATAAATATCTTCTCCCATTCAGTAAGGTGTGTTTTAGCTTTATTGATTGTTTCCCTCCCTGTGCAGAAGCTTTTTATTTGGATGTGGTCCCAGTAGTTTAATTTTGCCTCTTATTTCCCTTGTCTCAGTAGATATATCTTTAAAAAAAAAAAAAAAAGTTAACTATGGCTGATGGCAGAGAAATTACTGCCTCTGCTTCCTTCTAGAATTTTTATAGTTTCATGTCTTATATTTAGGCCTTTAATCCATTTTGAATTTATTTTTGTGCATGGTATAAGAAAGTGGACCACTTTTATTATTTTGCATGTAGCTGTCCAGTTTTCCTGGTACCATTTGTTGAAGAGACTGTATTTTCCCCCATTGCATATTCTTTCCTTCTTCATTGAAGATTAACTAATCTTATTATTGTGGGTTTATTTCTGGATTTTCTATTCTGTTCCATTGATCTATGTGTCTGTTTTTGTGCCAGTACCATACTGTTTTGATTCCTACACTTTGTAGCATAACTTGAGGTCTAGAATATTGATATCTCTAGTTTTGTTTTTCTTCTGTAGGATTGCTTTGGCTATATCTAAGACTGCTTTTGTGGTTCCATACAAATTTTAGGATTGTTCTAGTTTTGTAAAAATTGTTCTTGGTATTTTGATAGGGATTTTGTTTTAGGTAGTATAGACATCTTAACAATATCTGTTCTTCCAATTCATTAGCATGGGATGTCTTTCCATTTCTTTGTGTTATATTCAGTTTCTTTCCTCAGTGTTCTATAGTTCTCAGGGCACACGTCTTTCACCTCTTTGGTTAAGTTCCTGGGTACTTTATGATTTTTGATGTAGTTGTAAATGGGATTGTTTTCTTAATTTCTCTTTCTGCTTCATTATTAATGTATAGAAATACAACAGATTTCTGTATGTTGATTTTATATCCTGCAACTTTACTGAATTCATTTCTTAATTCTAGGAAGGTTTTTTGGTGGAGTTTTTAGGGTTTTCTATATATAGTATCATGCCATCTGCTAATAATATAAGTTTTACTTTTTCCTTGTTAATTTGACTGCCTTTTACTTCATTTTGTTGTCTGATTGCTGTAGCTATGACTTCCAGTACTACGCTGAATAAAAGTGATGAGAGTGGACATCTTTGTCTTGTTACTGACATTAGGGAAATAGTTCTGTTTTTCCCTGTTGAGTGTGATGTTGGCTATAGGTTTTTCATATATGGCCTTTACTATGGTTAGGTGTGTCCCCTCTAAACCTACTTTATTGAGAGTTTTTGTCATGAATGGATGTTGCACTTTTTCAAATGATTTTTTGCAGTCGTTGAAATTATCATATCGGTTTTATCCTTTCTCTTATCGATGTGACATATTACATCAATTGATATGCAAATATTGAGCCACCTTTGGAACCTGTGAATAAATCCCACTTGATTACAAGGATTTTTTTACTTAAAATGTATTGATTTGGTTTGCTAATATCCCATTGAGAATTTTTGCGTTTGTTCATCAGAGATACTGACTTGTAGTTTTCTTTCTTTCTTTTCTTTTCTTTTTTTTTTTTTTTGTGGTGGCTTTATCTGGTCTTGGTATCAGGGTAATACTGGTCCCATAAAATGAATTTGGAGGTTTTCCTTCTATTTTTTGGAATAGTTTGAGGAGAATAGGTATTAACTCTTCTTTCTTTATAATTTTTTTTAAAGATTTTATTTATTTTTTTGACAGACAAAGTGAGAGAGGGAACACAAGCAAGGGGAGTAGGAGAGGGAGAACAGGCTTCCCACAGAGCAGGGAGACTGATGTGGGGCTGGATCTGAGACCCTGGGATCATGACCTGAGCCCAAGACTGATGCTTAATGACTGAGCCACCCCGGCGCCCCTTAACTGTTCTTTAAATGCATGGTGTAATTCGCCTGTGAAGCCATCTGGTTTAGACTTTTGTTTGTTAGGGATTTTTTGATTACTGATTTAATTTATTGCTGGTAATTAGTCTTCAAATTTTCTATTTCTTACTGCTTCAGTTTTGGTGGATTATATGTTTCTAGGAACTTATCCATTTCTTCTAGGTTGTCTAATTTGTTCATACAATTTTTCATAATACTCTCTTAAAATTATTTGTATTTCTGTTGTGTTGTTATTAGTTCTCTTCTTTGACTGACTTATTTCACTTAGCATTATACCTTCTAGGCCCATCCATGTTGTTTTTTATTTTATTTATTTGAGAGAGAGAGAAAGCATGAATGATTGTATATTTTATTTCTGAGCAAAATTAAGTCTAGATTTTGGACCCATATCAAGAAATGCATGGAGATTCAAGTAAGAATATTCAGGATAGAAACCTTATTAGAGCCATAGTTAATGGGTGGTAAATATTTGTAATTCAGACATTGAAACAAAAAAAAGAAAAAAAATTCAGAGAAAGAAGTAACAAGATTGTGGGAATCAAAGCGTAAATATCTGTGTTATTAGTCATTTGCATCTCATTTCATAGGGTCTTCAATTAAAGTGGTCTACTTCATGAAATAATTCTATGGCATGCAAAATGCCAAAATTTTTTGCACTCTTTTTTGGTGTTCAAGTCATAATAAGATGGTAAAAACTGATAGTTAAATATCTGCTGTTGATACCAAGTTCTAATTTATTGAGTAGTTACATGGATATGGTTATATATACTAAATCAAGTGTTCGTGGTATTTTGGACTAGACATTAAATGTAGTTTCTAATAACAGATTTTCCCTATACTAGGACTTTCCATTATAGATTGTTTCATGACCACAAAAAAGATTAAGAGGCAAATTAATTTAATGCTATATATCTATGGTTAAATATCCTCAATGTTTTGGGGTCAGTTGAAATAAAAGCAAACTTGGAGAAAATTAGTTTTACTGTCTTTTTTTGAAAATAGGAAATACACATTTCATCTTTATTTTTTAGTTTTTTAATTATATTTTTAAGAGAGGGAGAGAGTGTGTGGGTGAAGGGGCAGAAGGAGAGAGAGAGAATCTGAAGCAGGCTCCAAACCCACGGTAGAGCCTGACTTGGGGCTTCATTTTACAACCCTCTCGTGGCCTGAACTGAAATCAAGAGTTGGACACTTAACTGAATGAGCTACCAGGTACCCCTACATATTTCATTTTTAAATTTGAAAATACTTACTCAGTGTAAATTAAAACCATTGATGTGAGGTTGTTTACTAATAAATGTAATTCTGTTTGCTTGCTCTCATTAATTTGTATAACAAAATACTTATAAATTACCCTTGGCATACTAATTGTTATTTATTTAATTTTAATTAAGTGAGATGATATTAAGAAGCTTTTTGAATATGTTTTTGTCAAGAATCAGGGAATATGTACCTGTTTCTTATGCCAAATTCACTCCTGAAATTCCTAAAAAAGATATATATGGAGATATATCTATAGATCGATAGATCTATAGATATATCTCTATATATGTATGTATATATGTATACACATACAGAGAACAAAACAGATAGATTTACTATTATAATACAAGCTGGAATTTTGCCCCTATTCTTGAGTGCAGAATTCTAGTGAGCTATATAGTATCCTGGAGAAATCACTGTGAAGACAGAATTTCCCTAAGATAACAAATAATGAAAGAGGAAATTTTCAAAAATGAGCTGAGCATCCTACACAGCTAAAAT
Organism: Enhydra lutris kenyoni; assembly: GCF_002288905.1. Taxonomy (NCBI): domain Eukaryota; kingdom Metazoa; phylum Chordata; class Mammalia; order Carnivora; family Mustelidae; genus Enhydra; species Enhydra lutris. The sequence goes on from NW_019154099.1 coordinate 20,165,851, forward strand.
TACATCTAAATAAGGAACTAAGGATGGTAGAGCTCTTTTGCCAACCTGGACATATTGAAAATAGACAAAATATAAAAGGAAAAGTAATTCATTCAAATACTTCAAGTTTTAACTGAGAAGTTTTGTACTTGTCTTTTGCTGTAAAACCTGTCCTTGATAAATCTAACTGTAACTTATGAGACGAAAACCCCAAAAATCTGTACCTCTGACATTTACCCATTTTAGAACTTCCATTCAGCATTTTAATTGCCCATCAAAAGTCATATTCTTAATATTAAACAGGCATCACATATTAAATATGTCAAAATTGGAGTTCATGTTCTCATTTTTAGAGTCCTATTCTTTTATCATCTAATTTGATTAATGGTGCAGCCAGCAGCCTTATAAGTTTCTCTTATAAATAAAATATAATGTATAAGTATTTTTTTCTTGCTCTTCATGTCTAGCCAATAAGATATTCTGTTGATTAGTTGTCCACCATATCATATACAGGTATTCATAAACACTTGCCATTCTTACCCACATGATAATTTTTATATTTTTATTTAAAATAGGATAATAATTAAAATATAAGCAAAATATTACAAAAATAAATGAAAGGCCTATATACCCACTCCTAGTTTTAAACCAATATTAACATTTTGCCATATGCATTTTAGGTGTTTTAACTAAGTAACATTTTTCTTCTTTCTGACAAAAACAAACAGTGTGAATTGCTGACTGCCTTCCCTGCACTGCAAACTGAAGATGACTTATAAGTAAAGGGTTGTGGAAGAATCTGAAAAACTAATGTAAAACTTTGAGGGATTCTTAAGAAAGAACATACTTGTTTTCTAAAGAAAAGGGCTGAAAATAGGGAGATAGAGTGGAATAGGAGAGCTTTTTAGTTAGGTTATTTGCTCTGTCCTTCCACCCAACTTATGAAATAATACTCTTAAAAGATTTTTTTAGAAATAATTTATTTCTAGGGGCTCCTGGGTGGCTCAGTGGGTTAAAGCCTCTGCCTTCGGCTCAGGTCATGATCCCAGGGTCCTGGGATCGAGCCCCACATCAGGCTCACTGCTTGGCAGGGAGCCTGCTTCCCCCTCTCTCTCTGCCTACCTCTCTGCCTACTTGTGATCTCTGTCTGTCAAATAAATAAATAAAACCTTTAAAAAAATAGTTTATTTCTAGTAAAAATACATTTGAAATGTGAAGGGTAATATGATTATGTTATCAGGAATACAAGTTCTCACATAGTTTGTGTACTCTCTAAACTACTTCTGGAGCAAGAAAAGAGAGACAAGAAATGGCAGAGAGAAGCAGGGAAGAGGAGTGCTGCTGTTAACTCCCTCTGACTTACTGAATTCCTCAAGATTCTGTAAAGCTTCACTTTGAAAATTTTTCATACTGATTTTCTATCTCTGTCTCCATGCTTTGCACAGAGTATCTATCCCTATGTCTCTCTCTCTCTCTCTCTGCCTTGCCTCTCTCACAGTGATATTTGTTGTTAGATCTGTCAGTCCTCAATCATCTATGCTACTTCTCTCCCTTCTTTACTTCCATCGTACCTATCTCACTATCTGTGTGCTTAATATTTATTGTAGTATTGTATACACACTGTAAAGGATCCAAATTTAATCAGTTGTATAAGTTGATGAATATTTACAGTTATGTATAACCTTTAATCTCCCTTCAATGCCTGTGGCAATGTTGACTTTAATTAGAATATTTTACAGCTATTTAGCATAAAGATAACAATCTACAATATTTGGCAGGTTTGCTGTGCACTTATTATTAAACTAGGAGCTTTTTTAGGTGGGTAAGCTATTTATTGTAAAACATACAACAATTTGTAGAGTAATGGGATGCATCATCAATATACTATTTAGATATAAAACTGGCAAATCCCACAACTCCTTGCTAACTCCATCTGTACTCAATTCTTACTTATCCATCCATTCTAAAAACATATCCTGGGATGTGACTATTCAGGACACTAGCCTCATACACACGTGGCTCCCCTGAGAGCCCCTGCTGAGTCGAGGTATCTGGGAGCAGAGTTGAGGGCCAGGGTCAAGCTGAGCATCTGGCTCCTGGTTTGTGGTGGGGGGCGGAGAGGGTGAAGGTGGGTGTGGACTCAGAGGCATCCAGGTTTCTCCGTTCTGAGGGTACTGCATAGCTACAAATGGCATGGGTTCCTACAGTGTTGCAGGTGGACTCCTGGGGTGTGTCTCAGGAGTCCCCAATCTGGAGGGCTTGGGGGCCAGGTCTCTGGGGACAGAAGGCTGAAAACCCAAGCTAGGATTAGGGTTAGGACCTGGCGGCATGGCAGGCCTCATCTACTGGTGCTGAGGCAGGCGCCCCAGGGAGCTGAGTTGAGGACAGGAGACAGTGTGACAGGATCCAAGTTGGTGGCTAGGGGAGGGGTGCCCCCGAAGGTGGGTGTGGCCTCATGGGGGCACGCAGGTTTCTCCTGCTATGAGGGTTCTGCGCAGTTCCAGATGGCATGGTTTCCTCCTGGTTGGCAGGTGGACTCCTAGGATGTGGCTCCAACATCTCCAATGTGGAGGGCTTGGGGGACAGGCCTCTGGGGATGGAAGCCTGAAAACCCAACATAGGGTTAGGCTTAGAGCCTAGGGGCGTGGCAGGCCCAATCTGCCAGCACTGAGGTGGGTTCCCCAGAGGGCTGAGTAGAGGGAGGGTTTGGCCTCCCGTGCACCTGGCGTGGAGAATGCTTTCTTGCAGGGTTAGGGCCACAACCAGGACCACGGGCCAGACCCAGGCATCTCCCCTGAAGGCCTGCACCACCGGAAGCGAGTTCACCAGTGGTCTCTGGCCACTTCTCATGAGCCTTCTCTCCAAATCGCTATTGATTTGGGCAGAAAGTTCACGAGAATTGGCCAGTGTTGTGCTGCGATTTGGGCTGCATGTACGCCTGAGGTTTGGAGCACTTTCTCACTAGCTGCGTGTTGCTACCGTGAAGGACCATGGGCAAAGGCCATGTGGCTCCCCTGAGGGCCCCTGCTGAGATGAGATCCCTGGGGGCGAGTTGAGGGAGGGGGTCAAGCTGCACGTCAGGTGCCCAGTTTGTGGGCCATAGGGGGCGGGTGGCCTCAGGCATGCAGGTTTCTCCTGCTCTGAGGGTTTTTCACAGTTCCAAATGGCATGGTTTCCTCGTGGGTGGCAGGTGGACTGCTGGGGTGTGGCTGAGATATTCCCAATCTCGAGAGCTTGGGACCAGTTCCCTGGGGACATAAGGCTGAAAACTCAAGCTAGAGTTCGGGTTAGGGCCTAGGATCATGGCAGGCCTGATCTGCCAGCACTGAGGCAGGCTTCCCAAGGGGTTGAGGACGGGGTCAGGCAGCGCCTCAGGCTCCAGGCTGGTGGCCAGGTGAGGGGGCCCATGAAGATGGGGGTTATCTCAAGGAGGCACACAGTTTTCTCCTGCTCTGAGAGTTCTGCGCAGCTCCAGATGGCATGGTTTCCTCCTGGTTGGCAGGCGGACTCCTGGGATGTGGCCCCAGCGTCCCCAATGTGGAGGACTTATGGTCAGGCCTTTGGGGATAGAGCCTGAAAACCCAATGTAGGATTATGCTCAGGGCCTAGGGGCATGGGAGGCCCCATTTGCCAGAGCTGAGGTGGGCCCCCCACAGGTTGAGTAGAGCCAGGGCTTGGCCTCACGTGCACCTGGTGTTTAGAGCACTTTCTTGCAAGGTTCGGGCCACGACTACTCGGGACCATGGGACAGCCCCAGGCGTCTCCCCTGAAGGCCCGCACCACTGTAAGGGAGTTTGCTGGGGGTCTCTGGCCAAAACTCACCAGCTTTTTGCCCAAATCTATGTCGATTTGGGCAGAAAGCTCAGAATTGGCTGGCATTATGCAGCGATTTGAGCCACACATGCGACTGTTGTTTGGAGCGCTTTCTCACTAGGTGCACATTGCAACCGTCAAGAACCACAGGCCAAGGTCATGTAGCTCTCCTAAGGGTCCCCGCTGAGGGAGGGGGGGGTTGAGGGAGGGGGTCAGGTTGAACATCAGGCCCCAGGTTTGTGTTGCTGAAGGTGTGGGGGCCCTTGGGGGGCAGGCAAGTTTCTTCTGCTCTGAGGGTTATTCGAAGCTCCAAATGGCACGGTTTCCTCCTGTTTGGCAGGCCGACTCCTGGGTTGTGGCTCAGGAGTCCCCAATCTCGAGGGCTTAGGAGCCAAGTCTCTGGGAACAGAAGGCTGAAAACCCAAGCTAGGGATAAGGATAGGGTCTAGGGGCATGACAGGCCTATCTGGCAGTGCTTAGTCAGGCTCTCCAGGGAGCTGAACTGAGGATGGGGTCAGGCGGCACGTCAGCTCCAGGTTGGTGGCCAGGGAAGGGGTGCCTCGAAGGTGTTGGTGGTCTTAGGGAGGCACGCTAGTTTCTCCCAATCTGAGGTTTCTGCGCAGCTCCAAATGGGATGGGTTTCTCCTGTATGTCTGGTGGACTCCTGGGGTGTGGCTCAGACATCTGCCGTGTGCAGGGCTGGGGCCAGGCCTCTGGGGATGGAAGCCTGAAAACCCAAGGTAGGGTTAGGCTTAGGGCCTAGGGCTAGCGCTGAGGGAGGTTACCCTGGGGGTGAGTAGAGGGAGGAGTTGGCCTCATGTGCGCCTGGCATTAGTGCTTTCTCACAGGGTTTGGGCCATGACCACTTGGGACAACAGGCCAGGCCCAGGCGTCTCCCCTGAATGCCCACACTGATGGAAGCGAGTTCACATGGGGTCTCCAGCCAATTCTCATGAGCTTTCTGCCCAAATCAATATTGATTTGGTCAAAAAGCTCGTAAGAATTGGCTGGCATTGTGCAGTGACTCGGGCAGCACAGGCGCTGGTGTTTGTAGTGCTTTGTAGCTAGGTACGCATTGTGACCATGAGGGACCACAGGTCCAGTCCATGTGGCTCCCCTGAGGGCCGCCACTGAGGCGAGGTACCCGGGGCCTGAGGTGCGGGTGGTCAGGATGAGCATCAACCCCCAGGTTGGTGGCCCAGGGGTGCGCTGAAAGTGGGGGTGGCCTCAGGGGGGCATAAAGCTTTCTCCAGCTCTGTGGGTTTTGTGCAGCTCCAAAAGCAAGAGTTTCCTCGTGTGTGGCAGGCAGAGTCCTGGGTTGTGGCTCAGGTATCCCCAGTCTCAAGGGCTTGGGGCCAGGTCTCTGGGGATGGAAGGCTGAAAACCCAAGCTAGGGTTAATGTTAGGGTTTAGGGGCACAGCAGGCCCCATCTGCCAGCCCTGAGGTGGGTTCCCTGTGATGGGGGTCAGGGGGCACGTCAGGGTCCAGGATGGTGGTCGGGGTAGAGGTGCCCCCGAAGGTGGGGTTGTCCTCAGGTGGGCATGCGGGTTTCTCCTGGCCAGAGGATTCTGTGCAGCTCCAAATGGTGTGGATTCCTCCTGGGTGGCAGGCCGAGTCCTGAGGTGTGGCTCAGGGGTCCCCAAACTAGAGGGCTTGGGGCCACATCTCTGGGGACGGAAGTCTGAAAACCCAACCGAGGGTTAGGGTTGGGGCCTAGGGGAATGGGAGGCCTGATCTGCCAGTCCTGTGGCGGGATCCATGGAGGGCTAAGTCGAGGATGGGGATCAGGTGTCGCATCATGCTCCGAGTTTTGTGGCCGGGGTATCACTGGAGGTGGGTATGGCCTCAGGGAGGCATGCGGGTTTCTCCTGGCCTGAGAGTTCTGCACAGGTCTGAACGGCACGGTTTCCTCCTTGGTGGGAGGTGTACACCTGAGTGTGGCATCTCGGTCCCCAATCTGGAGGGCTTGGGGGACAGTCCCCTGGGGACGGAAGACTGTCAACCCAAATGTGGGATGGGGCAAGTGCCTAAGGCCATGGCAGGCCTGATCTGCCAGCGCCAGAATGGGCACTACGGACAGTTGAGTAGCTGGAGGCATTGGCCTCGTGTGCATGTGGCTCATGGAGGGCTTTCTTGCAGGGTTTGGGCCACAACCACTCAGGACCCTGGTCCATGTCCGGCAGGGGCCCTGCAGTTCCACACCGTTGGAAAGGAGTTCGCTGGGGGTTTTCTGGCCAACCTTCACAAGCTTTTTGTCCAAATGATATCAATTTGGTCAGAAAGCTCATGAGAGTTGGCCAGTATTGGGCATTCGGTCTGCACTGGCGTCCTCGGTCTCACGAGGTGTGTGTCGCGGCCATCCGGGATCACACGCCCGGCCCACTCAGCTCCCCCGAGGTCCACCTCGAAAGAAAGCTCTCTGGGGGCAGAATTGAGGGAGGTGGTATGGCTGAGTGTCAGCCTCAGTGTTTGTGGTCAGGTGGTACGCTGATAGTCAGGGTGGCCTCAGGGGAGGCATGCAGGTTTCTCCTGCTCTGACGGCTTTGCACAGCTCTGGAAGGCACGGTTTCCTCTTGGGTGGCAGGTGGAGTCCTGGGGTGTGGCTCAGGGGTCCCCAATCTGGAGGGTTTGGGGCCCAGGAGACTGCCCTTAGGTCCCCTGTTGAGACGAGCTCCCCTGAGGCTGAGTTGAGGGAGTGTGTCAGGTTGATCTTCAGGCTCTGGCTTTGTGTCACCCAGTGTGCGCCAAAGGTGGGTGTGGCCTCAGAATGCCATGCAGTGTTCTCCCTCTTTGAGGGTTTTGTACAGCTCCAAAATGGCTTCCGTCCACATTTACTTTGTGTGTCATCTTAGATGGTAGACTGTTGCCATGTCCATTGTGATTATGGAACCATATATCAATTGTTAGCATACAGGGAAATATAAGTTCAATCAGTAGCTTGATTCTTTTCATTCTCATCAGAGAGAATGAGCCTTCACCATGAATCTTCAACAGCGACCCTGACAATTAGTTCAGCATCCATGCTTTGTTTGCTTTGTTTGTTGGAACCAAAGAGTGGTACCTTTACTTTGATATTCAGTGGTTTCTCAAGTGGCAAGATATACAGACAGGTCATTGGCAATAACCCAAGGTCTATGAAAACACAACAAATCTATCATACAAAGTACTGAAGAAAAGAGATTTCTGTGCAGGAGTGGAGCAACCACCTATTTTCAGTTCTACATATCTGCCACTGAGATAAAAAAATAAGCAGCATCCCAGGGTGCACCATTGGATTTCAGCTTAGTTGAATCATCAGTGAACAAATCCCATTATTTAGAAAAACTTTTATGAATTGGGTCCTCATTTATTATGTATATTTATTTAGACATTTGGTCTGGAGGAGGGTCATACTTCACTCTAAGGAATAGTTGCCAACCTAGTTGCCAACCTTTTTTATGTAAAGCTGGGGATCCACTGGGACCAGGTTGGCTGCTTTCTTTTCCATTTGACATTTACTTTTGACAAGTGAATCTTCCTGATCCCTTACCACCTTTCTAGCCAATGAGTTGGATTTGACCCCACCCAACATGGGACTATCAGACTGGTGAATCATATGACATTTATGGGTCAGATGTTTAGTTTAAACACAAATCCAGTATAAGTCATCACTTCTTTTCCAAAGGGGTATATCAGAACTGCCACCTTCTTGTTCTGCATTTAAGAAGCTTGACATTTTCCACTCCATCATAACAAAAGGTTGAAGAGACTGAAATACCAAAAAATGTTCTTAGATCCATAAAAGAGGGGAGGACACAGGGCAAACCACTGCTCTCAATGTTGGAGAGACAGATTAATACAGAGAATCATTGTTTATTTGAGTAGATTCAAAAGTAATAACCACTGTGGGAACCAGCTTGTTGTGGTTTGAGCCCCTTAGTAAGGATGCTAATTTGTGGGTCTAGTAGAACATTCATGTGTAAAACTTAACAATGCAAAGGTCTGTTTTTATATATTCTAGTTGGTGTCTTACAGATACAATATTCTCTAAGAACCATGAGAAAATGTTAGATTCTCTTCTTTAAACAAATGGAGAAGTGCCAATACGACAATAGTAAAATGTTTCATTAATCAGAATCTGCTTAATTGTCAACTGTCAGTGTTTTATCCCTTTGTTAACACATAACATATATAATATAAAGACCATTATTGTATGTAATTCTCTTGGTTGCAATGGATTATATAATGTTTTTCTCCTACCACTATACTTTTTCCAATTACACAGTGGAGTGAGATGACAAAGTCAAAATGCCCACGAAAAGGGTTTTAAATATTTTTTAATGATAATTTGGGTATTTTTTTTTCAAAACATGTTATATCTTAACTAGTCTCTGCTTCCCTGACATACCCAACATTCTGACTTGTACAGAATAGGCTCCCAGCAAATATTATTGAATTCAGTAGTTAAAAGGAGGGGATGTAGGAAGTAATAGAAATTTCTTAACAATATTTGTATCCTTTTAAAATTTTTTGTGACAGTTTTCCTAATAAATATTACCAACAATTTATATTATTTCTGTCCCTCTAGTGAATATATGGAAAGTGGAAAGAGATAGCAGATGGGTTTCCCAGTTTTGACGTGAAAACTGGAGAGCTGTGTAAAGCTTGCAAGACATCAGTTTCCTCTGGTGTTTTCATACAGTGAAGGGAACTAGTTGGGGCAGCAACACATTTGATTCATCTCCAGAAGAAGCAAACTCCTCACAAAGAAAGGTGTCAAAATGGATCAGAATCAATAACAACTGCCAAGCAGAGCCTGCTCTAACATGTCAGTCATGGGACCACTGTGGGGAGAAATAATTTCACTGGGGTGAGGAGATATACTGCAAAAAACTCAGGGAAAAGTTAACTTATTTGTGCATTTTAATACATTTTAAATGAAAAATAATATTGTCATTTCTAAGGTTTAGCTCAATACATGTCTCTTATGATTTGCTCTACTATACTGAATTTGCAAATGGTCTTTCATAAGTTGTGTTCCACATATGCTTTGTTTTTGATCAGCTGTATAAAGGTCACTGTAATGAGGAGTAGGCTTCTACACAGTCTGATCCTTAGTAACAGTATGCCTAAGAGGACAAACTATTGTGGCCATGAAACTGAAGACCATTGTTAACCTGGAAGAGCTAGAAGAGAAGGTGACTGGTTATTAGAGGTGGAAACAGAAAGTGAGGTAGAGGTCAAAGATATACTTAATTGACCTGTTTGCTTCACATTTCTTCAAAGTAATAACCTTCCATGCCTATGAAATCAACTTTATTTCTCCATCTTCCAAATGTATGACATATGTTTACAGGATCTAAAATGAGATGTAAATTTTAAATAAAACTGTATAGGAAACATTAACATTTTGCATACATTCAACACCATATCTCCTAGGTGCTTTACATATATTATTTATTCTCACAATAGTCATATAAGATAAGGATAATGAAGTAGGGGTTGAATAAGTAAAATATTTTGAAAGCAATTGGTAATACAGGGGTCCAACATGTGTCTACCTTTGACTAAAGCTGAAGCTACCTCAGCTATATGACATTGATTTCCAAACAACATATATTTTATCCAAAATAAGTGTTTTAATATGCATATTCTAGGTTATTATTTCATTTTATTATTTTACTATGGCCTAAGAATACCTATCAATTATTTTTTTACCATTTCCAGGCAGGTACCTTGAGTTAATGACCCTATTGCCTTAAATATTTAATAACCACATTGTATCCACTCTGAATTATTTTTCTCTTTCTTCTTTGTGACTGTCTTCTTGAACATCATCACTACTATAGATTGAATTTCCCTAAAATTCATACTTTGAAACCTCATACTGTGTATGCTAGTATTAATAGGGGGGATTTTGGAAGGTGCTTAGATCACAAGGGTAGAGCCCTTAAGAATGTGATTGGTGTTTTTATAAAAGACACCCCACAGAGCTCGTTAGCTTGTTTTGTCAAGTAAGGTTACAATGAAAAGACAACTGTCTAGGAAGTGAGTTTTCACCAGACACAGCATCATTTGATACCTAGAACTTGGACTTCCCGGCCTCTGGAACTATAATAATTAAATTTGTGTCACTTGTTAGACACCTAATCTGTGGTTTTTCCTTTTTCTTTCTTTCTTTCTTTCTTTTTTTTTTTTTAGTAGCGGCCTAAGGCTAAAGATATTCTCCTGTAAAGGTCTAGAACTAGTCTCGTTCATCATAAAAATGGAGTCATCACTCTTTAGTCCAGCCCATTTTAGTATTTCACTCAAAATGCTGCATGGCCACATTTGCCGAAAGAGAAAACTTCATTAACAAGTGAAATATCCTAATTCTATTTTTCATGATTTTGCCATACTTAATATTTTTGTCTGTAATCACATAGACTTCCTGGGGTTTTATTCATTTGTAAATTTAACAAATAATCTTTGATACTGATACTGCATATCAGACACTGTTCTAGACATTGGGTTAGGGAGGTAACACTTAAAAAAAACAAACCAGAATAAATCTCACCTCCATGGGGCATCTAGTGGGAGAAAAACAGATATAGATACAGACTATATCAGATGGTAATACATGCTATCTAGAAAAATGAAGTAGAAAAGGGAGAAATGGGATAAGATAATGATCATAGCACTTACCCCATATATTAAATTTTTGTTCAGTTGTCTTTTAAGTTTTGAAACTGAAATTTTGTTAACATCTACATGTGTTTTTCTTCTTTGATTATCTATGTCTTTATTTGTTCCTTAGCTATTGTAGCAAATTACCACAAATTGACTTTAAGCAACATACATTCAGCAGTTCTGAGATCAGAGTCCAAAATGGATCCAGAGGGCTCTGTTCCTTCTAGAGACTCTAGGGAAGAACTATTTCCTTGTTTTTTCAGCTTGTAAATGCTGTCTATATTTCTTGGCTCTTAACCCCTTCTTTCATCTTCAAAGACAGAAGTGTAATATCTTCAACTTTTTCTGATTCGGATCATCATACATTCCTTTTATAAGGACTCTTATGATTACCTTCAGCCCATCTGGATAAATCGGTATACTCTTCTGATGTCAAGATTCTTTATCACATCTGCAAAGTTGTTTTTGTCATTCCAAGTTCCATACTCACAGGTTTTGGGGATTAGGATATGGACATCTTTGCAGTGCTATTATTTTGTTCTCCACTATCTGATAATATGTATAACTATAAATATATATATATATGTGTCCATAAGTACATATGACATAAATATATATCTTGTGTATAAGCATTTACATTACATATGTATGTGTGTGTGCATATACATATTATGTATATATATATATACATCTTATATATATATATATATATATATATATACACACACACACATATAAAAAATATGTGGGGTGGTGATTTTTTTCAAAGATAGAGAGTAAGTTTTAAGAAAATAGGGACATTTTTAGGTTTTTGAATTTAGATTCAGAAAGCCTGGAACCAAACATTTCAAGTGTGTGACTTTGGCAACACTTTCAACTCATTTGTAAATATATATTTCAAAGACACATTGTAAGGCTCAAGAAAGAATATATATAACTGCCTCTTATGTGCTTAAATATGCTTTTCCTCTAATCCATTGACTTCTCCAATAACAGCTACCCTAAAAGAAGTAAAATAAGGAGCACCTGGGTGGCTCAGTCTGTTGAGTGTCCAACTGTTAATTTCAGATCGGGTCATGATCTCAGGACCCTAGATCAGGCCACCTCTGGCTCTGTGCTCAGCAGGGAGTCTGCTTTGGGATTCTGTCCCTCTCCCTTTACCCCTCCCCTGTTCTCTCTCTCTCTCTCTCTCTCTCTCTCTCGATCAAATAAATCTTTTAAAAAACAAAAGACATGAAATAGCATGATAATAATAGAATATCCTTCAGAGATAAAATAGTGGAATAGTTGAAAAATCCTGACTTTGAATACTGGAACAGCAATATCGAATACTTTGAGAGGAATAGATCTGGACATGATTTCCAGATCCACCAATTTTGCTGTGGAAACCTGAGCAAGTTGATTAAATGATCTGTACCATGTATTCTTTATCTGTCTCCAGCTATTATTTGCCTACATACCTACTTGCCTTTATTGGGGAGAATAATCAAGTCTAAAATTGTTACAGTAATTAATTAGCATTATAGTAGATATTCTGATGTATTGAGGATGGTTACTACTGCTAGCCAATGCTTTTAGAATGCTTAATTTATGCCTAATCATTTGAGGATTTTGATATATTAGCTTATTTAATTCCCAAACAACTTTGAAATAGGAAGCATTTACTCAATATTTTATAAACAAAGAAAACAGGCACAGATAGATTAAGGTCAAGGTCACACAGTTAATAAGCAATACGGATAGGATATGAATCTATAGATTAGGTTCCAAAATCCGTGTTTTGACCACTAACCCGTAAATTTTAGTTCTCTTTTTCTTCCTTCCTAAACTACCGAAGTAATTTGACGTGATATTCAGCCATTGGCTCTTTATGTGTAAAACTAATACATGATACTGTTCTGCCTTGTCTAACAAAAAAAAAATTTGTTGTGAGAATAAATGTGGGGCAGAAGTAACATTAACAAGGCCCACTATATTCTTGGCATCTTATTATATTCTTTTACAGATTAGGAAGCAAAATTTAGAGGACCAATGATTATCCAAGTCACACATCTACTAAGGGACATGACAGATTCTGAAGTCCAAACCGTTTCCAACTGAGTGCCTATCACCTAATCAAATAAAACAAGATATTATATAATATGAAATATAAGCATGACATATTTTTTTAAATATGTCATGGGAAAAGGGAAAAGGGAAATTAATATTGCCTAGAAAATGATAAATACCTGTTGTTGATACTGCAGCTTTTTTGACTCACAAAACAGTTGGCAGACTTTTTCTGTAATGGACAGAGAGTAAATATTTTAGGCTTTGAAGGTCATGAAGTCTCTTCCAGTTTCTCTCTTCTTCTGTTGTAGTGCAAAAGCAGTCACAGATAATACATAAATGAGTGAGCAGGGCTATATTTTAATAAAACGTTACTTCAGAAACAGATAGTGAGCCTGATTTGGCCTCTGGTGTCATTTGCTGGCTTAGGCAGATACTTCAACTTTAAATCTGTTGAAAAGGCAATATATATTAAACAAAACACCAAATAAAAAATATTCTCTTGGTCTAAAAGGAAGATTTCTTAAATAATAATACTAATAATAGTTAACATTTGTATTGCACATTTTACTTGTCTTAAGGACTTATGTAAAATCTTGTAAGATCTTTCTAAAGCAAATACATTTTAAACAAAAGTTAGGCAAAATTTCCAGGGACCCACATCTAATCAGCAGTGAAGTTGAGGTCTGAACCCAGTCTGTCACTCTGAGCTCTGTCATCTTATTCACTATTTCACTTTATCCTCTCTTTACTACTAATCATTGATCTCTTAACTTCTATAAGGAAGGTCGGTTAAATTTTAATCTTAAACCACAGATGTTACGATTGAATAACTTAAACTTCTCTTCATGCCAGTGCTTCATTTTAATAAAAAAAAAATAAATTGTTGTGGGACACCTGGGTGGCTCAGTGGGTTAAAGCCCCTGCCTTCAGCTCAGGTCATGATCTCAGGGTCCTGGGATCGAGCCCCACATCAGGCTCTCTGCTCAGTGGGGAGCCTGCTTCCTCCTCTCACTGACTGCCTTTCTGCCTACTTGTGATCTCTGTCAAATAAATAAATAAAAGATCTTTTAAAAAAATAAATTGTTATGGAATGTGCTGCTTTTCATGTGGAAAGATTACCGGTCAATAAAATTCATATCACGAAATAGTGATCGTTTTATCTGAAATTGATTTAAGTTTATTGTATATTTGAGTTTATTGACCAAAAAAGTTAGTTTTAATGGATGCCATCAGCATTATAAATATGTAAATGACACAGAACCTTAAATTATTAACTTTAAATTATTAAGTTCAATTCTATAAGATTTTGGATGTTTAGATTTTATAGGGTTAAAATACCTAGATCACACATTTTTCCATTCCTCATTGGTTTATGTAATGGTATGATCATAAATCATATCTACCTGTAAAATAGGAATAAACTGATCATTTGATCTTTGCAAATAATTTTTCCATCTTCAAGTGAATGTTGGTTTGTACCAGTTTACATTTTTTTTTTTAAGATTTTATTTATTTATTTATTTGTCAGAGAGAGACAGGCTGCAGAGCGGCAGGCAGAGGCAGAGAGAGAAGCAGGCTCCCCACTGAGCAAGGAGCCCGATGCGGGACTTGATCCCAGGACTCTGTTATCATGACCTGAGCCGAAGGCAGCGGCTTAACCAACTGAGCCACCCAGGCGTCCCACCAGTTTACATTTAAAATGATAAGGCATGTTAATATTATTTACTATTAAGGTTGTTAACAACAAGAAAATGTTTGTTAGGCAAATGTGATAACCACTACTCTATGGAAACCCGGTATTTGTTAAGAAAATATTTTATAAATGTTTGAAATTTACTGAATTTAGTATGATTCTTAATATTATGAACTATATATTGGCATATGTTGGAACATTTACTTTGCTAGAAACAAAAACATTACATTTTTTTCAAAGATTTTATTTATTTATTTAACAGAGAGGAGGGAGAGAGAGCATAAGCAGGGGGAGCGGCAGGCAGAGGGAGAGGGAGAAGCAGGCTTCCTGAGGAGCAAGGAACCATAGGTGGGCCCACACCCTAGGATCATGACCAGAGCTGAAGGCAGATCCTTAACTAACTGAGCCCCCCAGGCGTTCCAAGAACATTGCATTTTATATAAAGGCTTTAGTAAGTTGTATTCACATGTTTAAGTTACATTTTAAGGAGACTACATAAAAATATTTTTTATTTTAATATTAGTGTCAAGACTACATTTAACTGGGAAGTCCTGTAAAATTGTAAGATATTGGAGGATATATCCTGATAAAAGAACAATATTTTATTTCAACTCTCATCACAAAAGAGCAGTTACTAAAAATAAAATGATATTGAATTCTCATTTAATTTAAACAAATTGTGTGATGTAAAAATTAAAAAAATATTCTCACATTACTCAGTATTTTTTAAATAGATGTTAATTGTACTGTTACGCTAAAAAGCTCAACGCATTATGCTTGGGGAAAAAATCCAATAAACTCGCTTCAGTCTAAATCACCATCAAGGGAACAGAAACAAGTATGTGTCAGTATGCTCAGTATTGTAGCCCAGGGGGACATAACACTTGCTATGTATGGGGAAGAAACAGCAGGACTTTTCAGTAAAAAGGAGACAGAGGGAAAACTTGTGATCACAAAACAGAAAAGCATATTGCTGATAAGACATAAGTGTTAGAGGTTTTCTACAACCTCAAGCTGTGCTTCTCTCAGCAAAAATCTCATACTAATTTACACAAGGCAATTTAAGTTGCACAGCTAGAAAGAACTATGAAAAATGAAATTAGTTGTTCTTTTAGTAGGGATGATTCATTGCAAACTTTGAAAATGCTTTACTCTTTTGAATTCTGTTAAAATAGCTGACACTAGAATTGCCTTATAAAATTTTTTGTTTTAAAGAAGGGAGAATGGTGTTTTTTTTTTTTTAATACATTTGAATACATTCTTACTGTTTTCCATAATTTTTGTCAAATTTGTATACCTGGATAAAAGGAAGTTTAAATCACACATATAATCCTGCTTAAAGCCCACAGCTTTAGCCTTGGTCTAATTAAGGATCCACCATCACCCACAGAAAGACTTCTCCATTGTTTGTTCTCAAAGTGCAGTGTAAAGAGAAGGAGTTGTGAAGGAAGTGGAGTATAAACAAGGCATCCCATCTAGATCACCTCCTGGCTTGGCTTCTTATTTTTCTACTGTTTCCCTACCCAGAATGTCTTATCTGTCACACTGATGTGTAAAGAAGAATTATTCTCTTTTTCATCATCTGTGGTGTTTGTAACATCATGAATTTTAATTAAATAGGAAAGAACAATTGAATGAAACCACATAAGTTGAAATAATTCTGTAGACTGTAATTTTTTTTTTAATATGGAATGTTTCTATATGTTTATTATTTTCTGGAAGTGATTCATGATTGGCTGTGGTAGCCTGACATGAATTTATTTGTGGCTTATCATAATTCCAGTTAGGCTCATTCTTTTTCAGGACCAGAAAACCCAGAGGGAACTAGATCTTAAGAAGTGAGAAAAATGAATTTTCTAGGATTCAGTGAGTTCACAAAAGAAATCAAGGGGAATCTGACTTGGATTTATTTGTTCATTTTACTCAGTCTAAGTTGTATTCATCATATTTCTATCAGAGTTACAATTGCACAGGATTTTTAGAGTGAAGTTATTGCTTTTGAAACTAGTGCACTCACTATTTCTGTAAGCCAGCCAATCATTACCCATGTAGAGAATATTTGGGTGACTCAAACATTATACTTATTGAATTTAAAATCCATTTCTGGAAACAAAATCTGTATGTGTGTACTCTCTTGTCCCCATAGTTGCTAGCTGGTTTTACTCTCATTTATTTATTACTATTCCAGTTATTACTATATAGCTGTCATGAAATTCTGCTCAAGAGAGTAAGGATAATATCAACAAATGAAACCTTCAGTTAAGCATTCAGTGATCAAACCTATAGACCTATTAAATCTCTATTCTTCTTTAGTTTCTGACACAGATGTCTGTAACACCTGGGTCAACCTAATTTGTTTGCTCTAAACAATCACTCATTTAGCCTCCTGAAGAAAATTTCAGGTACTCTATGATGCTCCTTTTCTGTGAAGTATTGAAACTGTACAAAACATATGGTTATTTAAATCGCTTGCAAGTAAATATTTCCCTTCTTTCCTTGATCATGTATAATACAATAATAATTTTATGATTATTCAGGAGTATTCTCTGTCTTGTGGTAGGACTACTTTCATTGATAAAATAATTTGAAAGGGTGAAGAAATATGAAAAGAAGGACCAAAGGAAGGAAATCCTAAAATATTCACAAAAAAATCCATAAAATGTTTAAATTTGCTTCTTTACCATAGTTAAGTCATTCCCACTATATCTCTATATCTATCTATCTGTCTACACATGCACACACACATATACATAGTCTTTGAAATATCATTAGATCCCTGGATAATACTGGAAAAGGAAAGTAAACTTTCTAAGATATATTCTGCACACTGTTAATAGAATGAATATTTTGTAGGCTTTTCAATATAGAAACCATTTTATTGTGCATTATAAATTATAGTATTAAAGTAGAAATAGTAAGCATTACATAATGAATAGCAGTTTTTCTGGAATTAAAATATCTTTAAATACTGTCTATAACTGACTAGGACTCACAATCTCACCTTTGCACTTTAACTTTGTGATAAAATATTCATAATTTAAAATTATGCCTCATGAGTTATGATAAATGAGATAATGTGTGAAAAAGTGTTAAGAACAGTGCTTAAGTGTGTCAAGCACCCAGTAAAAGGAAATTATCATCTTTACTATTAATAAACATTTTTGCTTTTTAAAATATGTATCAGAATTTTCTGGATTTCACTGTTGTCAGATGGCATTGTTGACTTCTCATTCTTAAACCACTTGGATATTTGTGACATCACTATATTATTTGCATCTCCTCATAGCTGGTTTTCAATCTGTAAGCACCAGTATGGACTGAAAAATTGTTAAAATATTGAAGTAACTCCCTTTTGGATAAGCACTACAATAATATTTTATATATCACATGATACAGTATGATAGTAAGTTATATTGATTAATAACTTCTAAAATAAACTAACTCAAACTAGTTTCATAGGACTGCATGAAGTGATTCTTGATGAAGTGTTCCCTGCTGTTGCATGATTTAGTTAATAATAGAGAAAGTGAGTATATAAAAATTTCAGCTAGTATCATAATGGCTAGAACCTTCTAGGTGACAGTCCAAACACTAAACATTGTGCTTCCTCTTACTTCTTCCTCTCTCTTTTTTGCTTCCCTTATTCTCTTTTTCCTTTCTTCCTTTCTCCCTCCTCCTCCCTCCCTGTCTCCTTTCCTGGCTCCCTTCTTCCCTCAGGCTTTCCCTCCTGCCCTTCATTCACCACTTTTAATTGCTAAGGTCCACGTGCAATTACTTTAGTTGAAAAGGCCTGTTGGCATTTGTTAATTCTGAGTAAACTGCATATGTTTGGGGAAGACGTTATATAAAATAGCCGTATGTGTTTTGGGAAAAGTAGGGATAGTGAGGTGGGGGATACTGCAACACATGTCCAGATAAAAATAAGAGAATGATATATGGCTTAAAATTTGGCACCCTGGGGGCACCTGGGTGGCTCAGTGGTTTAAGCCTCTGCCTTCAGCATGGGTCATGGTCCCAGGGTCCTGGGATTGAGCCCTGCACTGGGCTCTCCACTCGTTGGGTAACCTGCTTCCCTGTCTCTCTCTGCCTGCTTGTGCTCTCTCTCTCTGTCAAATAAATAAATAAAATCTAAAAAAAAAAATAATAATTTGGCACCCTGGAAGTTAAAAGACAACTTCACATAAAGGTGACAGTGAAACACAATGGTGAAAATACATCTTTTCAATAATTAGTGTTGGTCAATAGGATATGGAGAAATATGGAGAAAGAAAGTATGCATCTTAACACAAATATACACAAAAATTGATTTGAATGGAATGGATATTTAAGTCTGAATGATGAAACAATAAACATTTAGAGGAATGGATGGGGAAAACAATTTTGTCAACTTAAAATAGGCAAAGGACTTAAACATGATAAAACATATTGAGGGTTGATGGGGATAGAAATGAACTATAACACTCATAGATAGCTGATTGACTTGTAAATTGATAACAGGTTTTGAAAATTCTTAGTGGCTACCATAGACAAATATATATGTATTCTTTGACCCTATTTCATTTAGCTTCAGTTTCCTGTTCCATCTGCTAAAAATCTTCCATTTTCTTCCTTTTCATTTTTCTAACTTTCTAATGTCATAGTCTTGAGATGGACTTTTCTTCTCTATCTATACTTGCCCCCAAAGTGCAGTTCAGTGTTACATGGTTAAAATTTGATGTATATGGTAGTGACACACATTTATATTTCCTGCCCATATGTGTCCTTTAAACCTTAGGCAATTGCTGGAATTTTAATAGTAGTGTGGCCTATATACATTTATTCATCAGGATAGTCCTCATTGATGCTTAGTATCTTGGAGTAGTTATTAAGTTCATGTGATCAGATCCAAACTCTATTACCCTACTGAAACTTACTGCTTCCTGAGGATTCCTTGTTTTAACGAAAATTAACTCTGTTAATCTTGTATGTCAGGACCTAACAGTTGGTTCCTCACTGTCTCTCAAAAACTTCACATATAATAGACCTGGTAATCCTGTTGACTGTATCAATAAAATACTGAATATGATCATTACTCTCCATATTCACTTCTAAAGCTCTGATCTAATCTATCATCCTTGTTCACCTAAAACATGGAAACCAAACCCTACTTGATCACTTTGCTTTTTTTGTTATTCCTACAGAATCTGTATTTCACCCAGAAGCTAGAATAATACTTTCAAAATATAAATCTGAACTCAAAACATTTCCTCATAATTCTGAATAAAATTCAGTGTCTGTGCCCTGACTTAAAAGGCCTTATATAATATGGCTTCTGATTTCTGCTTAAATCTCATCTCCCTCATTTTCACTCTCATACA
Source organism: Enhydra lutris kenyoni (assembly GCF_002288905.1). NCBI lineage: Eukaryota > Metazoa > Chordata > Mammalia > Carnivora > Mustelidae > Enhydra > Enhydra lutris. The sequence continues at coordinate 20,185,394 of NW_019154099.1, forward strand.
TCTCACCTCATCCACACTGTTTCCTTATAGTTTCTCAAATACTCCAAGCACCTTCCCCTTATTCTCATTGCATTAGCTGTTTACTCGAAAAGCAGTTCTGATAGATATTAATATAGCTAAGTCCTTCCATTCAAAGCACTGCCCCAAATATCCCATATCCCCTCTACAGACAAGGCATTTTCAAACATTCTTGTTAAAATCTTCTCTTTCTCTTTTTTTTAATGTAAGGTTTATTAATTTGGAGTGCCTAAGGGGCTAAATCAGTTAAGGCTCCAACACTTGATTTCAGCTCAGGTCATGATCTCAGGATCCTTAGATTGAGCCCCACTTCTGGCTCCATGCTCAGTGCATAGTCTACTTGTCCCTCTCCCTCTGCTCCACCTCCTTTCTCTCTCTCTCCTTAAAAAAAGGAAAAAAAAATATTTTATTTATTTATTTATTTATTTTAGAGACAGATGGAGAGAGGGTGAGAATGAGAGAGGGAGGGGGTAGAGGTAGAAAGAGAGAACCTTCAGCAGACCCCCTGCTGAGCATGGACACTTCCTCCCCCGAAGCAGGGCTCTATCTTGTGACCCTGAGATCATAACCTGAACGGAAACCCAGAGTTGGACACTTAATGGACAAGCCACCCAGGCACCCTTAAAATATTCTTCTATAAGTAGCTTGTAGTCCTGTATTTTTTTAAATCAAAGTAGTTCTAATCACTTCACATTGCTCATCAGTTATTTACTATGTATCTTCCTCACTAGACTGTCTACTCTTTGAGGGCAAGATCTTTGTCTTATTTTGTTAAACAGTGTATCTCAAGGACTAAACAAACAGTGTGCATGTAAGAGATACTTAATATATATTTTTGAATGAATTATTAAGTTTTTCACTTAAAACAACACACACATTTTAACAACTTTATTGAGTTTGATAAATTTTGGACATATGGAAACATCCATGATATCATTACCACAATCAGGGTATAATAGATATCCTATCTCTCTCAGAATTTCTATATGTCTCTTTGTTAACATGAGAGAAAGAACAGTTAACATGAGAGAAAACTAATATGCAGTCATATGAAGAATTTTCATTCAAAAGTATTTCATGAGTATATATTATTTTTAAAGTACTGTGTTGAAACTCGTACCCTTCAATAGTAAGCATTATACAGAAGAGGGAAGATGTTAATCAATAATCACACACAACGTGCAATCATTAACAGTCTTTAACAAGTTCAAGATATTCAAGAGGTGTTCAAGTCAGAGAAGTCAGGCTCGACTTAATTAAGGAAATAATAATTGTCCTTATATATTATTGATATTTAGGAGTTATTAACACCAAGTAGTAAGATGGAGCCCATTGCATTAAAAAGATAGAGATGTGCTCTCACTCTTGCATTTCCAAAGTATGGAATGTGAGTCTTTTAAAGGTCACTATTAAAATGTTTGCAACTAGCCTTTAGTGAGACTAAACCCAAACTCTAGTCCCATAGTAAGGATTGAGACAAGTAGTGATCTCTAGTAAGTGAATGATGGAGATAAGATTAATGCCACCTTTATCAAAATAACCTTAGATTATATTCCTTGACCAGTAAAAATGGGTTTAACTTATATAGCTAAGAAGGGAAGATGAATGCCTCATAAATTTAAACTATATAAACCCCTCTCTATTACTCTCTCTCTCTCTCTCTTTCCTTCTCTATGTCTCTGTCTCTCATATGCTTAGCACTTAGAACAATGCATAACAAGTTTTAAGCATTCAAGAAATATAATGATTTAGGAGTTTCTTTATGAAAATCTTCTTTTCTCATGTATTTTATTTAAAATATATTCAAAGTTATTCAATATATTTCCAAATAAAAACATAAAAGAATACCACTCAGGAGTACATATGGCATATAAATTAAGTGACTATTAAATTTCAAATGCTTATTTTAATTCCTTCGCTGATCAAATTAGCCTGACACTTGCTTCATCCAATCTAATTTTCTTACTGCCAATCCTCTAAAAAATAATCTAGGAATAAAAATAATGCATCAAGAGGAAGCACTATTCATTTTATTTACATCTAAGGGATAATTCTTGTTGTTATCCACAAAACTGAGACAAGTGTTTCTTATTAATTCATCATCTAAAAAAACCACCATTTTAAAAATACGCATTTATTGGCAGAAATAGCTTTGGAATAATTGGGCATGAAAAATTAAATTTAGTACCTAACTTTGAATAAGTTAATTTTACTAGGGTCCATAACAGAGGTCATTCTCTGTATTCCAGGTGTCATTCCATCATCCCATATATATTTAATATATTTAAATTTGTGCTAATTTTTTTCTTTACTAGCCAAACAGACACCACCTATGATACTTGAAAAAAGAAAAGACTGAAATAAAAGAAGCTCTAGATTTTTTAAATTATCTTTTTTTTCAGAATTAGATTTTGCTCTTGGCTCTGGTGGTTACAAGTTGATTATCAGGGTACATATACTATACGTTTTTAGTCACATTCAAATAGATACTTATTCATTAAGGTTCTGTATACACATAACCCTAATTAAATAGGAATCCAGTGTCTCTGCCTATATAATGTTCATGGGTTCAGCAAACAACATATAACTTAACTATACCCAATGATTCTCTTCCAGAATTAATTGAACTAGTACTGAATAGAATAATCTTAAATGAGCATAGTTTATATAAAGCCCCCATGTGATAAAAATCATTTCCTGACATGAATTTTGGTAAAACACTGAATTAGTACTGATGTGGAAATGTTATATAAAAACAAAAGTGAACTTGGATTATAGTCACTTTGATTAGATATTTATTTAAAAAGATAATAAATAATAAAAATTAGATATTGAGGTGGATTAAAAATGGCCACAAATTTGGGGCACCTGGAATTAATCCTCCTACTCTTGATTTTGGCTCAGGTCATGATCTCAGGGTCTGGGGTCTGGAGTATTGAGCCCCCAGTCGGGCTCTGTGCTGGGCATGGAGTCTGCTTGCCATTCTCTGATTCTTTCTCCCTCTGCCCCTCCCAACCTCACCTCTACCCACATGGGCATTTGCTTTTTCTTTCTCTCTTAAAAAAAAAATATAGAGAGAGAAACACAAATTCTTTGCTGATTCTTCCATCAGTGATAGAATAAATTTCCTTTCCCTTGGATCTGATCTGTTCCTCTGATGAATGCAATGAAATGACATGGGGTGTTGATTTCTAAGCCTTAGTGTCAAGGAAACTTTCAGCTTTCCATGGCATTCTTTTGAAACTCAGAATATTATGCTGCGATGAAGCCCAGAATGAAGGAAGACATGGAGAAAGAGGCTGGGTCATCCTAGCTGAGACTCCAAATACCTAGTTGAGAGTGATTCCATCTTGCACATCTAAGTCCAATCAAACCATAAGCAGACTACCCTCAAGGAAGGAGCCCAGGCATGATCACCAGAGAAGCATGCAGCCAAGCCACATTATGGAAAGTAATCTATAACATTTCAAATCACTAGTTTTGGTATTATTTGTAAATCAGGAATAGATATTTGAAACAGTTCATATATATATGTATGTGTGTATAGATATAGCTACATATATGCAGGATGGTGTGATAAGGTGAACATGAAGTGAGAGAAAACTTAACTAAACCCAATGTATTAGAAATGAGGAAAATATTGAAAGGAACTGTTAAAAGCAGAGAGCCTTAAAGGGATTAAATATTTCATTAGAAATGGAGTCATATTGTTGATTCTTTCAAACTTCCTTTTACTCTTATGCTTAGGTTCAGAAACTGTGCTATGACTTTTTTCTTCTTCCTATTTTGCATTGTTAAAGACCTGTTTAAAATCGAATTTACTAAGTAAAACATATGACCCGAATAATACTGGCAACATTTTACTTTCATGTCAAGTCTATAAAGTGTTACCTTTTTCTCTTTTATTACTAACTTTTAGGTTTGTCTTATTATGTTAATTAATAAAATAAAGAAAATATCAGGTGACAGAGATGCATATATCTCTCAGTATGTAAAATTTAAATCAAAACAATGGTTTGGGAGACAGTCCAAGATGGTGGAGGAGTAGGAGACCTTAGTTCCATCTGGTCCCAGGAATTCAGCTAGACAGCTATCAAATCATTCCGAACACCTGTGAACTCATCTGGAAATCTAAGGAAAGAATAGTTGCAACTCTATAAATAGAAAAGCAACTACCTTCTGCAAGTTAAGAGGTGTGGTGTAGTGAATCCTGGGCAATATATGAGAAGGTAGACCATACAGGTGGTGGGAAGCCTCCATCAGCTGACACCAGAAAGTGATATGGCAGCAGAGCTCAAACTCAGAACTTTTAAAAGTCTCCTCTGGTGAGGGACATCCCTGCCTGAAAGGTGCTCAGGTGGTGAAGTGGGGTAGAGTCATAGGTGGGACATTGTGGTCTCAGGATCCCCAGGGTCACAGGAAGACCAGGGGTGCCAGAGTGGGCAGAACTCCCAGGCATTGGAGCAGGGAAGCCAGCTGCAGTCAGCCAGCCCAGGAGTGGGCTGTCAGATTAGGGTTGCATATACTGCAAACTGTAGCACAGTTGGTGACCACTCTCTGAGCAGGGGCCCTACAAGTGGCAGAACCAAGTGATACCCCCTCTCTTCCACAGAAGGAGCAGCAGGGGTGCATGCCTCAGAAGTATTCAGGGTTTAGAGACTTGAATCAGGGTTGCGTGCCTGAGATGGAAATGCTGTCAGGGGCTGGGTGAGCACGAAGCTCAGGCGGAGGCCAGGAAAAATGGAGTGATTGATTGCTTTTCCTGAGGGCTCACTGAGGAGTGGGGTTCCAAGCTTTCAACTCCTGGGCTGGAGATTGGGAGGCCAGTATTTTCATTCTCATCCTCTAAAGTGGTATGGAAAGCCTTTGGGGAACAAAAGTCACATAGAGCAATCTGAAACAGCTTACTTAGTCTGGCTCCCTGGCAAGGTTGGTGCAGTTCTGCCCCAAGGCAAAGACTCCTGCAAATCAATGCACAGAAGATCTACAAGAGCATTGAGCTAAGACCAAGTTTACCAATCATAGAACTGCAAAACTCCAACACTAGGGGAAAATAGTATATAGAATTTGGTTTTTTCCCTATAATTTTTATTTTTAGTCTTTCAATTTTTTTTTTTTTTTCGGTCTTTCTTGTGAAGTCCATCTTGTCCAGTGTGTCATTGAAAGCCTTTATTTCCTTGTTGATCTGATTGCATGATCTGTCCATTGCAAGGAAGGGGGTGTTAAAGTCTCCTATAATTATTGTATTGTTATCACTGTATTTCTTTAATTTTGTTATTGATAAAGCCTTTAATTATGATATAGTGTTCTTCCTCATCTTTTTTTTTTTAAAGATTTTATTTATTTGACAGACAGAGATCACAAGTAGGCATAGAGGCAGGCAGAGAGAGAAAAGGAAGCAGGCTCCATGCTGAGCAGAGAGCCTGATGCGGGGCTTGATCCCAGGACCCTGAGATCACGACCTGAGCCAAAGGCAGAGGCTTAAACCACTGAGCCACCCAGGCATCCCTCTTCCTCCTCTTTTATTATAGTCATTGGTTTAAAATCTAATTTGTCTGATACAAGGATTGCTACTCCAACTTTCTATTGATGTCCATTAGCATAATAAATGGGTTTTCACCCCCTCACTTTAAATTTGGAGGTGTCTTTGTGTTCTAAAATGAGTCTCTTGCAGGCAGCATATTGATGGGTCTTCCTTTTACATACAATCTGATGTCATGTGTCTTTCGATTGGGGCTTTTAGCCCATTTACATTCAGAGTAACTATTGAAAGATTTGAATTTAGTGCCATTGTGTTACCTGTAAAGTCACTGTTTCTGTATATTGTCTCTGTTCCTTTCCGGTCTGTGTTGCTTTTGGGATCTCTCTTTGCTTAAAGGATCCCCTTTAATATTTCTTATTTCTTGCAAAGCTGGTTTAGTTTTCACAAATTCCTTTAGTTTCTATTTGTCCTGGAAGCATTTTATCTCTCCTTCCATTTTGAATGACATCCTTGCTGCATAAAGTATTCTGAGCTGTGTATTTTTCTCATTTATCACCCTGACTATATCATGCCAGTTCTTTCTGGATTGCCAGGTCTCTGTGGATAGGTCTCTTGCCAGTCTGATTTTTTATCCTTGTAGGTTACTGACCTCTTGTCCCAAGCTGCTTTCTAAAGGAATGTTGTGGAAAAAAATTCTGGACTTCAAGCTCTATTACAAAGCTGTAATCATCAAGGCAGTGTGGTACTGACACAAAAACAGACACAGAGATCAATGGAACAGAACAGAACAGAAAGCCCAGAAATTAACCGTCAACTCTATGGTCAATTAATCTTTGACAAAGCAGGAAAGAATGTCCAATGGAAAAAAGATATTCTCTTCAACAAATGATGTTGGGACAATTGGACAGCCACATGCAGAAGACTGAAACTGGACCATTTGCTTACACCACAAAGAAAAATAGACTCAAAAAGGATGAAAGACCTAAATGTGAGTCAGGAATCCTTCAAAATCTTGTGTTCACAAGCAGAAGCTCTTTGACCTTGGCCACAGCAACTTCTTACTGACATGTATCCAAAGGCAAGGGAAAGTGAAAGTGAACTATTGGGACTTCATTAAGATTTCCTTTTGCACAGAAAAGGAAACAGTCAATAAAACCAAAAGATAACTGGCACAATGGGAGAAGATATTTGCAAATTTCTTATCGCATAAAGGGCCAGTATCCAAAATCTATGAAGAATGTACCAACTCTACACCCAAAGAACAAATAATCCAGTCAAGAAATGGGCAGAAGACATGACCAGTCATTTCTCTAAAGAAGACATAGAAGTGGACCGCAGACACATGCTCAGCATCACTCAGCATCAGGAAAATACAAATCAAAACCACAATGAGATACCACCTCACACCAGGGAGAATGGCTAAAATTAACCACTCAGGAAATAGTAGATGTTGGCGAGGATGCAGAGAAAGGGGAACCCTCTTACATTGTTGGTGGGAATGCAAGCTGGTACAGCCACTCTGGAAAACAGTATGAAGTTTCCTCAAAAAGTTGGAAATAGAGCTACCCTATGACCCAGCAATTGCGCTAGTAGGTATTTACCCTAAAGATAAAAATGTAGTGACCTGAAGGGGCCCCTGTACCCCAATATTCATAGCAGCTCAGCAGGGAGCCTACTTCCTCCTCTCTCTCTGCCTGCCTCTCTGTCTACTTGTGATCTCTCTGTCAAATAAATAAATAAAATCTTTAAAAAAAATGAAATCTTGCCATTTGTCAGGATATGGATGGAACTAGAGGGTATTATTTTAAGTGAAATAACTAAGTTAGAGAAAGACAGTTATCATACAATCTCAGTCATATATGAAGTTTAAGAAACAAAACAGAGGATCATAGGGAAAGAGAGGAAAAACAAAACAAGATGAAATCAGAGAGGGAGACAAATGATAGGAGACTGTTAATCATAGGAAACAAACAGGGTTGCTGGAAGGGAAGGGTTTGGAGGGATGGGGTAACTGGGTGTTTGACATTAAGGGAGGCATATGATGTAATGAGCACTGGGTGTTACATATGACTGATGAATCACTGATCTCTACCTGTGAAACTAATACATTATATGTTAGTTAATTGGATTTAAAAAAAGGAAACTTAAAAAGGGAGAAAAAAACCAATGGTTTGAAAGAGACATTAAAAAACTGATGGGTCTATGGAGGAGGATGGCAGAGAAGTAGGAGACCCTGTTTCAACTGGTCCCCTAAAGTGAGCTAATTATCTACCAGAACACTCTGAACACCCATGAAATCAGCCTGAGATGTAGGATTATACACTTCTGGATCTCTAAGGGGGAAGAAGCCATCAGTGGAGAAGTAAAGCAGAGTGGGATTGCTCAGACTGATATAGGAGGATAAACAGAAGGGGGAGGGAGCCACCAGAAGTGACCCATAGGAAAGTAATACCCCAGTACAAAAGTGCCCTGTGACTGGGAGCTAGCATTAACTAAGAGTCTGGTTAAAAGCACTCAAAAAGAGCAAAAGACTTTAAGGGGCAACTGGTGGAACTGGGTGATCATGGGCACGGGCCTAAGCCCACGGTCCCAGGATAGCCACCGCCGGTGACCAACTGTGCCAGAGAGAGTGCAGCAGAGCCACTGGGGTTGTGCAGCTTGCACAAGAGAGTGACCGGGGTCCAACCTACTCCCTGCCCATACCTGAGAAAACTCCGTGCAGGCCATAGCTGGCGGTCTCTAGGAACGGCTGAGGGCCTGGACTCTCCCAGCCTGGACCAGTATCGTGCACGGTTTTAGTGGCATGGGGGTGCAGAGACAGGTGGGCACTTTGGGCAAACCCTGAGATAGTGGCTGGGGACATGCTCTGCCTGTGGAAGGTTGCATGGCTCAGTGGAGTTTGCAGAGGGAGAGTTTGTGTGTTCTGGACCACCCAAAGGGGACCAGACTGAGGCTTCTCTCTGAGATGGAGGTCTGGCTGCAGTTTGCTTTCCACTTTCCTCTGAAAAGCCACAAAAAACAGCCAAAGCAAAAAAAAAAAAAAAACCCTCCAGAGAACAAAAGCCTAAAAAACCAGTTTCCACAGAGCCCAGCCCCTTGATAGGAGTCAAGAGGACTCAACCCAAACAAGACTGACTGAAAAACAATGAGGCAGGCCCCTTCCCAAGAAAGCCAGCCAAAAGAACAGAGGACAACCACTACAAGGTCTCTATAAAACTGCAAAACCCCAATAGCAGGGGAAAACAATATATTAAGCTCCCGGTATTGCCCCCAAACCTGTATATTTCATAGATACAACTTAAATTTTTAATTTGTTCTCACTATTCTTGTTCTTTTTAATTTTTTTAACCAACTTACCATTACAACTACAATATTAATACAACATATTCCATAATAATCTTTTAACTTGAACCTTTTCTTACATATACCTGTGTTTTCATTTTTCTTTTCTATTTTTTTAATATACATATAGATTTAAGCTTCTATATGTATATTAGAAGGTAATCCTCTTTCCCTAATCAATACTATGCATGTATATAAACCAGTTTTAATCTCCCTTTATCTCTGGAAAGTTGAGTTCTTTAATAAGGATATCAAGACACACCCAGAAAGAATCAAAATAACCTTCCTCGCCTACATTGAAGATTTATAACCACATTCCCATCTTTTTCTTCTATCAGTGTTTCTGTGTATTTGTTTTTCTTCTGGTGTTATATAAATCCTATCCTTGGGATTCATTTTGACTGGGTTTCTTTTTGTTTGTTTGTTTTTCTTTTTGTTTTCTCTTGTCATTTACTTTTTCAGTCTTTTTGTTCATTTTTGTTTGTTTACTTTATAAATCTTACTTTTGGGGCCCATTCTGGCTGGGTCTTCTCTTTTTTCTCTCTCTCTCTCTTTCTCTCTTTCTTCTTTCTTTTTTCTTTCTTTTTGGTGGTTACTTCCAATTGCTCAGAAGCATTCCAAGGTGCACCTTGCATGGATCATGGTTGATATATTCAGCTATACATCCCCTCAACTACCTCTCACCAAAATGACTATGAGGAGGAACACCCAACAGAGGAAAAATTCAGAGACTGTGCCCTCTCCATCAGAACTATTGGATATGGACATAAACAGTATGTCAGAAAGGGAATTCAGGGTAACATTAATCCAGACAATAGCTAGGTTGGAGAAGACCATTAGTGACAACATAGAATCTCTGAGGGCAGAAGTGAAAGCTGTCCGAGAAGAAGTTAAAAATGCTATCAATGAGATCCAATCTAATCTAAATAGTCTAACAGCTAGGGTAACCGAGGCAGAAGATAGAATTAGTGATCTAGAGGACAAACTGATAGAGAGAAAGGATCAGTTTAGAAACCATGAAAACAGAATTAGGGAAATCAATGATGCCATGAAACATTCCAATGTCAGAATTATTGGGATCCCTGAGGGGTGGAAAAAGAAAGAAGACTAGAAGATATAGTTGAACAAATTCTCCATGAAAATTTTCCCAATCTGGGGAATGGAACCAGAGTTTGTGTCCTAGAGGTAGAAAGAACACCTCCCAAGATCTACAAATCTAGAAAGACCCTGAGGCACTTAATTGTGAGACTGATGAATCATAATTTTATACAAGAGCTTTTGAGAGCAGCTAGGGGGAAGAGATTCCTTATGTACAGAGGAAAGTCCCATCAGAATGTCAGACCTGTCCACAGAAACCTGGCAAGCAAGAAAGGCCTGGCAAGACATATTCAGGGCACTAAATGAGAAGAACATGCAGCCAAGAATACTTTATCCAGCAAGACTGAGATTCAAAATGGATGGAGACATAAAGAGCTTCCAAGACTGGCAAGGCTTAAAAGAGTATATAACACCAAGCCGACACTACAAGAAATATTAAGGGGGGGTTCTATAAAAGAAGAAAGAACCCAAGAATGACATAGAACAGAAATTTACAGAGACAATCTAAAAACAAGGACTTCCCAGGCAACATGATGTCAATAAAAACGTATCTTTCAATAATCACTCTCAATGTGAACAGCCTAAAAGCTCCCATAAAATGGTACAGGGTTGCAGTTTGAATAATGACAGGACCCATCCATGTATTGTCTACATGAGACACATTTGAAACCTAAGGATACTTCCAGATCGAAAGTGAAGGGATGGAGAAACCAATGGGCCTCAAAAGAAAGTTGGGGTTGTGATTGTCATACCAGATAAATTAGATTTTAATCTAAAGACTGTAGTCAGAGATACAGAAGGACACTACATCATTCTTAAACGGTCTATCCACCAAGAAGATCTTACAGTTGTAAATATTTATGTCCCCAATATGGGAGCAGCAAACTATATAAGACAACTGTTAATTAAGATAAAGAGTCATATTGATATGAACACATTAATAGTAGGAGATTTTAATACACCACTCTCAGTAACAGACAGATGATCCAAACATAAAATCAATAAACAAGAGCGTTGAATGACACATTGGACAAGATAGAACTCATTGATATAAACAGAACATTCCACCCTAAAACAACAGAATACTCATTCTTCTCGAGTGCACATGGAACTTCTCCAGAATAGACCACATACTGGGTCACAAAGCAGGGCTCAACTGATACCAAAAGATTGAGATTATTCTATGCGTAGTCTCAGACCACAATGCTTTGAAACTTGAAGTCAACCACAAGAAAAAGTTTGGAAGGAATTCAAATACTTGGAAGCTAAAGATCACCCTGCTTAAGAATGTTTGGGTCAACCAGGAAATCAAAGAAGAACTTAAACAATTCATGGAAACCAATGAGAATGAAGACACTTCAGTCCAAAACCTTTGGGATACAGCAAAGGTGGTCCTAAGGTGGAAATACATAGCCATCCAAGCCTCCCTTAAAAAAAAATGGAAAAATCCAGAATACACCAGCTGTCTTTACACCTTAAAGAACTGGAGAATCAACAATAAAATTAGCCAACTCCACACACAAGAAGGGAAATAATCAAGTTGAAAGCAGAGATCAATGAGATAGAAACTAGAGATACAGTAGAACACATCAACGAATCTAGAAGCTGGTTTTTTGAAAGAATCAATAAGATCAATATACCACTGGCCAAACTAATCCAAAAGAAACGAGAGAGGACCCAAATTAATAAAATTATGAATGAAAAGGTAGAGACCACCACTAACACCAAGGAAATAGAAACAATCATCAGAAATTATTATCAATAGTTACATGCCAATAAGTTAAGCGGCCTAGAGGAAATGGATGCATTCTCAGAAACCTATAAACTTCCAAAACTGAATCTGGAAGAAATTGATAACCTGAATAGTCCAATATCTAGTAATGAGACTGAAGCAGTGATCAAAAACCTCCCAAAAATCAAGAGCCCAGGACCTGATGGATTCCCTGGAGAATTCTACCAAATATTCAAAGAAATAATACCTATTCTCCTAAAGCTTTTCAAAAAATAGAAACAGAACAAAAACTTCCAGACTTTTTTTATGAAGCCAGCATCATCCTGATCCCCAGACCAGGCAAAGACCCCACAAAAAAGGAGAATTTCAGATCGATATCAATTTGGGGAGAAAGCTCGTGAGAATTGGCTGGCATTGGGCTGTGATTCTGGCCATGTTGGTGCCTGCAGTCTAAACTGCTTTTCTTGTGTTAGGTGCATGTTGGAGCCATCCGGTAACACAGGCCAGGCCCCGCGGCACTTCCGAGGGCCCCCACCCAGGGGAGCTTTCTGGGAGCAGAGTTGAGGGAGTTGGTCTAGCTGAGCATCAGCCCACATGTTTGTGGCCAGGTGGGGCATTCAGGGTGCGGGTGGCCTGGGGCAGGGATGGGCATGCAGGTTTCTCTAGGTCTGAGGGTTTTGCACAGCTCTGAATGGCACAGTTTCCTCCTGGGTGGCAGGCGGAGACCTGGAATGTGGCTCAGGGGTCCCCAATCTGGTGGGCTTGGGGCCAGTTCTCTGGGGATGGAAGCCTGAAAACCCAACTTAGAGTTAGGGTTAGGGCCTAGGGGCAGGGCAGGCCTAACAGCCAGCATCAGGGCGGGCACCCCACAGACTGAGTAGCAGGAGGGCTTGGCTGTGCATGCACCTGGCTCATAGAGGGCTTTCTCACAGGGTTCAGGTCGCAACCACTCGGGACCCCACGCCAGGCCCAGGTGGCGGCCCTGCTCTGCGTCACCGGAAGCGAGTTCACCGGGGGTTTTCCAGCCAATTCTCACGAGCTCTCTGGACCGAGAGCTCGTGAGAATTTGCCGGCATTGGGCCAGTGATTCCGGTCACGCTGGCGCCCACTGTCTAGAGCACTTTCTCACTAGGGGCATGTCTCAGCCATCCAGGAACACAAGCTGGGCCCATGCAGCTCTCCTGAGGGTCCCTGATCTGGGGAGTTTTCCAGGGGCAGAGTTGAGGGAGTGGGTCCGACTGAGCATCAGCCCCCATGTTTGTGTCCTGGTGGACTGAAGGTGGGGGTGTCCTCATGGGGGGCCTGAAGGTTTCTCCAGCTCTGAGGGTTTTGTGCAGCTCTGAAGGGCATGGTTTCCCCCTGGGTGGCAGGTGGAATCCTGGGATGTGGCTTGGGGTCCCCAATCTGTAGGGCTTATCCGTGACCAATATCCCTGATGAATATGGATGCCAAGATTCTCAACAAGATTCTAGCTAATAGGATCCAACAGAACATTAAAACGATTATCCACCATGACCACGTGGGATTTATCCATGGGATGCAAGGGTGGTTCAACATTTTCAAATCAATCAATGTTATAGAACAAATATATAAGTGAAGAGAGAAGAACCACATGGTCCTCTCAATTGATGCATAAAAAGCATTTGACAAGATACAGCATCTGTTCCTGATTAAAATGATTCAAAGTATTTGGATAGAAGGAACAGTCCTCAACTTCATAAAATCTATCTATGAAAAACCCACAGCAAATATTATCCTCAATGTGGAAAAGCTGACAGCCTTCCTGTTGAGATCAGGAACACGACAAGGATGCCCACTCTCATCACTGTTTTTCAGCATAGTACTAGAAGTCCTAGCAACAGCAACAGACAACAAAAAGAAATAAAAAGTATTCAGACTGACAAAGAAGAAGTCAAACTCTCTCTCTTCACAGATGACATGATATTTTATATGGAAAACCCAAAAGACTCCACTGCCAAACTACTGGAACTCATACAGCAATTCAGTAATGTGGCAGAATACAAAATCAATGTACAGAAATTGGTTGCTTTCTTATACACTAACAATGAAAATATAGAAAAGGAAGTTAGAGAATTGATTCCATTTACTATAGTACCAAGAGCGATAAGATACCTGGGAATAAACCTAACCAAAGAGGTAAAGGTTCTGTATTTGAGAAACTACAGAACACTCATGAAAGAAATTGATGAAGACATAAAAAGATGGAAGACCATTCCATGTTCATGGATTGGAAGAATAAACATTTAAAATGTCTATACTGCCTAGAGCAATCTATACTTTCAATGCCATCCTGATCAAAGTTCCACCAGCATTTTTCAAAGAGCTGGAACAAACAATCCTAAAATTTGTATGGAACCAGAAGAGACCCCGAATTGCTAAGGAAATGTTGAAAAAGAAAAACAAAACTGGGGGCATCACATTACCTGATTTCAAGCTTTACTACAAAGCTGTGATCACCAAGACAGCATGGTACTGGCACAAAAACAGACACATAGACCAATGAAAGAGAGTAGAGGGTCCATATATGGACCCTTAACTCTATGGTCAAATAATCTCGACAAAGCAGGAAAAAATATACAGTGGAAAAAAGATAGTCTCCAATAAATGGTGCTGGGAAACTTGGACTGCTATGTATAGGAGAATGAAACTCGAATATTCTCTTACACCATACACAAAGATAAACTCAAAATGGATAAAAGACCTCAACATGAGTCAGGAATCTATCAAAATCCTAGAGGAGAACATAGGCAGTAAGCTCTTAGACATTGGCCACAGCAACTTCTTTCAAGATATGTCTCCAAAGGCAAAGGAAAAAGAAGTGAAAATGAACTTTTGGGACGTCATTAAGATCAAAAGCTTCTGCACAGCAAAGGAAACAGTCAACAAAAAAAAGAGGCAACCCACACAGTGGGAGAAGATATTGTCAAATGACACTACAGACATAGGGCAGATATCTAAGATCTATAAAGAACTCCTCAAACTCTACACTCAAAAAACAGATAAACATGTCAAAAAATGGACGGAAGACATGAACAGACACTTCTCCAAAGAAGACATGCAAATGGCTAACAGACTCATGAAAAAAAATGTTCATCATCATTAGCCATCAGGGAGATTCAAATCAAAACCACATTGAGATACCACCTTACACCAGTTAGAATGGCCAAAATCAACAAGACAGTAAACAACATGTGTTGGAGAGGATGTGGACAAAGGGGAATCCTCTTACACTGCTGATGGGAATGCCAGTTGGTGCAGCCACTTTGGAAAATAGTATGGAGATTCCTTAAGAAATTAAAAATAGAGCTACCCTATGACCCTGCAATTTCACTACTGGGTATTTACCCCAAAGATACAGATGAAGTGAAAAGAAGGGCCATCTGTACCCCAATATTCACAGAAGCAATGGCACAGTCGCCAAACTGTGAAAAGAACCAAGATGCCCTTCAACGGACGAACAGATAAAGAAGATATGGCCCATATATACAATGGAGTATTATGCCTCCATCAGAAAGGATGAATACCCAACTTTTATATCAATATGAATGGGACTGGAGGAGATTATGCTGAGTGAAATAAGTCAAGCAGAGAGAGTCAAGTATCATATGGTTTCATTTACTTGTGGAGCATAAAGAATAACATAGAGGACATTGGGAGTTGGAGAGAAGTGAGTTGGGGGAAATTGGAGGGGGAGACAAACCATGAGAGACTGTGGACTCTGAGAAACAAACTGAGGGTTTTGGAGGGGAGCGGAGTGGGGGCCTGTGTGAGCCTGGTGATGGATATTATGGAGGACACTTATTGCATGGAGCAATGAATTTTGGAACACTGAAAAAATTTTAAAAAATTGATGGTCTCTGTAAAGCATTATTCCATATGAATGTCTTTATGTGAGAAAAAGTTAATTCCTGAGTAGTAATTTGTCCTGTATATGTCACAATCATATTTTCTTTTTTATGTTAAATAGCCTAAGGTTATGCTGATGTTTCTGGTCAGGGGCCATATTGTATTAGATTTTTTCAACAACTGGAAATAAAATAAATAGAGCTATATAAAATCTGTGCACATCAAAAATGATAGATGAGAAAAAGCAAAATATTACATAATAAAATAATCATAGTAATGACTAATATTTATAAAATACATAATGTTATAAACACTTAAGTACTAATTTAAGTAGAAAATGTGATATTTGGCCATAGGAGTTGTAGAAAATTGGGGTGTTTGAGTGTAAAAAACTAGATTTCAGCAACTTAAAGAGAAACTAGCTATGTAGATAAAATTTTTTAGTAGAAAATTAATGTAAATAAAAAAATTTGTCAAACTTTCATGTCTCCACTTTGTCCAGGGACCAGGACAGAGTTTGAGATTAGGATGGTGTATAGTTCTACTCTATGTTATTAGAAGAAATTAAATATTTTAAATTTTCAATTCTGTACACTTAGATATTCATAGATATAGATAACTGTGTATATATTTCTCTAGTATATATAGGGACATAGATCTGTAAATGTGAGAAATATATACATATGTAACAAAATCTATGTATTTATTTATCTCTATTTCTATCAAGAAAGATACATACATAAAAACACATAGACATGCACACACACGTCTTTACTCTTTTAGTTCTTTTTCCCTGGAGGACCTTGTGTGTAAGTTGTATTGATCATATTTTGGAACAGTTCTTATCTTATACATATTAAAACTCTAAAATGCTATAACATTTTGGAAGACACTTTGAATTAGTAAGGTAAGTTGAAAACATTCATTGCTGATGACTCAGCAGTTCTATGTATAATGTATCTGAACATGTGGAAAAATATACTTTGCAGCATGGTTTTTTACAGCCTCAGACTAGAAACAGGTCAGAAGTCCAACAATAGAATGGATAAATTTTCTTAACACAATGGAATATTAAATGCTTCAAAACAAAGTTAACTCTAGCTATATACAATAAGTAAATAAATGTGTAAAAGACACACACATATAAGTAGGCAGAAATAATGCATCTAGTATGATTTTAGTTAATTAAAATTTGAAATAGATAAGTGATAAACCAAAAACAAAATCAGAATAGTAGTTTTCACTGGGAGGGATATAAAGGATACCATCATGATGGAACACTCATAAGGGAGAAGGGCAAGTGATTTCCTAAGGGTTAGCATCATTCTATTTTTTGAACTGGGTTCTACCCAGTTTACTTTATATTTATGAAATGATGCTTGTATTTTTATATACCTCTCTGAATTTATTATATACTACTACAAAAAGTTTTAATAATCTGATTTTGCAATATATTTCATATTAAGCAAAATAAATGTACATATGATAGAAAATTATGATAGCCACATACTTATTTTTTATCTTAATTTTGTTCATTCTGAATACATTTTATAAATTTGAGAGTATAGACATGTTAGGTTTGATAATGTTTTTGATATACATATATACATATACATATATAATGATATACATTATAATGAATGATTACTTAGTTCTTCCTTATGTAAGAAATGCAATAAATAAATATCTTCGGTCTAAAAAGTCTCCACGGGGGCGCCTGGGTGTCTCAGTGGGTTAAGGCCACTGCATTTGGCTCAGGTCATGATCCCAGGGTCCTGGGATTGAGCCCGACGTTGGGCTCTCTGCTCAGCGGGGAGCCTGCTTCCCCCTCCCCTCTCTGCCTGCCTCTCTGCCTACTTGTGATCTCTGTCTGTCAAATAAATAAATGAAATCTTTAAAAAATAAATAAATAAATAAATAAATAAAAAGTCTCCACGATCTCTAAAGAGTCTCTTCATCCTAAATCTAAATTGCAATTTCTTCTAAGTGTATTTGTTTTTCTGTTATTTCAGGTTACTATTATAAGAGAGAATTCAGATCTCAGAAGAGTATCGGGAAAAAAAACAAACAGATACCTGAATAAGTTCAGTATCAAATCAAAAATAAGTAATTTTTGTAATTTTTCACATCTGAGAAATTTTATCCAATGTAATTTCTGTAGGGTGCTGTATCTTACAGTTGTGTTTGGCACATGCATCCCCTAACAAGAAAAGGCTCCATTCTTGATTTCTGTAGTTATATCTTCTGAGTCCCATGTGTTTTGTTGTTTTTTTTTTCCTCTAAAATTGTGTACAAAAATTGTAGCAGCTGCAAAAATGGTACCTTTTAAAGTACCACAAAAAGAAAAGAATTTACTGGTGTACTCTGTGGGCTACATAATACTACTGCCAAATTGTGATGTGAAGACGAATGTATGAGCATAGAAACTCCATGTTATGAACATGTCTCTTCTATAGACTGGATAGAATATCTTGATATGAGACCTATTGGGGAACATAAGTGGGCAAGTGGGATAAAAGTGACTTGTTTTATATAAAAGTACCACTTGAATGCTAAAAGATCTGTCTGGGAATGTATTCTAAAATACTTTATACCTTCAGCTATAAAAACATAAATACCTAAGATTCTGACCAACTTTAGACCTAAACGAAAGTGAGGTAATACACTGTAATGGATCTTGTAACAGTAAATCTGAAAGGTTTGATTACAGTTAAATCCTCTTGAAGAAAACTCTTTCCCCTAAATGTGACACAAAAGAAGTGTGGACTTCACACAGTTGTGCATTAGGAAAGAAGAGAGTGAACTCCTTAAGACTAGGAGAATAAAAGCAATGGTGACATTTTAGTACTTCTAAAGAAAATTGCTGGCTGTAATAGATTTTATACAGCGACTCTGTCAGTATATATTGCAATTTCACAGGTGTTGGATAGATAACTCTAATATGGCTTGTCTCACTCCCAGTCACTCTCAGTCGGTTTGAGGAAGGGGTATTTGAGATATTTCCAAGTCCTTATCTCTTATATTTTTCAGTGTTTCGTGATATACTTACCACCATAAAACAATAGACTGTGATTTTCTCCAAACTTCATTATAGCAGGCAGTCTTTATGACATAATCCTGCAGGGTACACTATTCTCTCCTCTTTTACAGACCCACATCTCAGCTAGTAAGAAATCCTCCAAAATCATGATGAGACACTAGGGCAGGTGGCTCTGTGCCATCTCAGCAGAAGTGCTGCTTGAGATTCTTTAATAATGAATTCTAATTGGGTGGATTATTTGTTCTGCATATTTGGTTTTCCTGAGAAAATGATGAGAGAACTGTTGAGTAGTTTTAAAAAGTGGAATTGGCTACTGCTGCTACAGAGCCTTTTTTGTATTTCTAACTGGTCTTACATGCCAGTGAAGTACCCACAGAAAGCACTAATGCTTAATAGAGTCAGTTGAATTTAGAGTAAGAACCCATGTTTTCTATTTGATAAGCCACTATTACTGCATGGGGGGAAATCACAGTCAGCAATAACTTTAATACCCCAAATACTTAAATCAACTCTTCTCTCAATGCCAGGGATATAATTATTTTCTCATAAGCTATGCATTCAAAGTTTAACTTTTCAGCAGCATTTCCTTTTATTTTGGAGTGCACATAGCCCTTAGATAGTTTTCACATTAAGAATGCTGCTTCTGGCAATGCTTCTTCTAATGGTTTTAAATCTCAAAATTAAGAATATTATGAAATTCTTCAGTTGCAAATCATAGTGTATCTCACATACAGGGTTATCTTTAATCAATAGATTATATAGAACTTCTTATGTCACTTAGGGCTTCAATTTTAAGCTGTGCTGTCTCTGCACTTAATTTCTTCAACATTATTGTTCATCCCTATATTACAGATGGGAAAACTGCATTGCAGAGACCTTAAGTAATTTCTGCAGAGTTACAAACATGTTAAGTAATATGACCAGGATTCAGATCTAGACAGTGGGGCATCAGAACCCATGTTTTTAGTCACTGTGTGATAGTACCTCCCTATTGTGTCCTTGGTTTTGTGTTTTTATTAATGTCATTATAGTTGGTAAAGTCATCCTTGACATAACTATTTCATATGTTAAGTGGAAACATCAGGAAAGACATTGTGAAAGATATTTTCTGTTAACTTTTGATGTCAGAAGAAAAAATCACTGACTTAATGACTCTATTAAGGTTCCTACCTGAGTGGGTTACTTTTTTTTGAACATGCTAAAACAAAAGAAGATAATGTATCATTAAAAATGATTCGTTTGAAACTAAATTAGAATCACAAACACACTGAATTTTTAGAAAATAAAGACAGTAGAAGGACATGCTAAAGTAGGGCAAAATATGGTATATTAAAGTGTAATATACTTTATACTATAGCACTTATTCTAAAATATTCATGCAAAATAAAATTATTTTCCATCTTTTTCAAATCACAGTGTCACAATTAAATGTAATTTTTTGAGTAATATTCTTATAGAGAAATATTACTTTTTCAACCTTATATTAAAAATAATTTAGGTGTATAGAGATTTTGAAATGTGGAAAAAGATCTGAAGACACACCTCACAAAAATGATATGTAGTTGGTAAATAAACATATGAAGAGATGCTCAACATCATATGTCTTTAGGAAATCACAAATTAAAAAGCAAAGAGAAACTGCTATATACCTATTACCTTTGCTAATATCCAGAATAGTGATAGCATGAAATGCTGGCAAGGATGTGGAGCAATAGAAACTTGTATCTATTACTGATGGTAATACAAGAAGAAATAGCCACCATGCAAGATAATCTGTCAGTTTCTTACAAACCAAAGGAAGTCTTATCATAAAATCCAGCAGTTGTGCTTTGTATTTACTTAAATGTATTTAAAACTTATGTCAACACAAAAACCTACATAATGATTTTTATGGTTTATTTATAATTATTCATAATTATATATTATAAATATAATATATAAATATATGATATATATTATATATTATATATAATATTATATATAATATAATATATAAAAAGCTTTATTCATAATTGCTAAAACTTGAGAGCAACCGAGGTATCCTTCAGTAGGTAAATAGATAAACGAAGTTTATATGCAAAAACATATATGCTGAATTAATATTCAGTGATAAAAAATAAGTTAGCCATGAAAATGGATGAAGGCATCTTAAATGCATATTGCTAAATAAAGTAAGCCAATATGAAAAGGCTACATACTATATGATTCCAACTATAGAACATTCTGAGAAAGGGAAAACTATAGAGACAGTAAAAAATCAGTGGTTGTCAATGGTTTGGTCAAAGGAAGGGAGGAATGAATGGGTAGATCACAGAAGTTTTAAGGACAATGAAATTATACTGTGTGATATTTTAATGTAGATAAATTTTATATATTTGGCAAAACACATAGAACATAGAACATAAAGAGTGAAACCTAATGTAAATTATAGAGTTATTTTAAAATAATATAGCAATATTGACTGGTAATTTGTAATAAACATACCACACTAACACAAATGTTAATAGTCGGGTATACCGAAGGTGCGGGTGTGAGAGGGTATTATAGGAGCTCTCTGTACTTTCCATACAATTTTTCTATAAACTGAAAAATTGGTAACAATAAAAAATATTTTATATTTATATTTAAAAATTTTATAATAAAAAGAATTCACCAGAGGGGATTAACAGTGGATTTGAACTGCGGAAAGAAAAAAAAATAGCAATGTTAGGATAGAGTAATATAAATTATGCAATCTGAAGAACAGAATTGAAGAAAAATGAAGAGAACCTTAGAGAAATGTGGGAAACCATCAGAGTACCAGTATCCATATGACAGAAAACCAGGAGAGGAGAGAGACAAAGGAACAAATACATTTAAAGAAATAATGGCAGAAAATCTTCTCATTTATTGAAAAACAATAGCCTACACATCCAGGAAGCTCAATGAATAGCAAGTAGGATAAATACAAATTGATCCACGAACAGGACATATAGGAAAAATGCCAAAAGTCAAAGACGAAGAGAAAGTCTTGAAGTAACAAGTAAAATAATTCATCACTTACAAAGAAAACCAGTAAGAATAACACCTGATTTCTCAACAGAAACTTTATATTAACCAAGAAAAATGACTAGAATAAGAAATAGAAGACATCACTACTAACTTTAAAGAAATACAAAGAACATAAAGAAATGGTAGAATTATACAACAACAAATTATATAGCTTAGATGTAATGGACAAATCCCTAAAGAGACAAAAACTGTAATAGACTGAAGAAGAAAGAGACAATCTGAAGGAAGCTGTAACAAATGAAGATTGAATTAGAAATCAAAATCTATCCACAATGGGAAGCCCAGGACTGATGGTTTCTAAACTCTACCATACATTTAAAGAAAAACTAATTCAGATTCTTTGCAGACTTTTCCAAAAAATACAAGTAAAACATCCCAGTTCACTTTATGAGGGCAGTATGAGGGTATCACATAAAACCAGACAAAGATACAACATGGGGGGTTAAGGGGGTAGGAGAAGAGTAAATGAAACAAGATGGAATTGGGAGGGAGAAAAACCATAAGTGACTCTTAATCTCACAAAGCAAACTGAGGGTTGATGGGGGGAGGGGAGTTGGGAGGGGGGGTGGGATTATGGACATTGGGGAGGGTATGTGCTATGGTGAGTGCTGTGAAGTGTGTAAACCTGGCGATTCACAGACCTGTACCCCTGGGGATAAAAATATATGTTTATAAAAAATAAAATTAAAAAACAAACAAACAAACAAACAAAAACCAGACAAAGAATCCAAAGAAAGAAAACCATAAAACCAATATGTCTTATGAATATGGACACAAGCATCCTCAACAGAATCAATGAAGCCAAATATAGCAACATATAAAAAGAATTCTACACTATGACAAAGTGGAATTTATCCAAGGGATACATGAATGGCTCATCTTAAAATGGGTAAAATGTGATATACCCATAGAATAAGTAATAAAAATAACATAACATCATGTTACTTTTATATAGATCCAGAAAAAGCATTTGACAAAATCCAAATCCCTTTCCTTGTTGGGGAAAAACAAAAACAAAAACAACTCAACAAGTTAGTACTAGAAAAGAATTTCCTCAATCAGATAAAGGGCATATATGAAAAACACACAGCTAACATTATATTCAATGGTGAAAGATTGGATGCTTTCCTTCTGAGGTTAAAAAAAAAAAGACAAGGATATATTTTCTCACTACTTATATTCGACATTATACTAGAAGTTCTAACCAGGGAGTTAGGCAAGAAAAATACTAAAATGTACCTATATTATTATAAAGGAAAAAGTAAAAAACTCTGTATTCACCAATGACATGATTTTATACTTAGGAAATGTTAAGGAATGCACCAACAGAAAATTAGAACTAATAAATTATTTCAGAAGGATTGAGGATAAATTATCAATATGTGAAGTAACTTGTATGTCTACCTATTTGCAATAAACAATTCAGAAATGAAATTTAGAAAACCATATGATTTAAAATAACATCTAAAATATCAGATATTTAGCAATAAATTTAATGAATGTAGTACAAAAACTTGACTCTAAAAACTATAAAATATTGTGGAAAGAAATTAAAGAAGACTTTAGATGGAAATAGGTCAGAATACTTAATATCATTAAGATGGCAATACGTCCCAAACTGATACACAGTAATTATATGCAAAAGAGAAATGGAAACATGTCCATACAAAAACTTGTACACATATGTTTATTGCAACTTTATTCATAATTGCTAAAAGGAGCAAACAATTTAAATGCCCGTAACAGATGAATGGATAAATGTGGTATAGCTATACAACAGAATTTTGACCATAAAAAAGGAATCAAGTTGAACACCAGAAAAATTTTAATATGCCTTTTATTACTTCTAATCTCTACCCTCTTCTTCTCCCCAAAGTTAAACATTATTCCATCTTCTGGTACATATAATGGAATTTTTTTCTTTATTTATAAATACAATTTGTTTGATATACCAAACTTATTATCTCAGGAGTTTCCATTTTATTGAAAAAAACATTTTTTTTTTTTTTTAGTTTTTGGATGATTGTTTTCCTATTATAACTGAAATTTGACATTTTATGTCATTGAACTTAATTTATAATCCCCATATCCCCACTCCACTTTCATTGGTGCAGAAGAATAAGCATTTCCATTTTTATTTCATCCCCAAAATATAACAGAAATTAATAGCAGTCATTATATAATTATTATTGAGTTAACATAAAATGAATGGTAAAGGTTGTGATAAATACAGAGAAAGTATAAGAATCAAAAGAATATACTAATGAAGTTGAAACGTGTGAGAAAATAAGAGAATTGGAGGGAGTTACTAGAGTAGGAATTTGAGCCAGTGGATTTTTGAGTTACAACAAATTTCTGAGTCATTCTGCAGTGGATTGTTAAAATAAATTAGAAGAAAGGAAATCGTGGGGCACCTGACTGCTTAGTTGGGAAAGCATGTGACTGTTGACCTTGGGGTTTTGAGTTTGAGCCCCACGTTGGAGGTAGAGATTACTTAAAAGTAAAATCTTAAAAAAAAAATTAATAGGGGTCACATAAGAGATCAAGAACTATGACTCTTGTATGTAGGATGGGTCATTTATTTAGATGAGATAATTATGTAGGTGGATGAAAAAAAACTGAATTCAAAAGAAAGTTTTAGAACCAGTTTTGAAGAGTTTATACCCAAATGACCTGGCCTGAATGAATTAAATTTTTGTCAAATCAGTAGCTAATAAGAGAAATACCTCACACTAAGCAATTTGGAATCACATTAATAAAACTATTAGTTCCCACACACACATTGGAGAAACATGAGGAGATCCAAAGTCTTAGAGTGGAATAACTAACATACAGCAAGACTTCCACTGAAAAGTAAAGTTGGCAATATTTTCAAAGGAGTTGATATCATAAAATGAGTTTCTCAGTGTGCCAAGGGCAGTCTGAAAAGTACAAGGAAAGATGATGATATAGGAGAAAAGGTATAGGCAAATTTAGATAAAAGGAGAGCAATTACAAAAGACTATGAGGGTAGCAGATGAACAATTGAAAAATATGTATTGACTGCCACCAAAAGAACATTTTTGCGAGGAGTCATGAGTTTAGTTTCAGTAATCTGTTGGAGAAAATTGGAAGAAAGAGGACAATCGAACAAAACAGGATTTAGCTATGCTTTCATGATTGTGCTTTAATAAACTTTGGATATACTTTATCTGAATATTATAGAATTCTTTTAGGGAACATTATTTTGGAAGATTATAGATTATTTAGGAAGATTATAAATTATCATGACATGGTAAATATTGTTTCTTCAGGTTCCACTAGTTAGCTTGATAATTGTAAATTCTGTGAAAGTCTACATTATAGGAGGAACACTAATAAAGAGCAGTAACAGAAAAATAATGATGTCTCCAGGGTTTGAGGGCCTTATGAAGTAAAAATAAATGCAAATTAGTAATGGTAGAATTCTAGGAATCTCTTTATTAGGCTTCTCATTGGGCTCATTTTCTCATAAACTATAGGATGTAAACAGTGAATTGAGAGGAATATGGATTGACCGTTCAATCACATAAACAATCTCATTCTTTTCATTGACCTTATCTATCAATTTTATACAAAATACCATAATAAATATTAAATTTTCTTTCAAAAGTGTTATGTAAAACATAATAATTATTTTTAAAAAGTTGGAAAATGAGCAGGTTTTAATAGTGTCATCAGGCATGTGATTATTTTCTGTGTGTGAATTTTAAAACTGACTCCAACATCACATTGAGGATTCAGTAACATAAGGGGATTTCCTACAGAGGAAGTCTAGCTTCATTATGTAACAAGATTTATTTGCCTCATCAAGAAAATATATGGTAGGTCAGAAAATACAATCCTTTGGGGTTTCTTAGTCATTAAAAAAACATATATAGGTCAGAAAATACAATCCTTTGGGGTTTCTTAGTCATTAAAAAAACATATAAAGTTTTCCCTTAGTAAGAATTCCAAATAGTTGTTCTTTCTAAAATTTTTAGAGAAGGGTTAAGTCTGTAACTTGGAAGGTAGGAAACT
Source organism: Enhydra lutris kenyoni (assembly GCF_002288905.1). Classification (NCBI taxonomy): domain Eukaryota; kingdom Metazoa; phylum Chordata; class Mammalia; order Carnivora; family Mustelidae; genus Enhydra; species Enhydra lutris. The sequence goes on from NW_019154099.1 coordinate 20,211,062, forward strand.
AACGATCTTAGAACACTAAAGAAACTTATATGGCATTTCTACAGTAAAAAAATACATATCTGTATCTATACCATTATATCTATCTACCTATATATACTAAAATCAAATATTAAGTGGTGTTACTGGCTTATTTTTAATAGTGGACATATTCCAAATCATATCACACCTACTCTAGAATAGTAACCTCATGTGTATTCCAGTATCACTTATTAAAAAAGTTACATAAAAATCAAAATTGCTAATCTAAGTTAGGACTTGACTTTTCAGAAGCATGAGGAATACAATTAAAATTTTTTTCTTATTTTAAAATTTACATGGAGGAAGTGCCAGATGCACATTGTATTAGTTTGACACTAAAGGTCAAATTTACAATTCATATTGTGATACAATGAGCTTAATTAAAATATCATTAAAAAATCTCATTTATTGATGATTTCTGTTCATATTAGTGGCTTTGACCTTAGGCTAGCCTCGGGCATCTTTCAAGCTATTTGCATTAAGAGACTATGCATACCCTAATCAGTTCAGTGTTGCATATTATTTCTTTCAGAGATGCTATTCTCTTGTATTGAAAGATTCAAGTGACCAAACTGCCAAAATGTTGATCAGCTTTAACTTCTGTCTAATTATGCACTGATCACAGCCAGCACTGATCAATCATCTTAAATGTTACAGAGTTTAAGTATTTAAAGACAGGTGAATTTTTGAATTCATTTAAGAACATAGGGCTGTTCAACAGATATATGAAAAGGTGCTGAACATCACTAATCATCAGGGAAATGCAAAGAAAAACCCCAATGAGATATCACCTCACCTCTGTTTGGATGGCTATTATTAAAAAGACAAGAGATAATAAGTGCTGATGAGGGTGTGGAAAAAAGAAAACTCTTGTACACTGTTGGTGATACAGCCATTATGAAAAACAATATGGAGGTTCCTCAAAAAAATTAAAAACAGAGCTACCATATGATCTAGCAATCCCATTTGCCAGCATATATCCAAAGGAAATGAAATCAGAACCTCGAAGAGATATATACACCTTCCATGTTTATTGAAGCATTATTAATAATATCCAAGATGTATAAACATCCTAAGTGTCTACTGGTGAATTAATGGATAAAGAATATGTGAGAAGTATCTCATATATATGTATATGAATATTCATATATACAAATATATTAATTTTATGTGTGTGTGTATGTATGTGTGTGTGTGTATGTATGTGTGTGTGTATATATATATATATATAACATTACACTAAGCGAGATAAGCCAGACACAGACAAATCCTATATGGTCTCACTTTTATGTTGAAATATAAAAAAAATCTAACTTACAGAAGCAGAGAGTGGAATGGTGACTGCCACGGACTCCAGGATAGGGAAACTTGGGAGATGTTGGCCAAATGATATAGACTTTCAGTTATAAGATGGATTAAGTTCTGAGGACCTAATGTATAGCATGATGACTATAGTTAATAACAATATAGTTGATAATAAAGTTATAACAATATAATTAATAATAAAATATGCTTTACAGTATAATATATTTAGTGAAGTATACTTTATAGTATAGCATTAGTAATATAGTTAATATTAAATTTACATAATATAGTTAACAACATAGTTAATAATATACAATTTGTAGTTCACTTGAAATTTGCTGATATAGTAGATCTTAAGTGTTCTCAACCCCCCCAAAATTAACTATATAAATAAATAAAGACAACTATGTGAGGTGATATTTGTATTAATTAGCTTCAGTGTGGTAATCATTTTACAGTGTATATGTGTCTTAAACTATGTTGCATACTTCAAATATGTACAATTTTCATTTGTCAATTATGCCTAAGTAAAGTGGAGGAAAAAAGATCCTAGGGATTTTATTTTATCATTTAGTTTTATACCTTTACAAGTATTAGAGAAATAAAATGAATTATATATATTTTATTTTTCATTCTCCATTGTATATATGTGGCTATAAGTCAGAGATTAGCAACCTTTTTTATTTATAAGGCCAAATAGTGAATAGTTTAAATCTGGGGCTGTTCGGTCTCTATTACAACCACATAATGCTGTCCTTATTAAAAATAAAAAGGGCAGTCATGGACAATATGTTAGTACATGAATGGGCCTGAGTGTTCCACTAAAACCATGCATAGGAGAACAGGAAACTGGCGTGTGGACCATAGTTTGCTGACCCCAGAGATGTATATTTATTTTTACTATATCAGTGTCTCTGGACTCTACAGCTCTTCTTTTAACTCTGAAGATGAATGCTTATGCCTTTAGGTATCAAAATAGGGCCTTCAGACTTCTACCCGTTATATGTGTTTAGCATTATTTTTCTTTTCCTATATCTAAGTGCCCAACACAGACCCATTAGATTCCTTTTATTATTATGTTGTAGCTTTCTTTTGTCCCATCTCTTTATTAGGAGAGAGAAATTGTTAGATCCCTGTGTACTCTCACACATTCTTACTGGTAAAGCCAAAAATGCAAGGTCCCTGCCCTGAGGAATGTATATGCGGATATGTAATGAGGATATGTATATGCCCAGATAAAGAGCTAGCTTGCTTGAACTTGCTATACAAGTGGTGATTCCAGAAGCTCAGTGTTCCTCTCATGTAATATAAATCTACAGTGTGTGCAGACATTCACAGTGGGCTTTTTGCATGGTTCTTGGAGGATTATGGGGGAACTAACACTAATCAACGTGAATTCTGGTTATTGGTTTTGCCAAGAATAATAAAGTGTATGTCCCTAACCTAGGAGTACCATATCTTATTTCAACATCCACAAACAAGGAATAGAGGCTTTGGGGAAGGAAAAAAAAAAAAAAAAAAGATAAAATCTCAGACCCTGCACAGTTCTTGAAAGTTTTGATCATAATGATGAGCTGTGGACCTAGACACAGCTTCCTACCAGAGAAAGAATGAAGAGTACAGAAGAGTATAGATAGGAGAAGACTTCCCAGAACCATGCAGTGAATGTTATCAGCCAACTGTAGGGAAGGAGAAGGGCGGAGTGATTATCTTCCACTGTCCTGTCATTCATGCCTGTTAAGAAGCTAAGCAGGGAGAGGTAGAACTGAAATCTGCCTCCCGATAGGCTGTTACTCTCTCCTTAGTTGCTACTTACTCTCCTTTAGGAGGAAGGAGGAAAGGATGATATCATGACAGGGGACTGAGGCACCCAAAGTAAAGACAATATATGGCTCTGGTTGCTGAGTCAGAAGTTCTGCTAAGTTAAAGTCAGCAGTAATGATACAGCGCTTTAGATGAATTTAAAAAATAGATGTTTATTCGTAGTGCTTCAGTGTGCAGCTATTTGCACCTGAGAGTACATGCAAATTCCTATTCACTGCAGCTAAGTCTCTCTAAATATAGACACAAGATAATGAAGGCATAGAGTATATTAGTCTGCTAGAGCTTTCATAACAAAATACCACAGACTGGATGGGTTAAATAGCAGAAATTACTTTTCTCACAGTTCTGGATATTGGAAGTCCAAGATCAAAGTGCTATCAGGGCTGATTTCAGGTGAGGCCTTTCCTTCTGGCTTACAGATAACCACCATTTCACTGTATTCTCACATAGCCTTTCCTCCCCATGCATGTGGAGAGAGTTGTCTGGTTTCTATCCATTTTCTTAAAAGTATACGAGTCCTATTGGATTAGTGCTCCTCGTACCTTATGACATCATTTAACCTCCATTTCTCCTTGGAGGCCCTGTCTCTAAATACAGACATATTGAGGGTTAGGGCTTCAACATATGAATTGGGATGGGTGAGGTGGGGGGGAGTGCAATTCAGTCCATAACATCCAGATTCAAAATTCATTTACAAAAGAAAAAATTATCTGTAGATGTACTCATTAGATAAAACACAGCCCTGATTAAATTCAGCTCTGCCAATCCTGTGTGTGGCCCAACATAGATGTACATGGCTCACAAAAAAACAAACAAGCAAACAAACAAAACAAAACAAAACCAACAGAAACCCCTAAAACATTAAAACACACACACACACACACACACACACACACACACACACACAATTATGTAAGCAGTTTTCACTTTAAATTTATGATCAATAATCTTAAATGGATCTGTCATGCTGCCCAATGCTCTTACTCTATTTCCTCACTCCATTTACTCATTGTTTAAATACTGTCCTTTATGCCTTCAAATTCTGAAATCTCTCCTTCCATTTTCAATTCCAGTTGACAGCTTTGCTTCCTAATTTAAAGAAAAACTAATTTATTAGAGGTATTTATAGGCATCTGTGGTTACAAACTTGCCTGTAATTCCTATTTGCTATTGTAGATTACAGCTCTGAGTTTTTAGACAGGACCAACCTCTGCAATTGTTCACTAGATCCTCCCTCCTCCTGCTTTATCCCCAGGAATCCCCCTGTGTGTGTGTGTTTGTGTGTGTGTGTCTTTCTTTCTTTCTTTCTTTTTCTTTCTTTCTTTCTTTCTTTCTTTCTTTCTTTCTTTCTTTCTTTCTTTCTTTTTCTTTCTTTCAAGACTTTATTTATTTGACAGACAGAGATCACAAGCAGGCAGAGAGGCAGGCAGAGAGAGAAGGAGGGGAAGTAGTCTCCCTGCTGAGCAGAAAACCCAATGCGGGGTTCCATCCCAGGACCCTGAGATCATGACCTGAGCCGAAGGCAGAGGCTTTAACCCACTGAGCCACCCAGGCGCCCCAGTTTCTTTCTTTCTATATGGAATTATCTTATTTAGTGCACAAAGGCAATTTCTTTTGTCTCTGCCTCCCCTCCAACTACCCACTTATTTCTGTCATTCCTACTTGAAAGATTTGTCTAAACTAGTCTTTAATTCATTAAAAAAATATTTCATCCTCAGCATGCTATCCAAGCAGCTCTGATCAAGGTCACCTATTGCTTCCATTTTGCTAAAAAGGATGGTAATTGCTCTGCTGTTCTCTTCCTTGAACTATCTGTAAGCATTTGGAATAACCAATTATTTTTCCTTTGTGAATAATGTATTTCTTTGACTTCCTGGGCTGCTTTTTCTGCCTACATTTATGACTTCATTTTAGTGACCCTTCTGTTTCCTCTTCATCTCTCTCAACTGTAAATGTTTGCATCACCCTAGTAATCAGCCCTGTGATCATTTTTCTATCTCCACTGACTTATAAAGCCTCTTGGTTTTAAACTTTATCAAAAGTGCTGATGACTCCAACCGTCTGAACTCCTCTGCACTTCAGACCGGTATGTCTAACTACCTATTGACAGTTCTCTTTAGATGCTCAGTAGGAATCAAAAACACAGCAGGCCCAAATCTGAACTTCTGTGATGTGTCTCCAACCCTGACCCTCCTGCAGTCTTTAGTCATCACAGCTAGTGGTGACATCATTCTCCTAATTGCACATACCTACACCTGAGGGTTTTTTCCCCCCCGCATTTTATTTTATTTCTTTTCAGTGTTCCAGAATTCATTGTTTATGCACCACACCCAGGGCGCCATGCAATACTTACCCTCCGTAATACCCACCAACAGGATCACCCAACCCCCACCTCCCTTCCCTCCAAATCCCTCAGCTTGTTTCCCAGAGTCCACAGTCTCTCACCTGAGTTTTACCCTTGTTTTTTTCTCTTTTCTTTACTCCATACATGTTGTCTCTCAGCAAGCCCTATAGTTGTCATCTTTAAAATATAGCCAGAATTTGACCTCTTCTTATCAATCCCACTGCTGTTACCCTTACTTAAACTATCACTTTTGTCTATAAAGATGGTTTTAATCACTTTAGGACTGTTCTCCTTATTTCTATTCTTACTGCCTTAAATTTATTCATCTTCTTAAAATAGAAATCAGATTTTGTGGCTCCTCTGTGCAAAGCACTCTACTGGCTTCCCATTTCACTCAGATGAAAAGAATTACAGAATTATAATCATCCCTGCCCCCACATTACTTCTTAGAACATGCCATTTCATTCTGGCTCAGTCTGCTCTAGCCACATGGGTTTTCTTATGTTCCTCAAACTTTCCGGTACCTAGAACAGTGTTTGCTTGATAACTAGATGTCTACTTTATGCATTTAATCAGGTCTTTTGCAAAGCTCACCTTCTTAGTCAAGCATTTTCAGGTCACACTATATAAAATTGCAACTCCCAAACATATGTTTCTTTTGTTTATTGCCTATTACCCTATGGACCAAATGTTGTCTAAGTGAAGAAATGTTTATTGTTTATCTGTTTTGTTCCTTGACTTATCGCTAGTGTCTAGAATGAGATCTTGAACATAACAGGTGTCTAAAACTAATTTTTTAATTAGTTAATATGCAACATACCAGAAAATAAATAATGGATGATGTCTTCTTTAACACCAAGAACATAGTTAAATGACTAAAAGTAATACTGATGTGTATGAAAACTCTATTTGAAGAAATCTGAAAGTAGTCTTATTATAGGAGAAAACTTGAATTAATTTATAATGGTACTATACTCTTCTGAAATTTCAATATTAAACAATTTTCTCAAAGGTAATATTAAAGTTTCATATGATTCCCAAATAAAATTATGAGGAGGTTTTATGTTTGGAACTACAGATATTCTTTCCAATATTAATTTGGGAGAATTTTATTATTTATTTATTTATTTATTTATTTGAGAAAGAGGGCATGGAGTGAGTGGGTGGGGGAAGAAGAAGAAGGAGAGAGAAACTTTTAAGCAGACTCGGTGCTAAGAGCAGAACCCTACATAGGACTCAATCTCTTGACTGGAGATCATGACCTGAACCAAAACCCAGAGTCTGATGCTTGACTGACTGTGCCACCCAGGTGCCCCTAATTTGGAAGAATAAACAAGAATGGCTAGTGAATTTTTTAAAAAGGTAGTAATAAAGATATACAACTGCTGATTAATATTAAAATTTGTTTCAGTATCTGGGATAGTATGGTAATGGGACTTGAAGTGAATGACAAATCAATGGACAAAATTAAAATGTGGAATAAAATCAAATAGATGGATCTGTGAAGTGTTTGATATTGATCTTTAATAAGATATGCAGCATGCTGGCTGCTTAGTTCTGTTAATACATTTTTTTCACTGCAAGATTTTCTCAATGAAGGGACATGGATGTTGACACTTTCTGGTGCACACTACTTAATTTATTACATACTTAGAGCAAAGAGTATATGGACCTGTTGCTTTGAGTAACAGTGTTGCAGAGAACTTATCATTCTGATTTGTGCTAGAGTATATTATTATGTATTTTAACAGCTGTCTGATGTAAAATTGACATATCAAAACATAAATTTATAGCATTCAATTGGATAAGATTTGACATATGTTCACTCTTATGAAACAACCATCACAATTAAGCTTATGGACATATCTATTACCTTTCAAATTTTTCTCATTCCCCTCTCTTATATTTCCTTCCCACTCCTGCATCCTCAGCCAGTCTTTAATCTATGTCTGAGTAGTATGCACTTCCGAGAAAATTATGTAAATGAAAGTATATAGTATATATATATTTTTTATTTTGTCTCGTTTCTTTCACTGAGCATCATTACCTTCTAGTACAATAAGGCTGTTAGGATGTATCTAATATTTGTCTCTTTTTATTGCTGAATACCATCTCATTTTGTGTTGTTATTATTAGAGGTTGAAGGATATTTGGATTGTTTCCAGTTTTTTATTATTACAAATAAAACTGCTGGGGATACTCGTGTAAATGTCTCTATATACACATCTGGTGGAAATGTATAATAATGTAAAGACTTTGAAAAAGGTTTGTCAGTTTTTTAAAGTTAAGTGATTACATATGTTAAAGTTAAATGATTTCATATACTACATATAATTTAACTATTTCATAGTCAGGTATTTATCCAAAGAAAATGAAAGTATATGTTTATAAACATCACTTTTGATTGAAGTACACCAGTTGCAAATATTTTATCCTTATAGATACACTCATAAACATAAATGTGAATTATATGTATACAAGTATATTCATTGCAGCATTGTACTTAGCAGAAAATCAGAAATTAAAACCAGAAACTTCGTGCCAGTAGGTAGAGAATAAATTAGTTTGGGTTACAAAAATATGAAGAAATGTTATACATCCAAATTGATAGTTTATTTTTATTTCTAATGTTTATTTGTAATATTTAGTTATATTTCTTATATTTCTAAATTTTTATAAGATTATCTCCAAAATATGTGAAAGGCTTAGCATAGTGTGTTAATGAGTAAAAGGATGAAACCAGGGGTGCCTGGGTGGCTCAGTGGGTTAAGCTGCTGCCTTTGGCTCAGGTCATGATCTCAGGGTCCTAGGATCAAGTCCTGCATCAGGCTTTCTGCTCAGCAGGGAGCCTGCTTCCCTCTCTCTCTCTTTCTGCCTGCCTCTCTGTCTACTTGTGATCTCTGTTTGTCAAATAAATAAATAAAATCTTTTTTAAAAAAAGGATAAAACTATATTGTTGGATTAAAATGTTATATTTTAATATTAAATGTATTTTTCATTGTTTTGGGAAACAAGATTTAGCTAGAGTGCTCACTTTTGTGGATTTATAATATGGCTTCCTTATGCATAAGTTTCATTTTAAAGGAATTATTTTGGTACTTCAACAGCAAACCTATAAGAAAGGATGCAATAAAGAATTTCCTGCTGTGTGTGAATATGTTTGTATAAAATGTTAGATGGATTAATAGTAAGATGTGTCTTCATGTATTTTCTATAATATGTCAGTACCCTTCCAGTAGAAAATTAATGATATATATTCATTGGTATTTCTGTTTGTTTTGTAGTTAGAAAGAATATCATGTCAAATTACTCTAGAAAGGCTCTGAGAAAAATATTCACTTTCTTAATGATTTAAAGAAAGTAAATGTTTTAAAAATGTGAACTTTTTAAATTTTAAGTAAGGCTACCTTTTTATTAGAGTTAATGGTTTGTAATTTCAACACAAATATAACAGATTTGTGACATTTTAAAATATTTTCTATCTTAAAGCAATTTTAGATTTAAATTCATTGCATATAATATATTAACAGTATAAGATTTTGGAGTGTAGTTTTAAATTCTGTTTTATTTTGTATTGACAGTAATTTATAGAGGATATTTGTCAGTCTTGCTGATTCTAAGAAAACATTATTTTAAATATTACATTTTCAATTAAATTGAAAGCAATGTGCTTATTATTTGCTTACACATTGAGAATAGTGTCTCTTCAAATAGATGGTGGGAAGATAGGCTAACCTTTATACCAAGGCTTAGTATGAAATTATAGCTTTATAATGGACTCTAAAAATCAGAAATTCAGTGTCATGCTGATACATTGTGATGGAACTAACAGGAATCTGCTGAATTACAGCACCATTAACCATAGCACCTGTTTTACCTCCTGTAAGATTTCTTTTTAACAAATAATCTTCCCATCTTATCCAACACTTTAGAATGCTAAAACACTGAAATAAATAACTGACTGAATTTTATGACTGGGATAATTTGGGTGTTAATTTATAGCATTTTATATCACAAAACATCTATTGATTAGCTATTTCTTCTTAGGCTGTTCTGCAGCAGGTCTAGTGTCATTAGTTCCGATTTATTAATAATGTACTTTGGGTCTAAAATGGTAAAATGAGTTGGCTAAATCTATCAGTGAATTAGCCAAGCTCTGAGGTTTAGGACTCAGATAACCAGTTCACAGCCTTAGCTTGGCTAAGTCCATTAAACAGCCACACTTGCTAGGTCAAGCAAATAATACTTTCACATCAGCAGAAATTAGTTCTAATAGTAGGAAAAATAATCTCCGAAAATAGATTTGCCAGTCTCATCCATTTTTACACATTATAGACTTGCCAACTCAGACAAAACATAATGTTTGAAAATGCGTGTACATGGGAACATAAACCATGATCCATCTCTAATATTTATTAGATTCCTATAATGACTGTGGTTTACTAATATTTTAAAATATGCTAAAATGTGGAGACTTTCAAATTATGTGTAGCAGTAAGTGTAACTTACCTTTAAGAGTCAATAAAAGTTTAAAAAATAAGATGCTGAAAGAGCATTTGGCTGATCTCTCAGACTTTGAAGAAAGACTGTTTAAAAGTGGAAAGGAGAGGACCAAAGTGAAGAAATAGGAAGGAGTGTATAAACAAGGAAATTTTTTTTTCATACAGGATTGGCATTCCCAGTAGCATGCTATTTAAAAACATCCTTTTAAAATCTTTATAAAACAGATTTTCCAAGGGTCGGTAACCTTTCATTTGAAATGTAAATAAAAAACAGGAATCAACAGAACTAGGTAGTTGTGATAGAAAAACATCCAGCACACTAGCATGCAAACAATGCAGTGCTTGGAGAATGCGTTGTCCTCAAAATAAAAAACATAAAGAATTATCAAAGAAATTATATGTAAATGAGTAAGAATGTATCAGAAAGAGAGGAGAAAAATGTAGCTTAAAAAATCTTCCAGAAAATGAAGATAAGCCTACTGATGATAATTACTAAAAACAGAGCAAGTTGCAGAGAGATCTGCAATATTCTTATAAAGTGCATTTACCAAATACTAAAAGAGGATGACAGATAAAAATGGGCCTTTGATGTGTCTCTTTTAGCCAGCCACTCTGTATTTTCAATATATGATAAATACTGAAGTGAAGAGCTTGATGTTTAAAGGTAATAACCTTTAATATATCTTATGTTATATAAATGAAAATCAGTCAAATAATGTATATATATTTTTTAAAGATTATTTATTTATTTGAGAGAGAGAGAGAGAGAGAGAGGTCACAAGTAGGCAGAGAGGCAGGCAGAGAGAGAGGGGGAAGCAGGCTCCCCGCCGAGTGGAGAGCCCGATGCGGGGCTTGATCCCAGGACCCTGAGACCATGACCTGAGCTCAAGGCAGAAGCTTAAACCACTGAGCCACCCAGGTGCCCCCAAATAATGTATATTTTAAGTGTATCTAAAATCTGGTTATACTTTTTTTGGGGTTGGGGAGGGGTCTACGAGAGGGAAAGAGAATTTCAAGCAGGCTCCATCTCCATCTCACAATCCTGAGATTATGACCTGAGCCAAAAGCAAGGGTCAAACACTTAACCAACTGAGCCACCCAGGCGCCCCTTTTATACTTTTAGTCACACATTTATATTAATGTATTACAAAGGAAATATCAATTCTGGAATACACTTTTATACATACATTCATATTAATATATTACACTTTTTTTTACTTTTGTATTTTTATATACATTTATATTGATATATTACAAAGGAAATAGCAATTTTGGAAAAAGAAAGAGGCATTGATTATACCAGAAATATCCAGAAACATCTGAAATTTGTCAACACCTCCTTGGTTACTGCACTTAGAAGTAGGTGAAACAGCATAATGTGTACTTTCTAGGCAGAGTATATTTTTAATGACATTAACTAAATGTCAGTTTGTACAGCACATGTCTCAACATGGAAGCACATAATAAATGTAAGACAATCTGTATTGAGTTTTATATATATATATATATATATATATATATATATATATATATATTTTACAAAAGCTTATGAGAAATTGTGAGATTATGACTTTAGAGTATCACCAATCTTAATTTTTGTATTTAGTGGAAATCCTAATGTTTGATGCCATGCATTAAAATACGCACATATCTTTTTTGTGAACAACTATATTCAGACTTTTTACATTTAGTCACATAAATGATTCATCTGTGATTACATATATATTCTTCAATTCTAAGACAAAAAATGTCTCAAATTTTAAAATATCTGACATCATGAAGTTCAAAGTAAATGGCATTTTAGAATTATATCGTATATAAGCAATTTGATAGCTTTAAAATAAATTTCTTTGTGGCATATAAAATACTTTTTATATATATATTTTTTTAATCATTTTTTTAATTTATTTTCAGCATAACAGTATTCATTGTTTTTTAAAAAATGGATCTTAGGGCACCTGGGTTGCTCAGTAGGTTAAGCCTCTGCCTTTGGCTCAGGTCATTATCTCAGGGTCCTGGGATCAAGGCCCGCGTCCAGCTCTCTGCTCAGCAGGGAGCCTGCTTCCCTCTCTCTCTCTTTCTGCCTAATATACCTCATCATAACAGTAGACCTATTGAGGAATATCAAATGCTTATCTCCTCAGATGCAAATGTTATTTAACATATCTAAATTCCATTTATAATTTAAAATAAAATCAATAATTTGGAAATTTTTCTCTTTTTAATATGACTTTCTGGAGTCATTCCTTCAAATATAGAGGAAAAAAATTTAAGTCTACTCTCTACCACTATTTATTTATTTATTTGTTATTATTGACAGTATTAACCACGTACTTTGGCAAAAGAAAGAAATCAGTGATGTAATAAAAAGGAAATGGATTAGGAAAGGTCAGATGTATTATAAAGTAAAACCACTGTGGGAGGTTTGGAGCTACGATATATTAAAACATTTTAAAGAATTTTTGGATTAACAGAAAGACAAATGGGACCAAACAGAAGACCCAGAAATTTAAAAATATATATATTTGGAAATAAAGTACATGATAAAGTTATCTTTATTTTATTGGTAGAATACTCTTTTTAATAAAAGCTAATAAGATTCCAGGACAGCCATAGGAAAAAAAATAATCTGTTTATATCATGATAAATGTGTGAGGATATATATACAACTGTTATTATACACTTGCATGCACATGTAAACATACATGCATATACATGGGTGTGTGTCCCTGAGTTCTAAAAGGAAACATGGGTAAATTATTTTACAACTTGGGACTGTTGAGAAATTTCTCAAACCAAAATAAATACTTCCTTATTATATCACAAAAGAAGATCCCCAGTATCTAAAAGCTTAGATCCTTAGTATCTAAAAAAGTCTTAGATCCCTAGTATCTAAAACCTTAAGCAAATTGAGGAGGAGAAAAAACCCATGTTTCAATATGATAATGAATAAAAGAAAATAAGAGTTTGTTCAAACAGGAAAATAAAAGAAAAAAAGAAATTATACTCCATTTTTATTAAAATTATGTATGTTGGGGTGCCTGGGTGGCTCAGTGGGTTAAAGCCGCTGCCTTCAGCTCAGGTCATGATCCCAGAGTCCTGGGATCGAGTCCCGCATCGGGCTCTCTGCTTGGCGGGGAGCCTGCTTCCTCCTCTCTCTCTCTGCCTGAATCTCTGCCTACTTGTGATCTCTGTCTGTCAAATAAATAAATAAAATCTTAAAAAAAAAATTAAAAAAAAATTTTTAAATTATGTATGTTTATACATGATCTGTTTCAAGGAATGTATTCCAAAAAGATACAAGGAAAATATAAAATGAACATTTATAATTTTACTAATTGTGCTATTATTTGTAGTGGGTAAAAGCAGAATCAGACAACATAAATCCTTAGGTGACCGGTTGAATCAATAATAGGGCATCCACCTAACACACCATTTCGCACCTTTAAAAAAGAATGTGGAATACATACACTAATAATGATATGAGTGATCCTGTATTAAATAAATATATTTGATTATATTTTCAAAATTGAACACTGAAGAAGTGATAAACCAAAACGTAACAATTGTTTTTATAGATGACAGAAAAAACATGTTACTAAAAAAAAGAAAAAAGTAAGAAATATGAAACTAGATTTGAAAGTATTATGAATATAGGAATATTGGTATTTTATTTTTAATACACTATAGAGATAAGTTAAAGCAAAGAGGTATTTATACTAGTTATGTTAATATTATGAGAAACTAAACTCTTACCATAACTAAAGACAAAGGGCATATGATATTAACTCTAAATATGATGTACTAAAAAATACACAATACAATTTAAGAAATGTTTTTGCATCAACACTTAAATCATGATCTAATCAAACTGGATTTTATTATCAAATTACAAAAAAACATGGGGCATAGAGGAAAGACTTGTAGATACCAAGAAAAATTAATCAGCCATTCTATCCTAGAAATATAATTCATTTTCTTAACAAATCAGTGACATGAATACTATGATGTGGCAGTAAAAGGAAAACTTAAATAAATGACATAAAACCCAAATCTAAAGCATGACCTTGATTTAAAAAACAAAACAACTATAAAGAGACATGCTAGAGAAAATAAGGAAAATGTGTATATGAACTGGGATATTACTTGAAAGTAAAGACTAATATTAATAATACCAGGTATGATTATGGTATGAAGTATATGAAAGTCTTTGTCAAATGGAGCTTCATGCTGAAATATTTATGAGGAAATGACATAATGTTTGTAATTTGTTTTATTATACTCTGTGAACAAAAGACAGTATAGGGGAGGGAGTAGTATGAAGATTTTTTGATAAATTTTATAATAAAACTCGTTAAATTTCTTAAATTTCCACTATTCTCTGTATCATAATAGCTGTATTATATGTTTTATGATTTTGTTATTATTTAACCTAGACCATGTATTAGCTCACTTTCACAAATAACTAATAATGTATATCTTAACTCATTTGTGGAAATCCTCTGTGAAGTTATAAATTGTGTCAAGTAACATATTCAAGAATTACACATATATTTCTTTTCTATTTTCCTTCAGTTTTTCCTTGGGAGAGTTGATTCCTATATATGAAAATTCATATTAACATTTATTTATCATAGTTTATCATTTAAAAGTTAATATACCTCTAAATAAATATTGTATTAAATGTTCTCTATTAATCTGTAGAGATTCTTTAAATCAAATTTATTTCTAAGAATATATGCAAATTCCCACTTGCAAAACAATCTATACTTTTCCATTTGCTCTTAGGAGTTTTTATTCATTCCTCCTTCTGGAGCCTCTGTTAATATCAGGGCTTTGACCAAAGAGTAACTACCAGTTTTCAATAATCCATGAATAATTGAAAGGATGTATCTTGTATTATGAAACTTAAAGGCTATAATATTCTCCATTTTCTCCCCCTGAAATAGTTCTTTTTTTTAAGATTTTATTTATTTATTTGACAGAAAGAGAGAGATCACAAGTTGGCAGAGAGGCAGGCAGAGAGAGAGGGGGAGGCAGGCTCCCTGCCGAGCAGGGAGACCAACCAGATGTGGTGCTGGATCCCAGGACCCTGTGATCATGACCTGAGCCAAAGACAGAGGCTTAACCTACTCAGAGGCTTATCCCACTGAGCCACCCAGGTGCCACCCCTCCTCCCCGCTGAAATACTTCTTAATCTGATGATTTAGAGGACTAATTCTCTGAAAAAACATTAGAAGAAGGTAAACAATTGTTATGTTGCTAATATGACTGCAATGAAAATACATGTGGGGTAATCATATCACCAACACAGAATATAGTAAATTATGTACAGATAAAATGGAGATTAGAAATCAGGATATATTTCTGCAATTCAAATTAGAAATGAAATATCATTTAATAAAATAACACATGCAAAATACTTTTATTTAATAGAGATACACTTCTCTTTAGGTACAGTTCTATATATACAGTTCATCTGTCCAACATGTAGTTCTTTCCCTACTGTCTTGCTAGTAGGACCTTTCTTTCCTTGAGGTCTCCTGCTTTGCTTAATGTGATTCAGAAGTAGGTGACTTAATCCTATGCTCTAAAATTAAATCTGTTGACCAGATTTGTCCTCTAATCTCCATGAACCCTATCTGCTTCCTGAGAGGATTCCCTACCCAAAGTTCCTTATGGTCATACATGATTTGCTCCTTGGGCAACGTCCTTACTAGGAGCTATATATCCACTTTCTGTTTGTGAAACTCTCATTGCCTAGGGATAACCTTGGAGTCAAGAAGTCATAGGCAATTTCTGGGCAGAACTGATGTTTTTTTGGCAATGTAGCAGTCCTAAGGAGTTATTACATTTATGGTATACCCATCATATAAAATAATTTCTTCATTATTATGAAAGATTTTTTTTTTTAAGATTTTATTCATTTATTTGACAGAGATCACAAGTAGACGGAGAGGCAGGCAGAGAGAGGGGGGCGGGAAGCAGGCTCCCCGCTGAGCAGAGAGCCCGATGCGGGACCCAATCCCAGGACCCTGAGATCATGACCTGAGCCGAAGGCAGCGGCTTACCCCACTGAGCCACCCAGGTGCCCCATTATGAAGATTTTTGAGTGACATTTTCTCTTTCTTGGAATCAGATGCATCCTAAATACTACAAATACATATCTGAATACTATATAATACACATATTGTCCCATGCATACTTCTATTGATTTTATTGAGCATAATATAATCCTCATGATAAAATGATAATGGATATGGTAAATATAATACGTTAGCTGATATAATCCTCAAAATAACTATATAATGGTATTATTAATAGTCACTTTTTACAGATTGACAAATTGAATTTGCAGAAATTTAGTAAATTGCAGTGGTCAAAAATAATGGTGATTTCATGATCCTTTCTCAGGTGGCCTTAATCTCAAATTTATAATTTTTTTTCCTAAAATGAGGATATAAAATTGTTTTTAATTTCATAGTTCACATGGGAGAAGTACATTTAATCTAAATTTTTTTGAAACTTATGAAAAAAATAAATTCATCAAGAAGTCTTAATATAGAAGGAAAAGCTTGAGTTAGCATTTTCAAAGAAAGAAAAATACATGATCTTTTGTTTATTATTTAATCTATGTTTAAATGTAATGAGTCATTCCAGCATTGCTGCCTTTCACATGAAGGGAAAAAAAAAAAAAAAAGAAACATGACATAGGTATTGCCATTTATTCCTTCTCTTTATTAAATGTTTGGCCAGCAAGTCTGAATATCTATGATGCTACCCAAACTTTTCAATGAATAATAAGGAAATAATGTATTATTCATTTTACTAATCCATTGAAGCAGATTCTAAGGTATCTTTATAATCGGAATTCTGCCCATTTAAAACTGAAACATGCCACAGACAATTTTATGATATGTGACAGTCACTCAAAATAAGAGGTACAACAATAATAGCAGAAGCTGGGAACCATGGGGATGTTATTTATTTAAGACACCTACAGATTTCAGTAAGTTAGCTCTCCTAAAGAAGAAAAGAATTCTCCCCTACTTGAAACAGACATCAAAATTTTATTAAGCTTTTGGACTTCTAGGTGTATGCCTGTATTTTAAATTCTCAACAAGCTTAAATTAAAAAAAAAAAAAGAAAACATTTCATTTTGGTTGGCATATTTCTAAGATTAAAGATGTTTACATATAATTAGCCTTTTAAACTTTTGAATGTTTATAGACATTTTAAAATTTATATAGCATATAACAGATAGTTATGTTGGGGGAAGGAAAATTGGAAGAATCTAAAAGTTGAGTTTTTGAAGTAGGGTAAATCTGGGCCAAATTGTTGAATATAAAAGAAGTCATAATCAGAAAGCAGAGGACCAAACCCAACTTAAAACAGTATAATGAAACAATATATGTTGTATGATTTCACTTATACGTGGAACCTGAAAAAAAACAAAAACAAAAATAAATGAAAAAACAAACAAAAAGCAGAATCAGACCTATAAATACAGAGAACAAGCTGATGGTTGTCAAAGGGAAGGGAGGACGACCAGCAGGGGATGGACGAAAAGGATGAAAGGGAGTAGCAGAGTACTGGCTCTCAGTTGGAATGACTAAGTCACAGAGTAAAATGCACAGCATAGGGAATATAGTCAAGGATACGGTAATAGCATTGTGTAGTGACAGATGGTAGCTACATTTGTCATGAGCATAAAATAACACTTAGAGAAGATGAACCACCATGTTGCATACCTGAAACTAATGTGACATTGTGTGTAAAGAAAAAGAAAAAAGATTCTTCATTAACATACCAAACTGAAAGATCATAGGGAAGGATAGATATATATATATATATATATATATATATATATATATATATATATTTAGGTGTTTTGAAAACATACCATTTATTTCCCACTATTTTACACAAATATAAATAACATTTTTAAAAAAGGATAAAGTTAAATAAAAATTAAAGAAAATAATGATTATTAAAATCTAAATAGTATTCTCAAGGTGCAAAGAACATTTATATTTAGTATCTCTTGAGTAGCAATTAAAATCTCTGGTTGTAGAGGTGAAATGTGAGATTCATCTTCCTTAGGAGTCTTTGACAACTAAATATAGACAACATGCTTTTAAGATGCAGTTGTTTCCTTATTGTTCACATTATGACTGTAACAGATAATAGTCATCTGAAATACTGCATGCATATTATTATTTTTTGTCTTTTTTGAAACCCAAAACCCATTAGTCTAATGACTCAGGTTAAGTCATTCATCAGTCAGATAGTAACTTTCTTAAGATAATTTTAACTTTACACTAAGCTATGAAAATTGAAATGAAATGATATTAATATTTTAGCTTCCTTTTGTTTTTGTATTAATTTTAAATGTCAAAAACAATCTCTACTTTTTTATCTACCCTCCTCTCCATAATTGCATAAAAATTAATCTTAAAATAGTAAAGAAAAAAAAAGAAACCTCCACAAACTGTTTTCTAAATTTGATATACCATTTTATATTCCCACTAACCATGTGTTCTCACCAGTACTCTTGTGTTCTCACCAGGAACTGACATTTCAGTGTTTTCTTCTTTCTAATAGTTGTCTAGTGCTATCTCATCATGGTATTACTTTACCTTCCTGAATAACTAGGGAAGTTATGTACATCATTTCATGTACATATTGCAAATCTATATGTCTTCTTCAAAGTAGTGCCTGTTTAATTTTTTTCCCCATTTTTCTTTAGTTTTTTTTTTTTCTTATTGTTGCATTGTACGTTTTCTTTTTATAGTCTGACTGTAAATCCTTTGTCATCAGGTCATTTGAAAACATTTTCTCCCATTCTTTTTATTTTTCTTTTTTTAAAGAATTTATTTATTTGACAGACAGAGAGTGAGAGGAGAGAGAGCACAAGCAGGGGGAGCAGCAGAGGGAGAGATGGAAGCAGGCTCCCTGGTCATCAGAGAGCCCGATGCGGGACTCGATCCCAGGAACTGGAGATCATGATAGCCAAAGGCAGAAGATTAACCCACTGAGCCACCCAGGCGCCCCATTTTCTCATTCTTTAGCTTATCTTTCTCTGCTCTTAGCGCCATATTTTTCAGAGCTTTTGATTTAAATGTTGATGAAATTTATCACCATAATGGTGATTAATATCTTTTTTTCCTTTTAAAAGCATGGTTTTGTTGTTATATGTAGTAACTTTTTGTTAAATTAAGCAATTTTTGTGCAAGGTTGAGGTATAAATTAAGGTTCGTATTTCATGTATCAATGTCTAATTGAAAATATTGTCCTTTTTCTTTTTTTTCAAAAGTGTATTGCTCATATTTGTTTAATGTCACTCTTTATCTCTGATAATTTTCCTGGTTCTGAAGTGTATTTGGATGATATTAATATATCCATTCCAGCATTTTTGATTAGCATTTGCATAATGTATCTTTTCCCATCTTTTGCTTTTATCTTTTGATACTTTGGTAATTAAGTTTGGTTTCCTGCAGGCAATATATAGTTGATTCTTATGTTTTTATCTGATCACATAAATAATCTCTATTGTATAATTGATGTGTTCTAATAATTTGCATTTTGTTTTAATTCTAATTTTACTGTATTTGCTATTTGGATATTTTATACTTCTATTTTTATACTTTTACTTAGGGATTACAACCTGCATACCTACTTCAGAGGCTATGCAGAGGTATTACTTTACCAATTCAAATAAAACTTAGAAGGCTTACAATCATGCAGCTCCCTTTCCCCTTCTCTCTTTATTAGTGTTTTGGTGTTAGTACTATGTTATTGTACTCACATGTACTATACCTACACACATTATAATTCATCAAACAGTGATACAATTTTTGCTTTCTAATTTGGTTTCTAGTATTCACCCAGATATTTACCCATTTTGCTGTTTCTTCTTTATTCCTAAAGTTGCAAATTTCTATCTGGTATATTGCCTTCAGCCTGAAAATCTTTCTTTTACATTCCTTTTGGAGCAGGTCAGCTGGCCATAAGTTCTTATACTTTTCCTTAATCTGCAAAGGTCTTTATTTTACCTTACTCCTTGTGGATATAATAGCTGCTTATGAAATTCTGTGTTACTAGTTCTTTGATTTAGCAACTTGACTATGATGTTACTGGGCATTGTCTCCTTGAGTTTATCTCTCCACTCCAGATTCTCTGACACTCTTTGACTCCCATGGCCCTTTTCCTGGCCCACTGGCTAGAAAGTGAGGGATCTTTCACCACCTACATTGCTGTCCTGCGGCTTCATGCAACTGGGAGAGACTTGCAGTGAGGTGGTGGGAGAAAAGAGAGAAAAAAAAATAGAGACTTCCCCTACACTCTTTAGACCAAAAAGATGCCTTTCCCAGTCCCTCTGCCCAAAAAGGTCTCTGAGTCCTTTTTTTTTTTAATTGGAATGAAATTAATATATAACATTGCACAAGTTTGAAGCAAATAATGTTTGACTTGATACATTTATACATTTGAAATGTTGTCACCATCATACCTTTAACTTAACTCTATCAGGTCCCATAATTTTTTTTTCTTTTTTATGGTCAGAACATTTAAGATCTTGTCTGTTAGCAATTGTGAAGAATATAATATAGTATGGTTGAATGTAATAACTATGCTGTGCTGGCTTTGCCCTTGGGCCTGTCCTTTACCCTGGCCTGGTCTGAGAAGAAAGATTTCTCTCCCAAAATCTCCTGCATGAAGAGACTCTTTTTCCTGTTCCTCTTCCTGGAAATTGTAGTTTTCTATCTGATTTTTTGCTGTATGCATTCCCCGGCCAGTTTCAGTATTTGGCCCACTCACAGGTGAAAATCAGAAGATAAATGAGGGGGAATAATGGAGAACAAGAAAAAAGTATGAATTTACCCCAATACAGTCTCCTCAGTTTTGCTTTCTCTTATATCTGCCTGTTATGCTTTGATTTTTAGTCCTCAAAGCGTTGCTTATTGTTCTGTTTAGACTTTTAGATGTAATCAGAGGGAGAGATAGGCTTATGTAGATTCATTCCATCTTATTTAACCAAGAAATCGAATCAATGTCTTTTGATCTGAAATTTGTTAAGAGGGGGAAAAGAAGTACTGAAAATAGTTTTGAATTAATTAAAATCTAAGAATATCAAACAAATATATTTATTTTTGTTGTCTTTAATGGAGCAAAAAACAAATCTTTACATTACTCAGTGACCATTCCAGCAAACTCATAAAGAATTTACATGTAAAATACATCTTATGGGTTTTGGTGCTCTAAATTTGGAAACTTTGTTATCAGAGGAGAGAAGATAATGCATCTACATTCTTAGACTCAAAAGACAAATGATCTTTAGGCAATATTTTCAAAAACTACGATAGATAACAGTTTTTAAGAATTCCTATTAAATAACTAAAAATTAATATAGAAATTTAATGTAACAGTTTCAGTATGAAATACAAACTATGGCAAGCCCAGGATAACTTAGCCATTTTATAGAAGAACTGTTTCCTGTTGTATATTATCAATGTGAAAATATGCAATGTTTTTGTTTTTCTTGTTTTTTTACATACCTCTAAATATATGTGGTTAGACATACACCAATGTATAATTATAAATACAGATGATACACTTAAAATATCCCACTTTTAAATATAATTAGGTTCATCTGCATAATATGTAGAGAATTTATGTATTATAATACATTTTATGTCAACAAATTGGAATATTTTCCTTATAAAATAGAAATATCATATTTATTTTTTATGCATTGATGCATCATTATAACTATTTTACTTAGTCAAATCTCAAACATTAAATATTACCTTAACCAAAATAACCAATTTTTAATTTATAACAAACACACACAAAAAAAGAAAGCTGAAAACCATATTGAAAGGTCCTCCCCATGAGCACTGATTTCATATTAACAAATTGTAAATCAAAACCAGAAATATTACCATCATCTAAAGATATTTTAATTTCCTGTTATACATTCTATAATGTGTAAGAATAAAAAGTAAGGATAAGGGCATCTGGGTGGCTCAGTTGTTTAAACCACTGCCTTTGGCTCCGGTCATGTTCCTGGAGTCCCAGAATTGAGTCCCACATTGGACTCCCAGCTTGGTAGGGAATCTGCTTCTCTCTCTGATCTTCTTCCCTCTCATGCTCTCTCTCACTCTCTCTCTCTCAAATAAATAAATAAAATATTTTAAAAAAAGAAGTAAGGATAAATTAAATAAATGTAAAATGACCAACATTTTATGGTTTTACTTTTTCCAAAATACTCCAGGTTTCTGCGAATTGATTATTATTTAGTTCAATTTTAATAACCTAATATTTTGTTTTTTAAAAGATTTTATTTATTTATTTGTGTGAGAGAGAGAGCACACAAGCAAGGGAGAGTGGCAGGGAGAGGGAGAAGGAGAAGCAGGCTCCTCACTGAGCAAGGACCCCAACGTGGGAGTCATTCCCAGGACCCAGGGATCATGACCTGAGCTGAAGGCAGCTGCTTAACCAACTGAGTCACCCAGGAATCCAATAATCTAATATATAATTTTTTAAAGTAAACTGAGGATCTTTATCTAATCATAAAAATTAAAAAATTAAAAAAATCTTAGAAATAAAACGCTAATCTTGTAAACAACAATAACAGAATATAGGATTACATCATTTTTACATGATAGTGGAAATCAGAAAGATAGGCCTATTTTAAATGAAAATTATTAAATCAGGATAATTAGTACAAAGATTCACCCTGATAGGTATATTATATAAGGTTTTTCTCTTTTAAAAACTTTAAATAGGGACGCCTGGGTGGCTCAGTTGGTTGGACGACTGCCTTCGGCTCAGGTCATGATCCCGGGGTCCCGGGATCGAGTCCCACATCGGGCTCCCAGCTCCATGGGGAGTCTGCTTCTCCCTCTGACCTTCTCCTCGCTCATGCTCTCTCTCACTGTCTCTCTCTCAAAATAAATAAATAAAATCTTTAAAAAATAAATAAATAAATAAATAAAAACTTTAAATTAAAAAAAAGTCTTTTAAATCGTGTGTGTGTGTGTGTGTGTGTGTGTGTAAACTGATAACCTATACCTTTTTGTCATTCTGGCATTCTAATAATAAGGCCATATTTAAATCTACTTCTCAGTTGTAGTTTAGAGAAAAACAAAAAATATTATGCATATTTAAAGTATTAAAAAGTTTCTTTTTTCTTTTTTTTAAATTAACTTTTATTTGGACTAAATATTCCTAGAATGATGACATATCTAAATAAATTACATATTTTAATAAAATAAGTTCATCTTTAAAATCTCCTGACTAGGAAAGGCCTATATGCAAGAAACCCATTTTGAAACAGAATCAGATTAACGGAAAGCCAAAATAACCATGTAAGCAATAATTCAAGTCCTTGACAATTTGGTCAAGACCATATGATTAGAAAGAATGGAGGAGGATGTCTAAATTGAGCAGACTTTCTTAAAGACAAGTAAGGCAGAAATTCTTCTCATGAGGACTTTCCCATTGTTTTAGTAGGTATTTTGTAGTAGGCAGAATAGTGTTCCCCTAAAGATTCCACAAGCTAATCCTTGGAATTTGTGAATATATTACCTTTCACATCAAAGGAGATTTTATAGATGCGATCAAGTTGAGAATTTTATTTTATTATTTTTTGAACATTTATTTATTTATTTGAAAGAGAGAGAGAGAGAGAGATTGAGCAGGGAGAGGGGCAGAGAGAGAGGGAAAGAGAATCTGAAGCAGACTCCCCTCTGAGTGCAGACCCTGATGCCGGACTTGATCCCACGATTCTGATATCATGACCTGCCGAAATCAAGAGTCAGATGATTAATAGAATGAACCACCCAGGCACCCCAAGTTGAGGATTTTAAAATGAGGCCCACTATAATCATAAGGTTCCTTATAAGTGGGACAGGAAGAGGGGGAGTTAGAGCCAAAAAGGAGATGTAATGGCTGAGCAGATTTTGGAGTGATATGGTTGCTTTGAATTTGAAGATGGAAGGACCTTATTAAAGGAATTAAATTAAATTAAAGGAATTAAAGCAGCCTCCAGGAGTTAGAAAAGAGAACCTCCAAAAGGAAGACAACCCTACCAACACAATGATTTTAGTCTCATAAAACAGTGTGTAGACTTCTGACCTTCAGAACTGTAAGAAAAAAAAATTTTTGTTGTTGTTTTAGTGAACTAAAAAAAAAATGTGAACAGTTTAAAATAATCACAAAAATAGTTGGCATCATAAACTTAATATCAAGCAAGTATGAATGAAGGGCAATTAATTAAAAATAAAATATGGTCACTTAATAAGATAAAGGATGCAATCTGTAATTAAGATCTATAAGTTGGGGGGGAGGAGTCAAGATGGCGGAGAAATAGCAGGCTGAGACTACTTCAGGTAGCAAGAGATCAGCTAGATAGCTTATCTAAAGATTGCAAACACCTACAAATCCAACGGGAGATCGAAGAGAAGAAGAACAACAATTCTAGAAAGAGAAAATCAACCACTTTCTGAAAGGAAGAAGTCAATCCAAAGTGACGGAAAGATAGACCACGGGGGGAGGGGCCGGCTCCCGGCAAGCAGCGGAGCAATGGAGCACAAAATCAGGACTTTTAAAAGTCTGTTCTGCTGAGGGACATCGCTCCAGAGGCTTAACCGGGGTGAAGCCCTCGTGGGGTCAGCATGGCCTCAGGTCCCGCAGGGTCACAGAAGGATCAGGGGTGTCTGAGTGTCGCAGAGCTTACAGGTATTAGAACGGGGAAGCTGGCTACATAGACAGAGCCGAGGAGTAAGCTCTCAGCTCGCAGTTACCTTGAACCGGTCGCAGGCTCGGTCAGCTCGGAGCACGGCCGGAGGCCAGGGTGACGGGAGTAAATCGGCGCTGTTCTCTGAGGGCGCACTGAGGAGTGGGGCCCCGC
>NW_019154099.1:20236068-20236591 GCF_002288905.1 Enhydra lutris kenyoni
TGAGTGTCGCAGAGCTTACAGGTATTAGAACGGGGAAGCTGGCTACATAGACAGAGCCGAGGAGTAAGCTCTCAGCTCGCAGTTACCTTGAACCGGTCGCAGGCTCGGTCAGCTCGGAGCACGGCCGGAGGCCAGGGTGACGGGAGTAAATCGGCGCTGTTCTCTGAGGGCGCACTGAGGAGTGGGGCCCCGGGCTCTCGGCTCCTCCAGGCCGGAGACCGGGAGGCCGCCATCTTCATTCCCGCCCTCCAGAACTCTACGGAAAGCGCTCAGGGAACAAAAGGTCCGGAAAGCAAACTCGAGAGGATTACTCAGCCCGGCCCTGATAAGGGCGGTGCAACTCCGCCCGGGGCAAAGACACTTGAGAATCACTACAACAGGCCCCTCCCCCAGAAGATCAACAGGAAGCCCAGCCAGGACCAAGTTCACCTACCAAGGAGTGCAGTTTCAATACCAAGGAGAGCAGCAGAATTCCAAAGGAAGAGAAAGCAAAGCACGGAACTCATGGCTTTCTCCCCATGAT
>NW_019154099.1:20236691-20251188 GCF_002288905.1 Enhydra lutris kenyoni
TTTTATCCCCTTTCTCCCCCCTCACGATTTGGGATCTCTTCTGATTTAGCTAAAGCATATTTTCCTGGAGTTTTTGCCACCCTTTTAGTATTTCACTTGCTCCTTCATATACTCTTATCTGGACAAAATGACAAGGCAGAAAAATTCACCACAAAAAAAAGAACAAGAGGCAGTACCAAAGGCTAGGGACCTAATCAATACAGACATTGGTAATATGTCAGATCTAGAGTTCAGAATGACGATTCTCAAGGTTCTAGCCGGGCTCGAAAAAGGCATGGAAGATATTAGAGAAACCCTCTCCGGAGAGATAAAAGCCCTTTCTGGAGAAATAAAAGAACTAAAATCTAACCAAGTTGAAATCAAAAAAGCTATTAATGAGGTGCAATCAAAAATGGAGGCTCTCCCTGCTAGGATAAATGAGACAGAAGAAAGAATTAGCGATATAGAAGACCAAATGACAGAGAATAAAGAAGCTGAGCAAAAGAGGGACAAACAGCTACTGGACCATGAGGGGAGAATTCGAGAGATAAGTGACACCATAAGATGAAACAACATTAGAATAATTGGGATTCCAGAAGAAGAGGAAACAGAGAGGGGAGCAGAAGGTATATTGGAGAGAATTATTGGAGAGAATTTCCCCAATATGGCAAAGGGAACAAGCATCAAAATCCAGGAGGTTCAGAGAACCCCCCTCAAAATCAAGAATAGGTCTACACCCCGTCACCTAATAGTAAAATTTACAAGTCTTAGTGACAAAGAGAAGATCCTGAAAGCAGCCTGGGAAAAGAAGTCTGTAACATACAATGGTAAAAATATTAGATTGGCAGCAGACTTATCCACAGAGACCTGGCAGGCCAGAAAGAGCTGGCATGATATATTCAGAGTACTAAACGAGAAAAACATGCAGCCAAGAATACTATATCCAGCTAGGCTATCATTGAAAATAGAAGGAGAGATTAAAAGCTTCCAGGACAAACAAAAACTGAAAGAATTTGCAAACACCAAACCAGCTCTACAGGAAATATTGAAAGGGGTCCTCTAAGCAAAGAGAGACCCTAAAAGTAGTAGATCAGAAAGAAACAGAGACAATATACAATAACAGTCACCTTACAGGCAACACAATGGCACTAAATTCATATCTCTCAATACTTACCCTGAATGTGAATGGGCTAAATGCCCCAATCAAAAGACACAGGGTATCAGAATGGATAAAAAAACAAAACCCATCTATATGTTGCCTACAAGAAACTCATCTTAAACCTGAAGACACCTCCAGATTTAAAGTGAGGGGGTGGAAAAGAATTTACCATGCTAATGGACATCAGAAGAAAGCAGGAGTGGCAATCCTTATATCAGATCAATTAGATTTTAAGCCAAAGACTATAATAAGAGATGAGGAAGGACACTCTATCATACTCAAAGGAACTGTCCAACAAGAAGATCTAACAATTTTAAATATCTATGCCCCTAACATGGGAGCAGCCAACTCTATAAACCAATTAATAACAAAATCAAAGAAACACATTGACAATAATACAATAGTCATAGGGGATTTTAACACTCCCCTCACTGAAATGGACAGATCATCCAAGCAAAAGATCAACAAGGAAATCAAGGCCTTGAATGACACACTGGACCAGATGGACATCACAGATATATTCAGAACATTTCATCCCAAAGCAACAGAATACACATTCTTCTCTCGTGCACATGGAACATCCTCCAGAATAGATCATATCCTCGGTCCTAAATCAGGTCTCAACCATTATCAAAAGATTGGGATCATTCCCTGCATATTTTCAGACCACAATGCTCTGAAGCTAGAACTCAATCACAAGAGGAAATTTGGAAAGAACCCAAATTCATGGAGACTAAACAGCATCCTTCTAAAGAATGAATGGGTCAACCAGGAAATTAAAGAAGAATTGAAAAAATTCATGGAAACAAATGATAATGAAAACACAACGGTTCAGAATCTGTGGGACACAACAAAGGCAGTCCTGAGAGGAAAATATATAGCGGTACAAGCCTTTCTCAAGAAACAAGAAAGGTCTCAGGTACACAACCTAACCCTACACCTAAAGGAGCTGGAAAAAGAACAAGAAAGAAACCCTAAACCCAGCAGGAGAAGAGAAATCATAAAGATCAGAGCAGAAATCAATGAAATAGAAACCAAAAAAACAATAGAACAAATCAACAAAACTAGGAGCTGGTTCTTTGAAAGAATTAATAAGATCGATAAACCCCTGGCCAGACTTATCAAAAAGAAAAGAGAAAGGACCCAAATCAATAAAATCATGAATGAAAGAGGAGAGATCACAACTAACACCAAAGAAATACAGATAATTATAAGAACATACTATGAGCAACTCTACGCCAACAAATTTGACAATCTGGAAGAAATGGATGCATTCCTAGAGACATATAAACTACCACATCTGAACCAGGAAGAAATCGAAAGCCTGAACAGACCCATAACCAGTAAGGAGATTGAAACAGTCATCAAAAATCTCCAAACAAACAAAAGCCCAGGGCCAGATGGCTTCCCGGGGGAATTCTACCAAACATTTAAAGAAGAACAAATTCCTATTCTCCTGAAACTGTTCCAAAAAATAGAAATGGAAGGAAAACTTCCAAACTCATTTTATGAGGCCAGCATCACCTTGATCCCAAAACCAGACAAGGATCCCATCAAAAAAGAGAACTACAGACCAATATCCTTGATGAACACAGATGCAAAAATTCTTACCAAAATACTAGCCAATAGGATTCAACAGTACATTAAAAGGATTATTCACCACGACCAAGTGGGATTTATTCCAGGGCTGCAAGGTTGGTTCAACATCTGCAAATCAATCAATGTGATACAACACATTAATAAAAGAAAGAACAAGAACCATATGATACTCTCCGTAGATGCTGAAAAAGCATTTGACAAAGTACAGCATCCCTTCCTGATCAAAACTCTTCAAAGTGTAAGGATAGAGGGCACATACCTCAATATTATCAAAGCCATCTATGAAAAACCCACCGCAAATATCATTCTCAATGGAGAAAAACTGACAGCTTTTCCACTAAGGTCAGGAACACGGCAGGGATGTCCGTTATCACCACTGCTATTCAACATAGTACTAGAAGTCCTAGCCTCAGCAATCAGACAACAAAAGGAAATTAAAGGCATCCAAATTGGCAAAGGAGAAGTCAAACTATCACTCTTTGCAGATGATATGATACTATATGTGGAAAACCCAAAAGACTCCACTCCAAAACTGCTAGAACTTGTACAGGAATTCAGTAAAGTGTCAGGATATAAAATCAATGCCCAGAAATCAGTTGCATTTCTCTACACCAACAACAAGACAGAAGAAAGAGAAATTAAGGAGTCAATCCCATTTACAATTGCACCCAAAACTATAAGATACCTAGGAATAAACCTAACCAAAGAGACTAAGAATCTATACACAGAAAACTATAAAGTACTCATGAAAGAAACTGAGGAAGACACAAAGAAATGGAAAAATGTTCCATGCTCCTGGACTGGAAGAATAAATATTGTGATAATGTCTATGCTACCTAAAGCAATCTACACATTTAATGCAATTCCTATCAAAGTACCATCCATTTTTTTCAAAGAAATGGAACAAATAATCCTAAAATTTATATGGAACCAGAAAAGACCTCGAAGAGCCAAAGCAATATTGAAAAAGAAAGCCAAAATTGGTGGCATCACAATTCCGGACTTCAAGCTCTATCACAAAGCTGTCATCATCAAGACAGCATGGTACTGGCACAAAAACAGACACATAGATCAATGGAACAGAATAGAGAGCCCAGAAATAGACCCTCAACTCTATGGTCAACTAATCTTCGACAAAGCAGGAAAGAATGTCCAATGGAAAAAGACAGCCTCTTCAATAAATGGTGTTGGGAAAATTGGACAGCCACATGCAGAAAAATGAAATTGGATCATTTCCTTACACCACACACGAAAATAGACTCAAAATGGATCAAGGACCTCGATGTGAGAAAGGAATCCATCAAAATCCTTGAGGAGAACACAGGCAGCAACCTCTTCGACCTCAGCCGCAGCAACATCTTCCTAGGAACATCGCCAAAGGCAAGGGAAGCAAGGGCAAAAATGAACTATTGGGATTTCATCAAGATCAAAAGCTTTTGCACAGCAAAGGAAACAGTTAACAAAACCAAAAGACAACTGACAGAATGGGAGAAGATATTTGCAAATGACATATCAGATAAAGGGCTAGTGTCCAAAATCTATAAAGAACTTAGCAAACTCAACACCCAAAGAACAAATAATCCAATCAAGAAATGGGCAGAGGACATGAACAGACATTTCTGCAAAGAAGACATCCAGATGGCCAACAGACACATGAAAAAGTGCTCCACATCACTCGGCATCAGGGAAATACAAATCAAAACCACAATGAGATACCACCTCACACCAGTCAGAATGGCTAAAATTAACAAGTCAGGAAATGACAGATGCTGGCGAGGATGCGGAGAAAGGGGAACCCTCCTACACTGTTGGTGGGAATGCAAGCTGGTGCAACCCCTCTGGAAAACAGCATGGAGGTTCCTCAAAATGTTGAAAATAGAACTACCCTATGACCCAGCAATTGCACTGCTGGGTATTTACCCTAAAGATACAAACGTAGTGATCCGAAGGGGCACGTGCACCCGAATGTTTATAGCAGCAATGTCTACAATAGCCAAACTATGGAAAGAACCTAGATGTCCATCAACAGACGAATGGATAAAGAAGAGGTGGTATATATACACAATGGAATACTATGCAGCCATCAAAAGAAATGAAATCTTGCCATTTGCGACGACGTGGATGGAACTAGAGGATATCATGCTTAGCGAAATAAGTCAATCGGAGAAAGACAACTATCACGTGATCTCCCTGATATGAGGGAGAGGAGATGCAACATGGTGGGTTAAGGGGGTAGGAGAAGAGTAAATGAAACAAGATGGGATTGGGAGGGAGACAAACCATAAGTGACTCTTAATCTCACAAAACAAACTGAGGGTTAATGGGGGGAGGGGGGTTGGGGGGGTGGGATTATGGACTTTGGGGAGGGTATGTGCTATGGTGAGTGCTGTGAAGTGTGTAAACCTGGCGATTCACAGACCTGTACCCCTGGGGATAAAAATATATGTTTATAAAAAATAAAATTAAAAAAAGAAATATATAAGAACATACTCAAAGTAAAAAAAAAAATCTATAAGTTGGGCTTGTTAAACCTTCCTATATTTGCTATAGCTGCAATATGATTTTAAACTATAATTTATGCTCATAGATTTAGGAAGTATTAACATACCCTAAAATTTGATAGACAAAAAATGTAGTGCTTAACAAATTGTTTCATTATGAGTCAGTGCAGAATACATCCATTTTTAATAGTGTACCAGTGACATGCCATTAAATTACATGTGTGTGGTTATAATCCATAGTAATATATTTCAGGTTACTGGGCTCAAACCTTATTGTGTAGATAAATGGAGATAACCTGTTATCAATGCTGTGGGCATAAATAAAGACAGAAACCATAGAATCACTTATTCTTTAATTCTGTTACCTCCATAAACATTTTATGATGTCTTGCTGCTAAAACACTTTAACAATAATCTTATTACATGTTGAAAATAATATGGCAAGTAATTTAATTTTGGTAAGTTAAGGTCATTGTATTTTTATTAAATAAAGATAAAAGAGATAAATCTCTTGTGGACTAAGATCTGTTTAGCACATAATTCAGTTGCAAATATCTGCTTATTTTGTATTAATTGAAAAACATTTGAAAAACATTGTAGTTTCATTTAGATTTTATTTGTAACAAATTATGTGTTTGGGACTTCTCAAGTATTTTTAAAGGAATAGATACTCATAGTAAAAGAAATTTATACCTAAGAAAACAAAATATTAATTTTGACTATAGTAATTATTTTCATCATTAACTTTGTTCAAATACAATATTTAATGCAAGCTAATGAGTATGTCATGAGGAGACAACCATACACAATGTATATGAGTGTTTAGGTACTTCTCAAATCCAGAGAGGTAAAGTGTAGGATCATCTGTGAAAATATATCTCCTATATTATACAATATGTCCTTCATTTTTATACAAAAATGGCATTTAACATTTCATATACTGTTATCATGTTAGTCATGCCCATTTTTTAAAAGATTTTATTTATTTGACAGAGAGAGAGACAGTGAGAGAGAGAGAGCACAAAGAGGGGAAGCATCAGAGAGATCTGAGAGAGAGGGAGAGAAGCAGGCTCCCTGCCACGCAAGGAGTCTGTTGTGGGGCTCAATCCCAGGACCCTGGGACCATGACCTCAGCCAAAGGCAGACATTTAACTACATGTGACCAACTGAGACACCAACTGCCCCATGTTCATGCCCATTTTTGTAACATAGTTGATCCTCTCTATTCCAATTTTATTTCAGAAAAAAAAAAAAATTGGGGCAAAGTTATTTCAATCTTATTTCATATCTAGAATGAACTTAATAATAAAACTTAAATTATTTAATGTTAGTTACAAGAAAACTCTCCAAATGGTTAAGTTCTACTGGGAAATATGTATCTTCTTTATAGGATAAACCAATGATAAAGTAAAAAAAAAAAAAATAGTAAATTGGTTAAAAAAAATCAGTGCAATTATTCTATTCCTAGAAAATAAAAAGCATGCAGCCAACAATCTGAAATGTCTTAAGCAACTCATGATGAGAAATAGAAAAAATAAAGTAATAAAAACATTTTTTCAAACAAAAAATAGTAACATCTTAAAATTTTGATGGGGTTAAAAAACACTATCATACACACTAATTCACGTTTTGTATTTTAATGATTGTTTTGGTTATTATACCGATAATTCATTGTTATTGCATCAAAATAGTTTGATATTTTTATACTGATTTTGTTTAACAACAAAGTACTTATTCCCTAACTTACTTAAACAGTGCAATAATTTATCTGTTTCCCTAAATTATTTCTATAAATGATGACTCTTTTTTGCAACATTTATATACATTTTTTTTAATTTGTGCTGTGCTGGGTTTAATGAAAATACTCTGTGATTTCACTATAAATTTTAGGTGCTTCCTTTGGTTTTCTGAAAGGCAGTTTAACTTTTTATTTCTATATTCCTTAGAGATGATATTTTGTTTTTAAAAAAAATTATCAATATCAACTAAATTTATTCCATTATAGCAGTTTTTGGCATTTTCAGATCCTATTTTGTTTTGTTTTACTCTGTACGGAAACACTAAGGGAAAATGGAACTTCTTTATCATATGCATGTTCTTGGTTATTTTTCACCTGACCTTGAGCTCTGCCATCTTTCTTTTATAGGCAGTTTTCTCTGTTCTCTTTGGCTTATCAGCCAGTACAGTATTCAGCTTTAGAATGGATTCTCTCTCCATGTAGAAAGTGTTCATGTACTCACATCACATTCTAATGTACATCATATCTATTTACACCAACAGGAAGATTTCCAGTTTTCCTGTTTCAAATAACTCTTTCTACTATTTTGAAGCATTTGTATTTGCTATAAAACAATTACAGATTCTTTCCTGTTTAGGATTTGTTTGACCTTATAAAGAGACTTAAAGCTTAATGGCACTTATATTAAAGAAACAATATGCTGTGTAAACTTTCAATATACCAGGCACTCTTCTAAGCACTTTATGTTTTTTAAGTTTTTATTTAAATTCCAGTTCGTTAAAATACAATGTAGTATTAGTTTCAGGTGTAGAATTTAGTGAGTCCAACACATACATTCAATACGCAGTGCTCATCCCAAAAGGTATACTTCTCAATCCCACCACATGTTTCACCCATCCCCCCGCCCACCTTCCTTCTAGTAACCATCAATTTGTTCTCTATAATTAAGAGTCTGTTTCTTGATTTCCCTCTTTTTTTCCTTTTCCTCATTTGTTTATTAAATTCCACATGCAAGTGAAGTCATATGGTATTTGTCTTTCTCTGACTGACTTACTTTGCTTAGCATAATACTCTCTAGCTCCATCTGTGTCACTGAAGATGGCAAGATGTCATTCTTTTTTTATGCCTGAATAATATTCCATTGTGTGTCTATGTATGTGTTTTTGTTCTTTATCCATTCGTCAGTTAATGGACACTTGGGCTGGTTTCATAACTTGACTATTCTATATAATGCTGCATCAAGGTACATGTAGGCACCTTACTTTCTCTCTTTTTTTAAAAATTTTTTAAAAGATTTTATTTATTTATTTGACAGACAGAGATCACAAGTAGGCAGAGCGGCAGGCAGAGAGAGAGAGGGGAGGAAGCAGGCTCCCTGCTGAGCAGAGAGACTGATGCAGGTCTCAATCCCAGGACCTTGGGATCATGACCTGAGCTGAAGGCAGAGCTCAACCCACTGAGCCACCCAGACGCCCCATCTTACTTTTATCCTTTATTTTATTTTGTTTTATTTATTTTTTATTTATTATTTTTTCCAGGCTCACCATGAGTTAGCTGGCCAAGAGCTGAGTGAGAGCAGTTCTGTAGATTATGGTGCGGTCCTCTTGGCACTTGATTTTTAAAACTCATACCTTATGCCTACATTCTGAGATAGTTTACTCCATGGATTAGACAATAAGTTTGAGAAAATAGTATAGCCAATGGCAAGGCCAGGTTTCAAACCCAAATCTAACTGGAATTACCAACTTTGCTGTATATAATACAGATTTTTATTAAAGATATCATAGATTAGGGGCGCCTGGGTGGCTCAGTGGGTTAAAGCCTCTGCCTTTACCTCAGGTCATAATCCCAGGGTCCTGGGATTGAGCCCCACATCAGGCTCTCTGCTCAACAGGGAGCCTGCTTCCTCCCCTCTCTCTCTCTGCCTGCCTCTCTGCCTACTTGTGATCTCTGTCTGTCAAATAAATAAATAAAATCTTTTAAAAAAAGATATAGGTTGGGGCGCCTGGGTGGCTCAGTGGGTTAAGCCTCTGCCCTTGGCTCAGGTCATGATCTCAGGGTTCTGGGATCGAGCCCCGCATTAGGCTCTCTGCTCAGCAGGGAGCCTGCTTCCTCCTCTCTCTCTGCCTGCCTCTCTACCTACTTGTGATCTCTATCTGTCAAATAAATAGATAAAATTAAAAAAAAAAAGATATAGGTTAAGTGTTGCTCTTTCTCTATCTCCTTCTGTCTCTCTTTCCTGTGTGTGTGTATGTGTGTGCATGCACATATGTGAGTTAGCACAGACTTTAATGAAAAACATAAGGAGGACTAAATTTTGCATAGGGGAGGGGCAATAATTTGCATTTTAGCAAATGAAGTTAAGTCTGTATTATTCACAGTAATTGGAAATCAGCAAGAACCACTATAACATAAAGCCATCATAGCAAATACATGGGTGGGGCAAATAGTAGAAACTGTATCTACCAAGAAGTAGTGTATCCAGGGGTCTCTTGTGGCATTGTAATTGTCATTATTGCTAAATGTTTTGATAGTTGATGCAATTCCTTACTCATTTATTTTAGTTGTTTTATTTTAAATCATCTTTTTAATCAAGATAAAAAACCCTCCAATTAATACAGTTTTGAGGAACTATATTAGAAAGATACAATATTTAGTATTCTGAGGTCTGTTTGTTTACACATTCTTCTTCTATTCCAGAATATGTACCACTTACAGGACAGGAAGTCATTGCATTTATATTTTATCCATTGCACCTGGCAGGTTATCTGTTAATAGAATTTACTCCTTAAACATTTAATAAAAATTAAATCAAATAGTAAATATGCATAAATAGCTTAGGTTAGTTTATTTATGTTCCCGTACTGTTGGTAGATATACACTTTTAATCTGGACTGTATGTCTTTTTTTCCTCAGGTTTCATAATAAATTAACAAAGTATTGACATAAAACAAAGGCAGTAGTGTGCTCCTAAGTTAGCTATAAAAAAAACTTTTTAAAAGACAAAGTTTGGTTTTGAGGCAATTTTCCCTTCTCTTTTGAACCTTTAACACTGTACTAATAAAATGCCTTGGTATAGTGTTGAGCATGAACCTTATGAAGCGATAACATCTATCCACTAAATGTGCTACACTGTTCTAATTGAAAACAATATTCAGCAATACCATTAAGGTAATTAGAAGCTCTATTGTAAATTAACAACTTTAAGAAAACTAATTTTCCAGATAGGACTGCATGGGTAATGCAGGCAAGTATGTACCTAATAATTGTGATTTTAAAAGTATGCTTACTCTCTAAAGAAACATTTTAAGACCTAATATTTTTTAATTGTTACTTTCATTTAACTTTTCAATAGTTGAAGCTCTTTCTCTTTTAAAATCACATTGACTTTAGACCACATAGTTTATAGAGCATCAATTGCTTATTTTCTTCTAGATTAAAATAGCATTGAGGTACTTTTGAGTTGTATATATTGCACTTTGTGCCAGAGATGTTTTTCAAATGGGCAAGAAAACATAGATACCTAAAAAGGTAAAATGTCTAATTTTGAAAGACAAACATATATAAAGAAACAAAGTATAGACACAGTATTTGAGGCAAATTATCATTCAAAAAAACAGAAAAAATATATAGAAGCAAAAACGACAGTACTTTATTTATAATATTCTTATGTCCACTCTTTTTTGGTAAATTTGATTAATTGTCACGAGTAATTCTTCTGTACTGTTTACTGCTATTCTAAAATTCAAATACAGAAGTGTGGTCACATTCATCAGTTGTACCTACCCATAACCTATTCTATATCATCAATGCTGTGTCACGGTTTTCTGTAAGAATCACAGTTTCAGGTGCATGCCTGTTGAAATCACATGGTATAAAGCACATTGAAGTAATGATGGGAAAGGAGCAATATGGAGGAAAGAAAAAACTTGGGAGTAATCCGTCTTTTGTTTGTGAGGCCTTTTATGAATTCCCAAACTAGATAAACTTGCTGACTCCTCCATTGTACTAAGTAATTCCTTAAATCTAAGTCTCAGTAGACATCATTGTAATTAATTTATCACTTTCTGTCCTGGTCTCTGTGCTCTTTATTTGGAGACATAATTTCTGCTTTACCCACCATCTAACGTAGCACCTGGCACAAAGTATATACAAAAAAATACTAGATAAATGCACAAGTAAATAGATGGATTTAACCTTCTATTCTTTGAAAGTTACCAAATTTTTTTAAGCCTTGAATATTTTACAGATAGTTAACACATGCTTATCAAAACTTTCTAAATATAGAGTTGTTAAAATTTAATGCAAGTATTTCCTTACATGTCCCCCAAGCTCTGGCCTGTGAACTCATCCAGGGAAGGGAGCTCTTATCTACCTTTATAGCTCCAAAGTTCACTTTTAAGGAACTATGAATGAACAAAAACCTGGAGGCAGGCCACAAAGAATTGGTCAGAACATCTTTTTATTCACTTCATTACAATATGACCTTATAAATCTGAAAAGTTGGGAAGATGAAGACATTTCTCCTTGCTTACTTCCTTTCTTTCTTCCTTATTGTTTATCCTATTAGTTTGTATAAACTAGCATAATACATACATAGTTATACCAAATAAAGACCAACTTTCACCAAATCATAGCTATGTGAAACTGAAGGTTATTCTTCTGATTATATAAAACTGTGCATTGCAGGGGTGCCCAGGTGGCTCAGTCAGTTGACCACCGACTTTTGATTTCATCGTGGATCCTGATCTCAGGATGGTGAGTCTCCTGGGGACACTCTTTCCCTCTCCCTCTCCCTCTCTCTCCCTCACAGATCAATCAGTCAATCAATCAATCTTCAGAAAAACAAAAACAACAAAAGAAAGAAACAACTCTGTGCATTGTATAAATCAAAAGCAGTGAACATGGCCTGTTTTACTTAACCTGAAGATTGACTCCTGTCCTTGTTCTATATGTTTGCAAACTAGTGTAGAGAATTAGACTATTTCTGTGTTTGCTACAACTGTGAGAAGTTGCCTTGATTACTTTATCCATTTAAATAATAGGATCAACATACTATCAGGTCACCAAATAACTTTTCAAAATTGAGTGACAAAAGACTCAATGATGTTATAAAGCAAAATTAGGGAAGATACTTTACTCAA
This sequence comes from Enhydra lutris kenyoni, assembly GCF_002288905.1. NCBI lineage: Eukaryota > Metazoa > Chordata > Mammalia > Carnivora > Mustelidae > Enhydra > Enhydra lutris. The sequence continues at coordinate 20,248,812 of NW_019154099.1, forward strand.
AATTCCTTTTAGTAGTTACTAAAAAGTCAGTTACGTTATGTTTTGTTTTTGCCCAAGAAAGGCTTTAATTGTGTTTCTACAAGAAGACAGGGAAAGTAAGTATACAAAGAATAGTGTAACCTGAACTATGGGTAACAAAATATTTTAAAAAATCACAATTTCTTGTAAAGTTTCTTAAGCTTTATTCATATTTAATAATTATGGAAATGAATCATAGATTTTTTTAAAAATTCTATTTGAATAACTCAAGTGCAAACAGCTCTATTCCTTGCTGTCCTATTGATTAAAATATGCTTGTGAACCTCAGTGGGGCTTTTGAATATTATAGATCACACTCATTTTGGTCAGTGATCTATCAAAGATGATTGGTATTAAGAACTCAACTGTGCCCTCTGTTCTACTTATATTTTCAACAGTTTTTTTCTCACTCCATGATAGTTCAGAAAGCCATAGATGAATCTTTGGTTGTTCATCACTCACACAGGATTAATTGTCATAATATCCCAATTAAACAAACAGAATTAGAAACAAACAAACAAAAATATTTTAATAAAGAACAAAGGAAAAAAAGAATTTGAAAAGAAAAAAAAATTCATCTATCTGGAAGTGAGAATCTCTACATGCAACTCTGACCTAGCCTCAAACGTGAGAAGTAACCAACTCACACATACACAGACATGCATTCTAACCCTAGAGCAGGTTCTTAAATAGAGTTAGAATCACACCTCTCTAAAACAATGTCCTCTAAGCTTTGTTTTGGGGGGGGGGGTTGTTTTTTGTTTTTTCTTTGTTTGTTTGTCTTATAAGCTTTATGCAACACTTTTAATTCAAGTCCGCTGAGAGTCAGGTGCCAAAATGTGATTAGATACACTATACATTTACTAGGGGGCTGGTTCAGAGAAAGTAGAGAGGGAGCCTAGAACAGCTAGGAGAGCTGTTAGTCAGGCATGAAGGTCTGACATCGAATGAAGGTGAGAGGGATGGAAAGAGCGTTGGGTGAATTCCTGATTTATTGCTGTGCAGTTCTAAGGGAAGTTTCAGCAAAGCCGATTAGGAATCCTGGAGCCAATGCACCATTAGAAGATCTGACATGTCCCAGGAACAGGATTGCTCTACTCTCCTTGCCACACTCTGCAGGGGTGAGAGCAACCAGTAAGAAATAAGCCCTCAGCAGAAATGTGGTGATGGACTTCCAGAGCATAGCACAAGGGAATGTCAATTACATTTTCCACACTCAGAGATCTGAGGGATTCCTTCTTACGGCTGTCTTACTCACCTTTTGCCAAGATTTGCCTCGACTCGTTCTAAGACCAGACATTAATCCTCTGTATTTTCTGAAATAGGGCCACCAAAAATCCACCCTCAACTGTATCTCATGGAAGGATAGGAAATAAAATTGTAGCCTCAAATACAGGAACACAAGTGAATGTAAATTTAATTAAGTGAAAGCCTTTGGGGCCAAGAGTCAGACATCTCAGGCTATTATGAACACCCAGGAGTATGTGTACTTTTCTGCAACAGATTGACAGCAGATTAAATGATCTGCCACATATTTGCAAAACTTAGTGTTTATAGTTTTCTCTGAATTTCCATACCCTGAAAACTTTCAAGAGGAAGTATAAACCATTATGACCTGTTATGACTTCATTGACTGAATAATAATAGAGTTATTTTCCCAGCGGACAAATTCTGCAAAGTACATACAGAAGTAGACCAATAAGCTAATCCTTTAGAAGTATAAGAATTTCTAGAAGCAAACATAGATAAGTTGGTAGAGTCATTCTTTACAGTCTATTCCCCAAATATTAACTTTTTTTAAAAGTATATTGACAAAAAATTGATGGGCTGATGAAGTCTCAAACAAAATGTTTTGTTCTGAAAAGACTCTTTGGGTTTTAGGTGTCCTGTTGTTCCACGGTCATTTATTTAGATTTCAGGAGCAATTGAAGGCCATTGCAACAGTTTGAGAAGCTGACTAGCAAAATTTATGGACATATCAACAAAATTAAAAGATTATTGTGAAGGATATGACAAAACTGATAGAAATAGAGAGACTAAGTTAATGCATGTGAAATTTTTTATTTCAACTTAAAACATTGGTATCCAGCTAGGATATCATTGAAAATAGAAGGAGAGATTAAAAGCTTCCAGGACAAACAAAAACTGAAAAAATTTACAAACACCAAACCAGCTCTACAGGAAATATTGAAAGGGGTCCTCTAAGCAAAGAGAGACCCTAAAAGTAGTAGATCAGAAAGAAACAGAGACAATATACAATAACAGTCACCTTACAGGCAACACAATGGCACTAAATTCATATCTCTCAATACTTACCCTGAATGTTAATGGGCTAAATGCCCCAATCAAAAGACACAGA
>NW_019154099.1:20251198-20258622 GCF_002288905.1 Enhydra lutris kenyoni
TCTCTCTGCCTGCCTCTCTGCCTACTGTGATCTCTGTCTGTCAAATACATAAAAATAAAATAAAAAAAAAAACTTTTAAAAATCTAACTATTTCTTAAAATTGAATACCAAAAAGGTCTGTGCTTTAAATATCTTAGAGTATAAGCAGTAATATGAAATTCTAGAAAGTTTTTGGAATACCCATCACAGTATCATGTTATTATACCTTTTACTATTTTTCTAAGTTTATACCAAACAAAAATTCTTTAAAAAAAATCAAGTTCTGCAAGCATTACACCCTTATATATTCTCACTGATTTTCTTACAAATATCTTGACATTAAGGTGTTTGGAAAAATAACAATAGCAATAAAAAAATGATGAAGGCAAAGTCAAATAATTATCTAGATTTATATATGTAAACATAAAACTTCTGGAATGTATGTGGGTTTCAAAAAATTATCACAATAGATTAACATATAATTTTTCTGCAACACAATAATATACATTAAAAGTGAACAGCAGTATAAGTCACAGAATACCAAAAACAACAGCAAGGATTTTGGAAGGAAAAAGAAAGATTCAAAGGTTTAAAAGGTTCAAAGGTTCAAAGGTTCTAAAGGTTCAAAAAACCTGGAGAAGTGGAATGTCATGTCAATGCCCAAGACAATCAAAAATACTTTAACAAAACTAATTTTTTTAAAAAGAGCATCAAGAAGTGAAAAGAATTTCAACTAAAACCAAAGAATATTTTAAATATAATTATACACTAAGCAAATGACAAAGGAAAAGTGATGAAGTGTAAAGAAATAGTCTACAAAGTAATTATTTAGACCCTATCTTCAGAATTAAAGCATAAGAGTAGGCATTTGCTTATCATCAAATCAGATTTATGAGTAGAAAGGTGAGAAATTAAGGAACCATCAGAGTAACACCTTAAGTGACAATTAAATCAACAATATTTTCTCTGCTGATAAAAGACCAACACCAACAGCTCTCAGTCAAAAGTGCTAAATTAAGTAAAGATGATAGAAATTCTTAATTCATTCAGATGGTTAATATCTGGAAGTAATCCAACTAAACTCACCTCTGGAAATTATCCTTATAAATAGCTTTTGTGTGTGAGAGTAATATCTACTATTCCCAGTCGAGAAGATTTCTTCCTTAGGGAAGCTTAGTCTCTTCTTCCATTCATCCCCACACCTTCTCTCTTCATTATCCAAGATGACAGCACATTGAACCCATGGGTATCCTTTATTTCTTCCTCTCCTGACCTGACATGGATGTGTGGAGCTGGCTTAGAATGAGAGGCAGGCTCCTGGCACCGAGGGAGTGAACACAGATTTTGGGGGTCAAAGAGGCCTGGGCTTAAATTATCCCAGATTCACCACTTACTAGCAATTTGCTTACACTCTACAATGCATAAATTTCTCACTTAACAAATGAGGATAAAAATACCCACCTCACAGAGTTAATGAAAGAATTAGAGCTAACAATGCAGGTAGAGAGCCTCGTACATCTTGACATGTAGAAAGTGTTCAACAAATTAATTTCATCGTGAAGATCTGAGTCTTAATCCTGCTCTGCCATTAGAAGCTCTGTGGCTCAATTCCTGAGGATATAGTATCTACCTCATAAGATTATTGTGAGCATTAAATAAGTTAAAATAAGTAAGGTGCTTAGAACAGTGACAAGCAAATAATAAATGCCACACAAGTATTATTATTTCTATTCCTAGGCTCACAATTTCCAAAGGAGGTTCTGGAAATAACAAAGTCCTCATGCTTAGGACTTTGCATATAAAGCATAGAGGTCAAGTTTTCTATAAAAACAGATACAACTAGGATGATCAGAAAGGGGCCAAAAATTAATGACCTTAAACATTAGTGTAGAACAGGAGACCAGTCCATAAGTACATTACTGATTCTAGGCTTCACCACCTTTTTTGAGAGCCACATGTAGGTGTCCAATGCTTATAGGCACACCGTAGCCACAAGGAAAACTGTGCTCTTACAGATGCAATATTTAGGGATGAAAGGTTAGTCCTCCAGGGAGATCTTAAATACTTCTCTATGTTGATCTCTGGCTTCCCATAAGTCCGACACTGGCACGGTCATACATAGGACTGTGATATCAGAAGTTATTGCTTCAAGTTTGTGGCGTTGGGCTTCGTGGTTTTGTTCTCTCACTTTATTTCAGAACCAAGGCAGGCATGGGTTCTAATCCTGGCTCTGTCATTTACCAACTTTGTGACCTAAACATATTCTACAGTGTATCTGATGCGTCAATAAATAAATAAATACCTATTTATATATAATATATATTATATATATTATATAATAAATAAATACCTATTTAATAAATAAATAAAATACCTATTTCTCAACATCACTGTGAAGTTTGAAGATATTATATATAGGAGTGTCTGGCATGCACTCAGCAAGTGGTTGTTAAACACTAGCTATACAGGCTCCTTATCTCATTTCTTTCTTCATCTCGTACCATCAAAATGTGTTTATTCTCAATGCCTCTCTTTATGTAGTGGAGTATTTCTTACCCCTCTCTGGGCTAAATATCCATGATGCCCTAAAACTCGTTAGGTTCTTGTACCTACTGACTTCTGCCATGCCTTTTTATATCCTGGTTGCTTCTAATACTCTAATACTCTCTCAATCCCCAGCTCTCAGTTTAGAGAAGGTGGCCCTCTCTATTAACCAAGATGGCCATCCATATAAGTGAAACGAGTCTTAAGTTTCCTTCTCACCTTTATACTCAATAATTCTAGTAAACTTAGTTCTATAAAAGCTTATGCTTTAAATTCAAGTTGGTACTTCTTTCTATGTCTGGGTTACCTGAATCCATCTCTTTGTTTTGTTTCCTAGCGAACCACATCCAGCTGATGTTCCAGATATATTTCACATGAAGATTTCAACCTCTAGCATGTCATCATGATGAGAATATCCCATGTGCCGCTCTCTGCTTTGCATTTCTTTCCTTCCACTTCTCATGGAAAACTTAAACTTGCCTTTCCAAACTAGATTCTATGTCACCACCTGTGAACCTCCCCACTGCCCCCAACTCCCTCAAACATCCCAGGTTGTCCTGGCCCCGGAGTTGCTATCACTGTAAAAGAACTGATCACACTGTGTCATGATTTGTTGAATGTTTTTCTCACACTTGGCTATGTGTTAGTCTTTGAAGATAGGAATAATGTCTTACTCATTTTCCTAACTCCAACAGACACTACCTTGTTGTAGCATGAGCTTTTAAAATGCTTAATAATTAAACAGATTATCATTCCCTGGGATGCTGGTGTAGCTCAGTAGGTTAAGCATCTGCCTTCAGCCCAGGTCATGATCCCAGGATCCTGGGATGGAGTCCCAACTCGGCTCTTTGCTCAGCAGGGAGCCTGCTTCTCCCTCTGCCTGCTGTTCCCCGTGCTTGTGCCTGCTCTCTTGATCTCTCTCTCTCTCTCTCTATCTCTGTGACAAATAAATAAATAAAATCTTTAAAAAAAAAAAAAGATTATCACTCCCTTACTTCAGTGAAATGATCAAGTTTATTAATAATAAGGTCCCACATTTGTTTGTTCCCATCTCAACATAACTTTATATCTATTCCTATCATAATAGTCTAAACACAAATGGAATTCAGCAGCATATCAGAAGACTAAGCAGGGCGGTGCCTTGGTGGCTCAGTCCGTTAAGTATCTGCTTTTGGCTTTGGCCATGATCCAGACCAAGCAAGACCACATCAGGCTCCCTGCTCAGTGGGCAGTCTGCTTCTCCCTCTCCCTCTGCCCTTTCCCCCTGCTCGTGCTCTCTCTCTGTCTCTCTCTCTCAAATAAATAAATAAAATCTTGGAAAAAAAAAAAAAGAAGATCAAGCAGGATTTGCTCCCGGAAATGTGAAGAAGCTTAAATATTAAAATTTTTATACAATTTACCATAATAATAGATCTAAAGTGAAAAATCATGTGATTATTCTTATTATTACATACAGAGATATGACATTGCATAGTATACTCATATTATGTAAATCATAATCCATTCTTAATGATAATTACAATTGTCAATCAGAATGGACGGAGAATTCTTTTGTTAATATGATGAAATATATTTATCTGAAATCATAAGCCCACAACATGCACTTAATGAGTTTACACTAGAAACATCTCCCTTAATGTCAGAAACAAAATAACAATGTCCACTCTTTCGCAGATTTTTTTGTCATAAGTAGGGAGGTATTATCCAACACAATTAGATAAGGAAAAGAAATACAAATTGGAAGGAAGGTAGTGAATGTATCATTTGATATCGCTGTAATTATTTTGTCTGGAAACCCAAAAATAATTAATGACAGTGAAAAAATAATTGCAGAAATCAGTAGCTTTCATACAGGCACCAACAAAAAAAAAAAAAAAAAAACCAGTTATTTAGGAATAAATGATAAGAAACAGGCAAGTTCTATATAAGGAAAAAAATCTAAAACTTCTGAGGAAAAAAGAAAACTAAAAGAATAGAAACTATATTCTTGTCAAGAAAGATAGTTCTTAATATTCCATAAATTAATCTATTTAATTAATATGCTTTAATAAAAATATTTGACAGAATTTTTTAAAGTTCACAGACTACTCTAAAGACCACATAGGATAATGAACAATCGTGACTAGCTAGCAAAAACTAAAGAGTAATGAAAAAGAACTATCTTTATTATAATATCAAAATATAAGGCTATAATAATTCCCTTGCGAAGAAGTAGAAAGGAAGAGGAATCACATCAAATTGAATTGAAACCCTATAAATAAATCACAGATGAAAACTTAGCAAATGATCAGTGACATATGAAAAGAATGACATTTTTATTGTACCATACCATTGTATGGTACATATTTTCAGTGAAGAAAATATGTACCATACAATGAATAGTACTGTAACAATCTGGGAAACTATCTGAAAAAAAAAGTTGGATATGATCACATTATTTCACTACAAAACAAAGCTCCAATGAATTAAATAATTAGATATAAAAATAAATAAATGACTCAAATAAAACAGCATTTTTAAAACAATTTAGAATTAGGAATAACTTTCTGAATTATACAAAATTCAGAAGCAATAAAATAAAAACTGATAAATAGGACTATATAGAATTAAAAGATTCTCCAAAGGGAGGAAAAACTCCATGAACAAAGTTGAAAGGTTAAAGATAAATGGGGGAGATATTTTCAACTCATATCACAGGCAATGCACCTACATATATGTATACCTTTGTGACATGTAACTATAAATATATATATATATATAAAACTATATAATGATTACAGTTACAGTTGTAAATGCTAAACAAAATTATATGTCATATACATAAATATTTATAAGAATATATAACTTTGATGTAAATCATCATGAGACCCATCCCACTAAAAGATATTGTGTAAAGTATATGGACTGTGTAACAAAAAAAATTAAAATTAAAAATCAGCAATATATGGCTCTTGGACATAGAAAAGGACATTGTATCCCAGTCATATTAGCAGGGATTTAAATTAAAACTAAAATGAGACATTTTTAACTCATTAGTTTGGCAAAAATAAATTTGTCTGGCAACATATTGCATTAATGGCAGTGCCTATATAAAGGCAGTTGAAGATGCAGCTGGTGGGAGGGTAACTAGTACAGCTTCAAACAAAGGCAGTTCAAGATTAAAAATATATATACCCTTTGATCTAACATTTCTAATTTTAAGTAGTATTTATTTGTCATGTGAACAAAATGATCCTTGTATAGAGTATACATTGTGGTGCTATTTGTCATTACAGAAGTCTCTATCACTGTAGAGCAGAGTGAATAAAATACAGCCCACCCATATAATGGAGCTCCATGAAGGTTTAAAAAGAAAAATATAATGTTATAATATTAATGAGGACATGATAGATGATAGATAAAGATAATTGCAGGAGCAAAACAGAAAACAGAAAAGTGTGTATTGTGCTTCTGACCCAAAGATTTATTTTTAAAATCACACACATATAAACATATACGTGTTTAGAAATATATAGAGTGTATAGGGAAAGATAAAGAGAAAACTGATCACAGTGATTATCCCCAAGGTTGAGGAAAATGATGGTTGGGTGAGAGAAGACACAGAACATTAACTTTTCCCTGTACATTCTGTTATACTTTTGAATTTTGCACCATGTGTATATATTAGATCAAGAAGATAAACAAAAACATTTAAATATTTAAAGTTAGAGATATGCCTTCTTTCAAATTCGTTTCTTCCTACCTCTTTCCTAAGAAGCATTCTCCTGCTGCTCCTCTTCCTTCCCTTCCTTCCAAACATCTTCAAAGGTAGCCTCTCCTTTCTTTCTGTTTAAATACTATAAATCTTTGTGTAAAACTTCAACAATGCAAACGATTCAATAAAATTCCCTGCAATTACTCATATTGCTTTCTGACTGCTGTTTCAGTTTTTATTTCTCCATTAAGAAAATGAAAAGGGCCATATCCATCCCAATGCTCATAGCAGCAATGTCCACAATAGCCAAACTGTGGAAAGAGCTGAGATCCCCTTCAACAGATGTACTGATAAAGAAGATGTCCATATATACAATGGAATATTACTCATCCATCAGAAAGGATGAATACCCAACTTTTGCATTAACATAGATGAAACCAGAGGAGATAATGCTAAGTGAAATAAGTACAGAAAGTCAATTATCATATGGTTTCACTTATTTGTGGAACATAAGGAATAGCATGGAGGACATGAGGAGAAGGAAGGGAAAAATGAATGAGCCGGGGAGATATTGGAGGGGGAGACAAACCATGAGAAACTACAGACTCCAAGAAACAAACTGAGAGTTTTAGAGGAGAGCAGAGTGGGGGGAAGGGTTAGCCCAGTGGGTATTAAGGAGGACACGTATTGCATGGAGCACTGGATGTTATACACAAACAATAAATCGTGGAACACTACCTCAAAAACTAATGATGTACTGTATGGTGACTGATAAAACATAACAAAAAAATAAAAAAGAAATTAAAATAAAAAAGAAAATGCTTTTAACCACCTATTCCATGCCAATCACTGTGTTAGATTCAAGGGACACAATAATGAAAAAGGTCAAGGTCTGTATTCTCATGGAGTTTGCAGTCTAGTGGAGGAGACAGCTAGTCACACAACTAATGGAATCGTGCGGTAAGTCTAATACTACAGAATATACAAGAGACTCGATATAGGAGTTGTAGAAGGAGCCCCTCACACACACTTTGCATGTCCATAAAGTGATTTCCAGAGAAAGCAACATTTACACTACAAGAAAGATGACTAGGAGAGAACTGATCATAAGAATGAGTTCCATTCAGGGGCACCTGGGTGGCTCAGTGGGTTAGGCCTCTGCCTTTGGCTCGAAAATGATCTCAGGGTCCTAGGATCAAGCCCCGCA
>NW_019154099.1:20258722-20328528 GCF_002288905.1 Enhydra lutris kenyoni
AGAGGGGGAAGCAGGCTCCCCGCTGAGCAGAGAGCCTGCTTCCCCCTCTCTCTCTCTGCCTACTTGTGATCTCTGTCTGTCAAATAAAGAAATAAAATCTTTGAAAAAAAAAAAAAAAAGAATGAGTTCCATTCAAGGAAAACAACCTGTACATATACTGACAGGACAGAAAACCCATCGTCTTTTTTTAATGAAGATTAAAATGGTTGAAACTTCAACAAGGTCATATAAAGGTCACTTTGAAAGTAGAGAGACTGGAAAAACAAAGACCAATTAGGAGATAATGATGGCAATCCCATTCAAATATGAAATATGATAATAACAAGGATTTGAAAAGATAAGGGTAATTGAACAGATTCAAACTATTTGAGGAGTTCAAATACAAAAACTGGTGATTGAATGGATATTAGAAATGAAAAGGAAAAGGAGTTAAGAATTATTCCAAATTTCTCCACTAGAGCAACATGATATGGTGACTGACATCATGCACCAAAATTAGAAATACAGAAAAAAGACTAAAGTTATAAAGAAAATCTTTGAATTTAATATTCTACACATCGAGTTTAGGGTGTCTGAAAGATTTCCTGTTAGAGCTTTCCAGTAAGCACCCAAATATGGTGGTCTGTAGCTTATGGAGACTGACCTAAACTGAAAATAGAGATGTGAAAATTTTAACTATAAAATTGAAATCTAAACTGTGGAAGTGAATGTGATTGTCTGCGAAAGTGCACAAAGGGAGAAAAGAAGACGATTGAAAGTAACGTCGTAAAGGGAATCACAGTTTATGGGGTAAGAAAGTATAAAATATCTAAAACAGATAAAAGTGGGCAGGGGGAGTTAGAGAATAAGGAGATTGCTCACAGAAGTCAAAGGAAGAGAATATTTCAAAAAGAAGAAAGTAGTCTGTATTTGTCAAATACAGTTGAGGGAACAAATAAGGACTAAAAATTAACTCACTGGATTTAGGACAAGCAACTTCATCAGGGGGTCATGTGTGCAGAATTTACAATTGCACTTGGCTGAGGAATAAGTGAGCGTGGTGAGTCCAACTAAAGGGTTCATAGCTCTCCTAGTCTAACTTCTGGATTCCCTCCTCATTACTTCATTTAGACACTACAAACTCACAATGGAAGAGCAAGGACAATTGTAAGGGATAAAGAGGGGTCCTACATAATGATAAAGGGGTCAATACTTCAAAAAAACATACAATTCTTAATGTATATGTGCCTAACAACTGAATGTAAAGATACATGAGAGGCAAAAACTGACAGAACTGCAAAAAGAAATAGAGGAATCCAGTATTATAGTTAGTGATGTAACACCCCTCTATAAGAATGGACAGATTCAGCAGGTAGATAATCGGTAAGGATACAGTTGTACTCAACAGCACCATCATTCAATTGGATATAATTGACATATACAGACTGGTTCATCCAAAAATAATATATTACACATTTTTCTCAAGATCATATGGACCATTCTCCAAGATAGAGCACATTATATGCCATAAAAGATACCTTAACATATCTGAAAGAATAAAAATCATACAATGCCTGCTCTCATATAACAGTGGATATAAATTAGAAATCAGTAACACAGGGGCACCTGGGTGGCTCAGTAGGTTAAGCCTCTGCCTTTGGCTCAATACATGATCTCAGGGTCCTGGGATAGAGCTCTGCATTGGGCTCTCTGCTCAGCAGGGAGCCTGCTTCCCTACCCTCCCCACCGCCTGCCTCTCTACCTACTTGTGATCTCTGTCTGTCAAATAAATAAATAAATAAATAAATAAACAAACAGACAAACAAATAAATATCTTTAAAAAAAAATCAGTAACAGAAAGATAGCTGGAAAACTTCCAAAATACTTGGAGATTAAGCAATACATTTCTAGATAGCACATGGGCCAAAACAAAAAATCTCAAGAGAAATTTTTAAATATTTTGAACTACATGAAAGTGAAGATATAATTTATTAAAATTTATGGGACACTGTGAAAGCAGAGTTTAGAAGAAAATTTATAGCATTGAATACATATATTCAAAAAGAAGAAATATCTAAAATCAATAATCTAGACTTCCTTCTAATAACTAAAAAGGAACAACAACAACATAGAACAAATTAAATCCAAGTGAGCAGAAGAAAAGATATAATAAAAGTTAAAGCCAAAAATCAAAGAAATTCTAAACAGGAAACCAATAGGGAAAATCAACAAAACCAAAAGCTTATTCTCTGAAAAGATAAAAAAATTGGTAAGCCTCTAGATATGATTACTAGAAAACAGTGACAACACTAAATGCTCAGGAAGAAGTGGAGCAGCATGAATTCTCATTTACTGCTGATGGGAATGCTAAATGGTACAGACACTTTGCAAGTCAATTCGCAGTCTCTTGTAAAACTAAACATATTCTTATTGTATGATTGTCACTCATATCCCCTAGTATTTACCCAAAGGAGTTGAAAACATGTCCACATAAAAACCTGTACATGGATGTTTATAGCAGCTTTATTCATACTTGTCGAAACCTGGAAACCACCAAGATGTCCTTCAGTAGGTGAATGGAAAAATAAACTGTGGTACACCCAGACAATGAGAAATAAGCTATCAAGCCTTAAAAAGACATGGAAGAAACTTAAATGGATATTACTAAGTAAAAGAAGCCAATCTGAAAAGGCCACATACTTATGATTCCAATTATATGACACTCTGGAAGAGGCAGAAGTATAAAGACAGTAATTAGTGGTTGCCAGTGATTGGGGTGTGGAGGGAGGGATGAATAGGGAGAGCACCGAGGGTTTAGAGAAATGAAACTGTTCTGTGTGATACTACAATGGTGGATAGATGCCATTATACATATGTTCAAACTGACATAATGAACACCAAGAGTGAAACCTACTGCAAACTATGGACTTTGGGTAATAATTATGTGTTAGTGTAGGTTCGCTGATTATAACAAATGTACCACTGTGGTGTGGGGTATCAGGAGTAGGTGAGGCTATGTATGTGTGGGGACAGAATACCAATAGTGGGAAAAGCTGTGCATGCAAGGAAACAAAGGATATATGGAACTCTCTGTACATTGTGCTCAATTTTACTATGAACCTAAACTGCTCTAAAAAATAAAGTTTGCTCATTAATTAAAAAAAAAACAGCAAAACAGTTTATCCAATTGGAGATTTTGAAACATTCTGTTAGTGGCAACATAGTAATTTACAGAAATTTACAAAAATATTAGTTTTCTCTCTTCAATACACAATATTGAATATTTGTGTATTTGATAACAAATGTTTCCATAAATTTGTCATGAACTAGTAAAATAATTATAAAACTACTGTTATTGTTTTAACTTCAATAGAATTTTAAGCTTTCCCTTATTTCCAAAGCACACACAAAGTACATTTGTCTGTGCTAGAATTGATTGCTAGATTTAAAATAATTTAATATGGGTAAAAGCAGATGTTTAATTCTGTAAATTTATAATAATCTATCATATATCAACTAGTAGTAACTAGTTTTATGCTTTGTCCTGGGTTCTTTCCACATTCATTTCCAGACAGGACCCACAGCATCTATCCTACATATGATTTGTGAGAGGAAAAACTCTCTGTGGTCTCTCCAGGGCCTTCTCATCTCCTGCCAGGCCAGTGAACAAGATGAGTTTCTTTTTATAATGACAAGGCACAGAGATAATTCATCAACTGGAGAGCACAAACAATCCTTTATTCAGCAGAATGACAAAAGGTTATTTAGCTTCTGGCATCTACTATACTTCTTGCAAGAATCAGGCCCAAGAGCCAATATGATAATTAATAAATTTCCAACATCTGGGCAGTAAAACAATTTTTTATGAATGTTAAACAATGCCAATGCCAAATTAAAACTTCCCCTTCTTATATTTATCTATCTGAACTCATCACTGTACAGCCAAATTTGCCTGTGTTCTGGCTATAAAATGGGGATCGTGATGACATAGTAAGAAGATATTACACAATTTGGGAAATCCATATTACTAAGTGTCATTTAATCATATGGACAGTGATGATATCACCCACTGAGCCTAATGGAGAGTAACCCTTGCCAAGAGAAGAGTATCAAGTTAAATGATAGGTGAGTGATATCAATCATCACACTGAATAAAGGAGCCAAATTTAAAGGAAGAATTGGATTCTCCATTTCTCTAATTGTCCTCCAGCAACTGTTTATTTTCCTTTTTAAAAAAAATAGAAAAATAATTTTGATTACGTGGTTATTGCTTGCACAGACTGAGAAAGGCCACTTTGAAGACTTAAAGTCTTCATAAACTAAGAAGCACCAAATCTTACAGTCCAACTTAGGAGATCATTCGGTTCAAACCTTTAACCCTACCTTAGATTTCCCAATAAAAACAGTGTATGATGATTACTTTGGTTGTATAAATTAGATAATACATGGTATCAGAATTTTTAAGGAGAAATAAATGTAGGCTAAAGTATTAATAACATTTTATGAGGCAGAATAAACTGTAAATCATAAATTCTACATAGAATGTATTGCAATTTATGGAAGAGTCCATAGATGTAAATTGAAACAACATAACCTGGAATTAAAAGTGGCTGTTTTAATTGCATTAAAATAAATTTGCAGGGGCACCTGGATGGTTCAAAATAGATTTGCAGGGGCACTTGGATGGTTCAATAAGTTAAGCATCTCAGTCCTTGATTTTGGCTGGGGTCATGATCTCAGGGTCACGAGATCAAGTCGCAGGTAGGGCTCTGTGTCCGCGGGGAGTCTGCTTGAGATTCTCTCTCTCCTTCTGCCCCTCCCCCTGCTTGCTCTCCCTCTCTTTCTCTCAAATAAGTAAATCTTAAATAAATAAATAAATAAACAGATTTGCAAGAGGAGGAATTTGCTTGAATGCATTAGGCTTCCCTTCATTGTTTAATTAATGTGTTTATATATGAGAAATGCCCCATTCCCAACTGTGATTGGAGTCCATCATTAAATCTTTACACAGAAATTATATTTTTGGATGAAACTCATTAGAAAGTATTGATTTTGAAGATCAGTGAAAATAAACTTGTAATTGTCTGAGGGAATCAGAAAAATCAACAGTAAATGGTGTTTTATGAACCCAGGTGATTAATGGATGATGTACAGATTGCATGAATATCTTAGTATGGCAAATAAACATATGCATATAAATTATAATAAGAATACATATTTGGATGTGTCACTTTAAGCATGCTTTACTAATGGGGGTTCCTGACCATAAGAGCTTGGAAAGCAATGTTCTAGAGTGAAAAGGCTCAGTAAGGGGCACTATCTAGTAAAAGTTCTAGGCTATATGATAAAAATCCACAGACGATGAGTTGGAAGAATAATTCATTCATTCATTCAATGAATTTAAATTGAACCATCTGACAATACTAGTATTTGATTATATCTGACTCTAGACAAACGGCAATTTACATGATTCAGTCTGATAGTTATCAAGTATCTTTTATATGCAAGGACCCTGTATCTGTTGCAAGGAACAGAAAGGTAGTTCCACCACCAAAAGAGCATATAGATTTACAAAATTTGTACAGAAATAAATATAGTATGCTAAACTCCCACAGTATGAAGATAGAATATTAAGGAATGGCTCTATTTTTGTGTTGTTACTTTTTTTCCCCTGGATTTAGCCACATGACTTATCATTTTGTGCAAATTTTCTAGTACAGATGACAATTAGTACTTTGCTCAGACCCAACAATTAAAAGAGGAGAATGGGAACACTTTTATTAAAGTTCCACAATCACAGAATGGCATGAGCTTTGATAACTGAGCTGATGGATATGTAAGAGATTTAGAAAGACACTGTGAAACACAGCTTTATTAAAACCTTTTCCCTGCTTGACTTCTAAATATGTCCTAAAAAGCCCATAAAACACTCTGAGCATCTTACAGAAAATTAAGCTCATAATAAAAATAAATGTCTTCGCTTAAGCCATTCAAAATCTGTTGGATTACGCCAACAAATTTGACAATCTGGAAGAAATGGATGCATTCCTAGAGACATATAAACTACCACAACTGAACCAGGAAGAAATCGAAAGCCTGAACAGACCCATAACCAGTAAGGAGATTGAAACAGTCATCAAATATCTCCAAACAAACAAAAGCCCAGGGCCAGACGGCTTCCCAGGGGAATTCTACCAAACATTTAAAGAAAAACTAATTCCTATTCTCCTGAAACTGTTCCAAAAAATAGAAATGGAAGGAAAACTTCCAAACTCATTTTATGAGGCCAGCATCACCTCGATCCCCAAACCAGACAAGGATCCCATCAAAAAAGAGAACTACAGACCAATATCCTTGATGAACACAGATGCGAAAATTCTCACCAAAATACTAGCCAATAGGATTCAATAGTACATTAAAAGGATTATTCACCACGACCAAGTGGGATTTATTCAACTTAAAACATTGGGAAGATGATGTAGGACTTTCAAGAATAAGAGAGGTTTAATGTAAATAACAGAAGAAAATCAAAGAGTTAATAGATTTTCAATTTTTCCTGGATCATGTCATTCCACTGAGCAGGAAGGTCAGCAAAGTCAAGTGCACCAATATTCCTATTAAAGATCTTCTCCAATGTATGCTGAAAAAGAACTGGCAATCATACTATTATCATTAGGTGTATGAAGGGCAGCTGAAAGAAAGCTGACCTCAATTTAGCCACTCATATTTCTAGAGAGGGAGTCCCCTTTTTTCACTGTAAAATTGCAGTTCATCAAATCTATTTTTTTAAGGACAGTAAAGCTACTATTATACTGCATGAAGTAAACTATGTTGCAAATCCTTTCTCTGAGAATTGCTTATGCTGATGGTTATGCTATTTATGCTGTTGTTTTATTTTTCTATCTGAAAACTTATCTCTGCTTTTAGATCTGTTTCATTTTTTCATATTCACAGATTAATCACATTAGTGTGATCACTTAAGCCATTTGAAATGTGTTATCTTTACATCATCAAATAATATATATCCAAATCTCTTCCTCTTCTTTACAGAGATAGCTCTGATTTTATTCATTTTCCCACTGGACCTTCAGATCTATTCCGTATTTCAAAAGTGAAAATGATAATCGATTAAATTTATTATCAATTTTGTTTTAGTTGCTCTAACTTCTTTGATGTAATTTGTCTGATACATAATTTTTCATAGGTAGAGTTCAGTAACATTCTCTACCTTATCATCCTCAATATCCCCTTAAGGGAAGATAGTGTTCAGCCTATCAGTGATTTTCTTCTCCAGAGGTCTTTGAATCAATATTTATAAAATCATAATTTTCCTAATTAAGAAAACTGGGAAACAAGTATACCTATTTTTTAGAATCTCTTAGGTATTATTAATACAGTATTCTCCTCTATTCCTGAAGTCACTGACCAAGCCTCTATTGTTTCTAATACTCGGTTTAAAAAATTGTGTGTGTGTTTCTGTGTGTGTGTGTGTGTGTGTGTGTGTGTGTGTGTGTGTGTCTGTGCGTGTGTGTTAAAACTGACAGCTAGTATCTGTTTTTAGCTAAACGTCACAATTTTTTGGACCTAGGGTTTTACGGTAGGATTTTTGTTTATCTCCAGTATTTTTTTTCTCTTTTCTTTCTGCATTGTTCTTGTTCTTGTTCTTAATTCTCTCTCTTTCTAGCCATGAAATAAATTTGACTTGGTATTCTTTATCCCTAGGTTCATGTGAATTTTGTATATTGACAATCTCATATTTTGTTCTATTTCTCTTGAGTATTCCAGAGTTGATTCTCTATTTATGACTGTTTTATAAATAAGTCCACAAATCAAACAGGCAAATTCCAGCTGTTTCTAAGCTGGACAGAGTATCTAGGATTTCAACTCTTTGTCAGTATCTTTCATGTGGCTGATAATATTATTCACACTTACTGGACTCCAGACTTCCACCATATCCCACTGAATTATTTCCTATATATCTGGGCCATGCCTCAAATATAAGTCCTTATAAAATCTAGATGCATTAGCTTCTCTTGACTCTCTCTTTTGATGATAGGAAGAGAAAATGTCACTTATTTATAGTAGATTTAATTCAAGATATATTAAAATTCTTCCAGATCAAACATGGTTTTCATTATCTTTCTTATTCCCAGAGTAGAGGAGCAATAGAAAGAGAAATGGAGTTCTTAGGGGAGGGAAAAAGGAAGCTGAAACCTTTGAAGCTCCATGAAACTCTGACACAAGAGCAGAAATCTGCTCTGAGAGTTGATGAAATACTTAAGGGGGAATCTACATAACGTATGAAAAAGCATCAGTGGCATTCTACTAATAAGAATCCTAAAAATTACTCCAAAGTACACATTAATTGGGAGAGATCTTACCTTTTGCAGATCTGCAAAGCATTCTGAGACTTCTATTTTAAAAAACTCTGACATTAGTCACTGTCTGATGACTCAGTGCTAATTAAAAACCATCCAAGAAAAATTTTCTGGATTCCTATTACAAATAATCTTGCCAAGTTCTTCTAATGACTTCCACCATTATGAAGTTTTAGGATTTAACATCTAGGATGTGCATTTCACTGCAAGAAACTATCTCTACCAGACAATGATGCACAGACCAAAATTTCCTCTATACACTGGCTTCTGCAAGTTTATTCTTTTGTTCATAATAAATGTTTCCATGATAATTTTTGGCCATTTTACTTGTAGGAGAGATTATGCTCTGTGCAATGGACCTTATTCGCACATGTGCTGGTCAAGTTAAATGTCCCAGACTAATGGCTTCCAAGTATATGAAAAGGCTGCTACTGACTGGCCCAGAATGTGTTTGCAGCCCCATGAATTATATACATGACACTTACAAAATTGATTACTATTCAGTATGTTGACTTGGCCATTTTGTTATTAGCAGCTATTCTGCATTAGGAGATAATTTAAAATCTCATTCAATGGTGCCTGGGTGGCTCAGATGGTTGTGTCTGCCTTTGGCTCAGGTCATGACCCCAGGGTCCTGGGATCGAGTTCTGCATCAGGCTTCTTGCTCAGTGGGGAGCCTGTTTCTCCTTCTGCCTCTCTCTCAATTTGCCTCTCATGAATAAATAAATAAAAGCTTTTAAAAAAAATCTCACTCAGTGGCTTTTTAGAAAATCAAGCTACCAAATATTTTGTCATTTTTCTTTGAAAATAGAACTAACTTGCTTAATTTGAGTACAGTGCCACAAGGCAAATTAAATACAGGTAAATAAATAATCCATCCAGGTTTTTATACTTTTTTTTTTTTAATTTTTTAGAGGAGATTGGGGCAGAGAGGAGAGAGAGATTCTTAAGCAGGCTCCATGGCCAGTGTGGAGGCCAAATCGGGGCTCACTCTCACAGCCCTGAGATCATGATCTGAGCCAAAATCAAGAGTCGACACTTAACCAACTGAGCCACCCAGGCACCCCCAGGTTTTTACACTTTAAAAGCATTATCACTGGGGCAACTGGGTGGCTCAGTGGGTTGAGTCCTCTGCCTTCGGCTCAGGTCATGATTCCAGGGTTCTGGGATCGAGCCCTGCATCAGGCTCTCTGCTCAGCGGGGAGCCTGCTTCCTCCTCTCTCTCTGTCTGCTTCTCTGCCTACTTGTGATCTCTGTCAGTCAAATAAATAAATAAAAATCTTTAAAAGCATTATCACTAGTGAGTGAATTTAGAAAATAATTTCTATTGTAGGAAATTGATCTAGGTGCTGAATATGTGTACATAGATTCATTGGTATGCATCAAGATTATGATTGCCATCAATATTCCCACCAGACAGACTACCATCTAGTAAATGTAAAAGTTCTAGCCAAACAAAGTTGAGGTTATGGGGAGGTGAACTTAAACTGTAAAATATGACCATTGAAAAGTGGAAAATTAGTTTTATGGTTGGAAACCACTGTGTGTATGCAGTAATGACATCCATAGACAGGTTTCTGGGAAGGCAATCTCATTAGCATATTGGACCTTAGATTACTCAAGTAACAAATATCAAATCATTTTTACTGAGAAAAGTATATTTTTAAAATCTTAGTTCTTAAAATTTGAAATATGAAAATGGACTTATTCCATATCTAAAAATGGAGTATTAGAATCTCCCTTGCATGCAGCTACTTAATACTAACAAATATTCAACAGTGTCAGTAAATTTTCAAATATTCAACAGTGTCAGTAAATTTTCATTCAGGATTATTTTCTCCTTAATACTAAACAAAACTGCAAACCATTCTTTTGCTTACTCAGTTTCATGTAATCAGGTTTTATATTGACTGTAGCAACAGGCCTCAAAACTATATTCTTGAATTAAAAACTAGAACTGGAATGAGATTCTGTATGAGAATCCATTGAGAACAATGTCATATGCTATAACCATTCCAAAGATCCAGAAGAAATAACAAAAACAAAGTTACTTTTGTTGTTATTATTGTTAGTGTAACTTACATACCCATGACTTTGATTTTCTCCATCTATTTTAGTATCCCCCACCCCTTGCCTCTGGTAACCACCTATGTTCTCTATCTATGAGCTTTTTTTTTTTTTTTTTTATTCTACATATAAGTGAGGTCATATGTGGAGATATTTGCCTTTGTCTCACTTCATTTATCAAAATGCCCTCGAGGTCCATCCATTTGTCACAAATGGCAAGAATTCATTTTATGGCTATGTAGTATTCTGTTATGATGTACGTACATCCACATTTTCTTTATCCATTCATCCACCGATGGACGCTTAGGTTGTTCCCATATCTTGACTATTGTGAATAATGCTTCAGTAAACATTGGGTTGTGTCTGCCTTTTCAAATTAATGTTTTCATTTTCTTTGGATAAATGTCTAGAAGTGGAATTGCTGTATCATATGGTAGTTCTATTTTTAATCTTTTAAGGAAACTCTGTACTGTTGTACATAGTGGCTGGACAAATTTACAGTCCAACCAACAGTGTATGTGGGTTTACATGGGTTACCTTTTCTCCACATCCTTACAAACACTTGTAATTTCCTTTCTTTTTGATAATTCTAACAAGTGTGAGGTGATCCTTTATTGGGATTTCGACTTGCATTTCCCTGATGATTATTGATATTGAGCATATTGTGTCTGTTGACCATCTGTTTGTCTTTGTAAAAATGTTTATTCAGATCCTTTGCCCATTTTCTAATTTGCATTTTTTGCTATTAAATTATATGAGTTACATATTTTGGATATGAAACACTTATCAGAATTTGATTTGCAAATATTTTCTCTGTTTCTCCCATTTTCTATAATTTCTGACAACAGGATTAGAGTTAAATTGGAAAATTTAAAATTGTTATTTTATTCCAATTATTTTTTAAATTAACCTATAATGTATTATTAGCTTCAGGGATACAGGTCTGTGAATCATCAGTCTTACACAATTCACAGCACTCACTATAGCACATACCTTCCCCAATGTCCATAACCCAGCCACCCTATGCCTGCCCCTGCACCGTCCCAGCAACCTTCTATTTGTTTCCAGAGATTAAGAGTCTCTTATGGTTTGTTTTCCGCCCCAGTCCCATCTTGTTTCATTTTTTCCCTCCTTAACCCCACAACTGCCCTCCTTACCTCTCAAATTCCTCATATCAGTGAGATCATATAATAATTGTCTTTCTCTGATTGACTTATTTCACTTAACATAATACCCTCTAGTTTCATCCACGTTGTTGCAAATGGCAAGATTTCAGGGTTTTTGATGGTTGCATAGTATTCCACTTTGTGTGTGTATATGTATACACACACACACACACACACACACACACACACACACCACATCTTCTTTATCCGTTCATCTATTGTAGACATTGATGCTATAAACATTTGGGTGCACATGCCCCTTCAGATCACTACATTTGTATCTTTAGGGTAAATATCCAGTAGTGCAATTGCTGGGTAATAGGGTAGTTCTATTTTCAACTTTTTGAGGAACCTCCACACTATTTTCCAGAGTGGTTGCACCAGCTTTACATTCCCACCAACAGTGTAAGAGGGTTCCCCTTTCTCCTCATCCTCACCAACATCTGTCATTTCCTGGCTGGCTAATTTTAGCCATTCTGACTGGGGTAAGGTGGTACCTTTCTGTGGTTTTGATTTGTATTTCCCTGATGCCGAGTGATATGGAGCACTTTTTCATGTGTCTGTTGGCCATCTGGGTGTCTTCTTTACAGAAATGTCTGTTCATGTCTTCTGCCCATTTCTTGATTGGATTATTTGTTCTTTGGGTGTTGAGTTTGATAAGTTCTTTATAGATTTTGGATACTAGCTCTTTACCTGATACGTCATTTGCAAATATCTTCTCCGATTGTGTCAGTTGTCTTTTGGTTTTGTTGACTGTTTCCTTTGCTGTGCAAATGCTTTTGTTCTTGATGCAATAGTTCATTTTTGCCCTTGCTTCTCTTACCTTGGTGATGTTTCTAGGAAGAAGTTGCTGTGGCTGAGGTTGAAGAGATTGCTGCCTGTGTTCTCCTCAAGAATTTTTATGGAATCCTGTCTCACATTGAGTTCTTTCATCCATTTCGAGTCTATTTTTATGTGTAGTGTAAAGAAATGGTCCAGTTTCATTCTTCTGCATGTGGCTGTCCAATTTTCCCAACACCATTTGTTGAAGAGACTGTCTCTTTTCCATTGGGCATTCTTTCCTGCTTTCTCAAAGATTAGTTGACTGTAGTTACTCCAGTTATTTTTGAATAATTAGTAATTTTACCCAGAAATTGTATCAGGAAATTTTAAAAAGAATTTTGAAGCATGACGGAGATAAATAATGCAAAAGTTCAGAAATGGTAGAGGAGAGGTTAAGCTAGTGAAATATCAAAGTAGTGATCAGTAAACATTTATTGGGCACATAGCAAAAAGGTCATGAACTGAGCACCCTCAAACCAAAACATGGAATAAGGCTCAGGATGAATATTGTTATATAGGCAGTATATATATATATATATATATATATATATATTTTTTTTTTTTTTAATGAGGAGGTAGTGACTTTATCTTCATGGCTATTAGTTATACTATTAGAATTCTCTTAAGTGATAAGGAATTATTTAATGGTTGCCTCACATCAAATTTGGGAAACAGTGTAAGTTTTGCTTATGATTTCGAGAGGTATAAGCAAGAAACGACCCAGGTCAAGTTAGTCTTGCAAAATACATTAAATTAAAACTTGCTTGTTGGACTGAACTGCTTTTATCTGTTCAGGAAATTTTTAAGGCTCGTCTCTGTTTTTTATTTTAATAGCACACAAAATGGGATGACCATTTACTCTATATTGAAATGAATATAAAAACATTTCAGTTGGGCAACAAATCTTTTGATATTGCCCTAGTCAGTTCCATAATTGGAATTCACAAGAGACTTTAGAGAGAGAAATTTTTAAGAAGATACAGTGGTTTCCTGCTGATTTTACATTTATTATTTTTTCTTTTTTGATAATAAATGTTGCCATAAAGCTCCTGTGGAAAGGATTTGAGAAGAGCTCCAAATGCATTCACAAATAAGAGAAAGTAAACAGGATAGGTATATTTTATGCAAATTAAGCTATTAATATGGAAATCAGAGTGAAATAGAAAAGCTCTTTTAGCAGAAAATCACAATTTTTATAAACATTCAAAGAATTCATCCACTTTCCTTTAAAATACTATGTTTCCCAAACATGTTAAATAGGTTGATATCAAAAGCTCTCTTATAATTTTTTTTCAGAGTTAGGAAATAAAACAAGTTTTTTTTCTTTATTTAACCAAAATTCTAGCCATATTCCAAAAATTCATGTGATAACTGATATTTTGAAATATGAAACCTTTGTGGTTTTGTTCTCCTGGTAATATACATATGCAGTATATATAACCACAACAGGGCCTGAATTCAGCTTTAACTGTTAAGTGAGACTTCTGCCACATGTCTGCAATAAAAAATATGTTTTCCTGCTGTTTTTTGAACTATGATACTAATTTATTATATTCATACACTAGCACTTGGTCTGAAATGTTCCTGTTAGCTGGGACTGCTGACTTCTGTAGTAAGAGTTATTTCTGTATTCTGTATTTATGGGAATGAACTCTTCTTCAGAAGTATATTGTAAGAGTAACACATGCTCTGGTTTATGGAAGTGTCCTCTTTGGAAAGGTTTTTTTTTTTTTTTTTTTTTGTTTTGTTTTGTTTTGTTATGTTTTGGTTTTCCTTTTGTCAGTTTTCTACGTATATAAGCAATTTAAGACCAAGTTACCCATTAACAGTTTAGTTAGGGGATCTCAAACTGATTGGGTAGTGGAATTTAAACTCTATCCCACAGTGTACATGGTTCAAACTTTGGTTCTGAGTGAATGGTTCCGTTATTCACTCATAATTTGGGGTAGATGACCTGCCCTTATACTGAGTCTCTGTGCAGTTGTGCAGAGTTTGTATTTCTAGTTTGATAAATGTAACAAAGTTTTCTCTTCATCTTATATAACAAATTTATTTTTAGCACTGTGATTCTCTGGGGTTATAGCCATGAGAAAATTAACCTCTAAGGATAGATACAGTCCTCCAACCTGTACGAACCATGTTTGACTTCTACTCCTGATTACTCTCTGACTGTGAGATTTTCCTTCATTTCTGCAATGTCTTTCCTAAAACTATGCTTATTTTAAATGTTAATTATGTGCAGTTCTAAGTAATTTTAAACAAATAGAAATATAATAGGCAACATTGGTAATTTCCAACATACATGTGATTCCATCCAGAATAAGTTGTCACTTCTTTATTTTTATCATTCTTGGTTTCTTTTTCACAGTGTTGTCAGGATAGCAGTTTGGACTTTATTTTTTGTGTTGTAGTATTGAGCAAGTGAGTAAATACACTGATGTTTGGAGCCAAAATTCTTAATATAAGAGAACATAGATGCAAAGGCAAGGAATGGCAGAAAATTGGAATTTGATTAATAGTATGCAATTATAATTACATAATCAATAATGGACAAACTAATATCTTGCACTGCCTCTTTATGTGAAGACACAATGTCATAAATACTGTATTTCTGCCAACATGAACAACGTGAACTTACTCATGGTAAGATATTAGGCAAAGCTAAACTAAAGGAAAATTTATAAAACAAGTGAAATTTATAAAACTTTGCTCTTCAAATGAAAATTTGAAAATGTAATGTCACAAAAGATTAAGAACATTGAAGAACTTTTCCAAATTAAAACTTTTTTAAAAAGTAAAATAAAGACAATGAGTGATTTCAACCAGAGGAAATACGTATACATATTCAAAACTAATTGCAAGGTCTTAAAACTGTAGAACTTAAAAGATAAATGGAAGCAACTAAAGTAAGCAATGATGATTATATAAAGGGATAATCAACAGGTAAATTTTTTATTAAAGCAAAAACGGAGAAGATTGAAATGACCTTGGAAAAATTATATCATGTCATAACTTGAATTTTGTATCCAGGTAATCTGCCATTTAATAGTGCAGGCAAATTTTTGAAAAATGCCAGTTAGATTATTCACCAGCCTTTTCTAAAGAAATGTGTGGAGCGAGTAGTTTAACAAAAAGACAATTAATTATGAAAGAGGGAAATAAAGCAATAGTGAGAAAGATACAGATATAATTTGTTGTCTATAATATTGATTATAAAATGAAAGGTAACTAATTTGGCAGCAGGAAGATTACAGACAAGTTGGAAGTAAAATGCAGTGTAGCATTTAGGAAATATATAGTTTGAAACTAAAAATTTGAAAATAATATTATAAAATAAGGAACTGCCTATTACTTTGTAAAGTCATTGAAAATAAAACATAGTAAATGTAAGAATAGTAATCTAACAGAATTAGAGATAACAAATTAAAAAGGTGGTTTTTGTAAAACTTATTAAAATGAAGAGAATTTGTGGCCTATAGTAAGTTTTTAAAGTCAGTAACTTAGAGACTTAAAATAGCAATTTTTTATCAAACTCATATTTCCAAGTGT
This sequence comes from Enhydra lutris kenyoni, assembly GCF_002288905.1. Taxonomy (NCBI): domain Eukaryota; kingdom Metazoa; phylum Chordata; class Mammalia; order Carnivora; family Mustelidae; genus Enhydra; species Enhydra lutris. The sequence goes on from NW_019154099.1 coordinate 20,274,684, forward strand.
TTATGGACTGGCTAAGCTGATCTTGCCATTCTATGTTGTTACAACATATGGCAGGGGAAGCTTGAATCTTCTATAGGCATTTCCACAAATATGTCTCTCTTAACATGGTCTTTCATGTAGCTACCTCGGGGTTCCTCATAGAAAGGTGGCCATAGGGGGGTTAGATTTTTTCCTGATGACTTGTTTCCCCAGGAAAAGCAGTCTAAGAGCCATGAAGGTAAGTTTCCAGGCTCTGAAGACTCAGGCCAAGACACTGGCACAGGGTCACTTCTACCATACTCTATTGGTCAGAACACTCAGTAGCATATTAAGATTAAAGGGAACTGGAAATCTCTCTTCACAAGAAAAGTGCCAAAAAGTTTGTGGCCCTCATTGATCTAGCAAAGTCACTTTCTGAGGTTGTATTATTTGATTTTTTTTTTTATGGGAGCTTTGGATGCTTTCCTTTCTTACATTCTTTGACACCGTATCTTTCTAATATTCTTCTTATTGCTTTGGCTGCTCCTTCTCTGTCCCTTTGGCTGATTGCTCTACTTTACCAAGCACATAGATTTTAGAGTGTTCAGAGGTTGTCTTGAATTCCCTTTATTTTTCCTTCTACATCTTTTAACTTGACTTTTACAGGTTTGTGTTTTAATTAACACCTGTTTATTTTACATATTGTTCTCAAATAATGATCTTCAGTCTGAACTTCTCCCTTCAACTTGAGTCTCATTCAGTTTATTGCATAGTTTTATTTGCACCTTTATCTCCCACCGACATCTCAAATTTACCATGTCCAAAATGGAACTGTCAAAATACTCTTCCATTCTTCCCCACTACATTTCTCAGTTACTCCTCCGGGGCGGAAGAGTAGGGGGAGGGCGGGGAGAAATAAAGAAAAGAAAAGAAATATCTATAGCTATACCACTACAAATAAGTTTTCTAACCATATGCCAGTTTTCAAGCTATAACTTCGATTTATTCTTTATCCAACCCTTTCCTTTGGTGTCACAAAGAAGTCATCTGTAAACTCTGTCAGTTCTACCTCTGAGAACAAATATTGTATCTGGTCTTTTTCTTCTACTCTTCCAAGTTATATTGGTTTGCTGGCCTGTAAAATACTCCTTTTGTATATAATTTTTTTTTTTTTTTGGTCCTTCACTACACAGAAGGCAAAGTGACATTTCAAAATATAAATAAGATAATATTTACCTTGAACCTTCCTAACTTTCCTATTTTGGATCTATTTAAAAAACATGTATTTGATACTTTGATAGAAATCTCAGGTATCAACCACCACTGTTTTTAATAAAAAATTTATTTCTACTAGTATTTTGTAATTCATGCCACAATATTATACTAAAATTAGCAGAGATAATTTTACCACTGAATGTTTTAGTCATATAGAGTTGTATTTAAATGTTACAACTTTTCCTTGTTGTTAATCTCTCCTCCCACTCTCTGCCCTCAGCAGTTATTTATAGGCTATCCCCATTTGTTTGCCTTTTCAGAATGTACATAAATAGAATTAGACAGCATTATTTATGGACCATTACATGTTACATGTACCATTAATACATTCCTTTGTATCACTGAGTAGAATCTAATTGTAAGGAGTACCGTGGCTATTCATTCATCAGCTGATGGGCATTTCCAGGTTTGGTAATTAGGAATAAAAGTGATATAAATATTCACAGCCAGGTTTTTGTTGTGAACAACTGTTTCATATCTCTTGTTGAATATGGTCAATTGTACATGAAGTGCATTTTTTTTTAACGATTTTATTTATTTATTTGACAGACAGAGATCACAAGTAGGTGGAGGCAGGCAGAGAGAGGGAGAGAGGGAGGCAGGCTCCCTACTGAGCAGAGAGCCTGATGCAGGGCTCAATCCCAGGACCCTGGAATCATGTCCTGAGATGAAGGCAGAGGCTTTAACCCACTGAGCCACCCAGGCGCTGCCATGAAGTGCATTTTTAAATTTTTGAATAATCTACCAAGATGTTTTGCAAACTGGATCAGTCATTTGCATTCTAATCAAGGAGTCTTGAGAATTCCAGATGCTCCACATTCTTGACAATGATAGGTATTGTCACTTTTTTGGGTAAATTTTATTGATTCTAATAGGGATGTACTGCTATTTCTCTGTGGCTCTAAAATATATTTACCTCATGGCTGATGTTGTTGCATAATTTTTCATGCCTTGATTTGCCATATGTAAATCTTTTTCAAGAAAAGGTCCAAGTCTTTGCCCATTTTATGAATTGAATTGTTTTCCTCTTTTTTTTCTTAAGCTATGAGAGTAATTTATGCATTATGGGTACCATTTCTATATCAAATATTTGTTAAAATTTTTTCCCAATCTGTATCTTATCCTTTCATCTTCTTAAAAAGTCTTTTGAAGAGCAATACTGTTAATTTTGTTCAAATTTAATTTATCAGGGTATTTTCTTTGCTTCATTCTTTTTGTGTCCTTACGCAAAATATCTTGACAAATCCAGGAGAGCAAAAAAATTTTTTTCTAGTTTCTTCCTTCTAGACGTCTTACAGTTTTAGGATTTATATTTAAGTCTGTAATTTATTTCTTCCTAAAGTTTTGCATATGATGCAAGATATGGTTCAAGTTTCTTTTTTCCTTTTCTTTACCTTTTTTGCACATATGGATATCTGATTGTCTCAGCACCATTTGTTTAAAAAAAATAGCATTCATCTATTGAGCTGTCTTTATAACTTTGTGGAAAAACAATTGACCATAAACAAATGATTCTATTTCAAGACTCATGTTTTTTCAGTGATTTATGTGTCTACCCTTTGATCTGTGCTACACTGTGCTATGTTTAGTAGTAGCTTTATAGTGATTCTTGAAATCAGATAGTGTGAGCCTTCCAACTTTGTTCTTTGTTTTTCAAATTTATTTTGGCTATTGAAGTACTTTCCTTTTCTGTATAAAATTTAACAATCACTTATCAAGTTTTTCAAAGTGTCCTACTGGGCTTGTTGTTGAAACTGTATTGAATCTATAGATAAATTTGAAAGAAGTAATATCTTAACAGTATTGAATCTTTAAATTAATGAATGTTGTTTCTTTCCATTTGTTTGTCTTCTTTAACCTTCTATTATCAATAGTTTGTGATTTTATGTATACAAATATTGCATTTATTTTATTAGATTTATATGTATTATTTCAACTTTTTCAGTGAATGTATTTTTTTCTTTTTTAAAATTTTATTTTATTTTTTTTCAGTGATCCATAATTCATTGTTTATGCATCACACCCAGTATTCCATGCAATACATGCTTTCCTTAATACCTGCTACCAGGCTCTCCCAACCCCGCTCCCCTGCAAAACCCTCAGTTTTTTTCTCAGAGTCCACAGTCTCTATTAATCTCTCCTTTCAGGTTTTTTTTTTAAAGATTTTTATTTATTTATTTGATAGAGATCACAAGTGGGCAGAGGGGCAGTCAGAGAGAGAGAGGAAGGGAAGCAGGCTCCCTGCTAAGCAGGGAGCTGGACGTGGGGCTTGATCCCAGGACCCTGGGATCATGACCTGAGCCAAAGGCAGAGGCTTTAACCCCCTGAGCCACCCAGGTGCCCCCAGTTTTTTGTTTTATTCTAATTTTAGTTTCCAATTGTTCATTGCTAGTATAAATATAATTAATTTTTATGTATGACTTTGTATCCTACATCTTTGCTTACTCAGTTTTTAGTTCTACTATCTTTTTTTTTTATCTTTTTTTATTCAGATGATTTAGGATTTTTCTATGCAAGCAATCTTGTCATGTGCAAATAATTTTTTTTTTCCTTTCTATATTATTTCTTCTTCTTTCATTATTGCTCTGGTTAGGGTCTTTTTCATGGAGTTTTGTTGGGATGATAAAAGTAGAAAAATTTGCCCTGGTGTGGACAATGAATTCATTTAGTCTTTACCATTGGATATAACATTACCTGTAATTTTTTCATAGATTTATTTTTTCATATTTAGCAAAGTCACACTCATTGCCAGTTTTCTCAGGGTTTTTATGTGACTGCATGTTAAATTATGTCAAATGCTTTTTCTGCATCTAGTTAAATTGCTGTATGGTTTTCCTACTCAGGATTCTACCTATGTAAGGGACATTTATGTGGGATAATCTTTTAACAGAGTGAAAGGAAGGCATCTTTTCTTCAGTCCAACTAGCATTTTTTTCCTGAAATTCCTTTGTGGAAAGTTCTTTGATTTTTACATGTTTTTATTTCTGTACCACAATTGAGACATAACAATCTGTGGGGGAGAAAGTCAATGTCACCTACTAATAGGATATATCCTTACCAATTACACCATATACATTGTTCTATTCTAAAAATATTTTATGCATCTGGCTTGCTCCGCAGAAGGCTTTCTTTTGTTCGTACTCTAAGAACCAAAAGTACTCCAATTGATATATTTCCCCATCATTTCTTCAGTGCTCCAGAAGTGCTTCCCTTCCTTCCTTCCTCCTTAGAAACATCTAGGAGCATCTCTACAATAAATTTAAACTCTTTCATTTAACAATGTATAAGGCCTTTGCAGGCATGTGAAACTCTTCATTGCACATGAACCCCTTAGCCGCACTGTGCAATAATTCCTTTACCAAACATGTACTAAGAACTCATGGTAAATACTCTCAGAAAAATAAAATAGAAGAAAACTTCCTCAATTTGACAGAGGACATTGACAGGTAGTATAACATACTTTTGTGAAAGACAATAATGTCAGTTCTTACTACATATATTTAATTTTTCCTAGCTGCCCCTAGCCAGTGCAATGAAATAAGAAAAGGATGAATTAAAAATAATTAAGCATGAATATCTATGTGGAAAACGTTAATAAAACTAGAGAACGGTTGTTAGATATAGTAAGTAATGTTTGAAAGATTCCACGATAAAAAGACTATATCTGATTTATAAATAGATAGGTAAATAGGGATATAGACAGATACATGGTCTTTTATATACTAATAAGGAACAGTTGGAAGACGAAATTAAACTTGTTATTTTCAAACCTTAGTGAGAAATTTTTAGAAATAAATTGAATAATTTATTCAAATTACACAAAGCTAATACACTGGAAACTACAAAATGTTTTTGTACTGTTAAAAATATCAATTTTCTCTGAAAATTATCTGCAGATTAACCACAATTACAGTCAAGACCCTAACAGCCTTTCTTATATAGGAATTGGCAAGCTGTTTCTAAAATTACATAAAAATGTAAAGAATGTAGAATAGTCAAGATAATTTTGACAGAAAATTAGGGGACTTATATGACCTAATCTCATGATTTACTGTAAAACTAATACAATATAGACAGTGTGGAATTGGCATGAAGATAACCTAGAGATAGGGGCAGCTGGGTGGCTCAGTCACTTAAGTGTTCAACTCTTGGTTTTGGCTCAGGTCATGATCTCATAGAGGTCATGATTGTGAGAATGAGTCCTGAATTGGGCTCTGTGCTCAGCAGGGAGTCTGTTTGAGATTCTCTCCCTCTGCCCCTCCGACCACTCATGATACACACACATGTATGTGCACACGCTCTTTCTCTAAAATAAATGAATATTTTTAAAAAAAGGTAACATAGAGATAAATGGAACAGAACAAAGAATTCATAAATAGATCCCCATATATATTGTCAAGTGATTTTAGACAAACATGCCAAGTTAATTCATGAGAAAATAATAGTTTTTCAAGCAAATTATACTGAAGTAATTGGGTATCCATATGGAAAATAATGAACCTCAGACTTTTCCTCAAACAAATCATTATGGTTACCTTAAAATGGGCCATGGGCTTCAATGTAAAAGCTAAACCTAAGGTATTTTTAGTAGAAAATAAAGAAGATTATTATGATCTCAGGTTAAGCAAATGGATTACAAAAAAAAAAAAAAAACTTAAAAAAAAAGATGATACGTTGCATTTTACCAAAAAACTAAAATTTTGTACTCTTAAAAAGATACCACTGATCTTTTTTATGTTGCATGTTGCTTTTTGGTATTAGCCTGACTCTTTGCCCAGTATATGATAGTTCTGCTGATGTTTATTGTTTATTGGTGAATACATCTTCATTAAGAGTTTTTGAAAAACTCACCAAACTCAGTAAGTTTTCTTCATAACCTATTTGGAATTATTTCTAATAAAATGATTAAAAAAAGATACCACTGAGAAAATAAGGACACAATTATGGTATGGGACAAAATATACATGCTAAATATGTATCAAAGAACTTATATCAAGAGTATATAAAGAGAACTATAGCTCTATAAGACAAAAATACATATCTTATGCTGTCAGAAGTACGTAAGAATATCATTAAAGGCACAGTCTTCTCAAAGTGTTTTTTAGTTAATGGCTTTATTTTAGTTATATTTCAGCTAGTATCATTTTAATATTTGTTAGTTCAGGAAGGATAAATGATGTTTGAAAGTAATTCTTATGTACATTTTTGAATTAGAAATAAAGTGGACATGTTCCCTTTTTTGTTACCAGATTTTTCCCCCTTATTAATGCTTATATCTTTTGGAGGAATTTATTTTTAATAAATATGAGTTAGGTCTGTATCTCTTAAAAAATTTAATACATCTAACAAAATATCGTAAATACACTTTACTGAGGGTAAGTTTTTTAAATGAGTAATAAAATGAAAGTGAATTTTTAGAACCTCAAAGGGAAATGTATGACAGCAATTTGCAGTGAAGTTTTTGGTAAATGTTTAACACAATGGAGTAGATACAAAGTGCTATACTATTAATTTGTGTAGCTTATCATATGTTGTAACATGATTAATAAACTTTTAGGAAAACTTGTCAAGGAATTGGGTTTTAACCTGAAGTACACCTATAGCAGTAAGTACGTGTGTTAAAATGTTCATGTGTTGGGCGCCTGGCTGGCTCAATGGGTTAAGCCTCTTCCTTCAGCTCAGGTCATGATCTCAGGGTCCTGGGATCAAGCCCCGCATTGGGCTCTCTGATCAGCAGGGAGACTGCTTCCCCCTCTCTCTCAGCCTGCCTCGCTGCCTAATTATGATCTCTGTCTCTCAAATAAATAAATAAAATATTTGAAAAAAAATGTTCATGTGTTAAAATAGATTATACATTAGTAAAGTTCTGTTCTGGTCCAAATGTTCTCAATCAGAATGCCTTGATATCTGGAAAGTCAGATTGAGTTGGGCCAGTTTAAAAAAAATACAGTGCCATTTTTCAAATTATATACAAAGAAAAATTTGGCTATTGGATCAGAGAGCACTTTAGGAAAATAGTTCTCAGATTCTTTTGATGGTGCCACATTGATAACATTCTTTTCAATGATTCTCTCCCTTATTTCAAGCCATTAAGATGTAAACCTTACAATTAAATATTAATTACAGGCCTTAGATTTGATGGAAATTGGGAAGAGGTTGTAATCACATCACCTGTCCCAATTTATACTTTATGTGGGTATTCACCTTTCTATTTAAGATGACAAATTTGTTAGTGTAGACAAGATACTACTCTTCACTTGCTGTTTTAGCTGTTACCACATCTTACCCTAACCCAGAGATAATGGTATATAGCTCAGGGCCATGTTTCTAGCACCATCTCCAACCCAAAGTCTATTTCACTGGATAGAAGGAAAGCCCAAGACTATTATTATTTACTTTAGGGTTCTTGGAGAGGATAAAGACCAATATGGGATATTTACCCAGAGATTTTTTTTTTGTAGTCCTATTATAGGCAGAAAAGTACACTTGAAACATTTTCTGTGCATATGTACATACACATATTCCCAACACATAAGTACACACAGACAACCCTATACTGTATCCCCTTGTACTAGTAAGTACATATTTTTTGCCAGGCAAATAATCCTGAGTTTTTGTCCAAAGTACTACTGAAGTAAAGATGAAGAAAAAGAATGAGCTGGTCTCCTAGAAACCTGCTTTTTGGATGATATATAAATATCTTGATTCTTTAACAACATCCAGGTCCTACAAGCAAAAAGCCAATAAAAATTGCAATGACCACAGCTGCTCCAGAAAATTCTTTTTTTCTAATAAATCTAACCAGTAAGTGACTTTGCCAATAACCTTTTATCTTATTAACAATTGAAAGTGTTAGATTTTCATTTAATTGGGTCTATAATTAAATAGAATCTGTGTTCAGTTGTTGCTTTCCGGCTGGGCACAAAATACATAATTTAAAAAATGACTGACAGTTTAGGGGCCAAAAGCTCTAAAGATACATGTCATCTCATATACAAAACATCATCATTATATTTTCTTTTAGGTGTCCTATGATTTTGGTTACTTTATCAACAAGAACGTTCTGTGAGAAAAGAAAAGATGTTCAGTGAGGCTTTAAATGTCTTTATTATACAGCATATCAACCCACATTATTAGTGCCACTCATCTTCTGATAGAGTTAAATCTCTTATTAAATGGCAAATTTATTTTACTGTTGTGTTTAAACCAATGCAATGTGGATTAGTAGAAGGGAAATAGTGTCAAATGTGAAGATGCTTTCATCTCCTAGTAGTTGAACAGAAAACAGGAAGATGACCCTGAATTTACGAACAGGGCTTACAGTGGGGACCTGAGATGTTTACAGATTCACAGACTTTTCAGCTTCTGCACCATTAGCAGCCTTCTGAGAACTTAAATATTCTAAGTCTCTTCATTGTGAGAGACAGGAAATGGCAATATCACCTATGGGTGTGTGTTTTAGAAAACAGTAGCAAGTCAGGGCAAAGACAGTAGGATTCAGTAAGTCCATTTATTTTTGTGGAGAACATGATAATCATGGGGCTGGTGTAGAAAGAAAGAGATTGTTGATGTACAGACATACCATATCCACATTTGAATTTTCTCTGCATTTTTAAGTTTCTAAAATTATTAACCTTTATTAATCTAGTATATAGATCCTTTATAAACCTGCAGGAAATGTGAATTTCTGAATCTTTGGGGAGAAATTCTGTGTATGTGGAATACAAACAATAACAATAATACAGTCTCACTCTCAATAGTGAATCCACCAAATTCCAAAATAAATTATGTTGAAAAAACATAGTAGAAGAACCAGATATAATTTTCCTACAGTATCAAATAAATTCACCATTAGCATTAAACTCTATTATTAATTAAAGGTAAGATATTATGGTCTCCTAACATTAAAAAGTGTATGAGCAATATCATGATCATTTAGAAACTTTCAAAAATTAAGGGAGCTACTTTTATATATAGCAGATAATTTTGTGTATAATTCGGTTTCAAAGAATGATTAGAATAACCTCCATCTTTCCTTGAAAAATTATTCATTTTGTGGCCCAGTTTCTCTCATTTTGAGAAAAGAGGTTCAGACCAGAATCAGAAAATGTATCAAACTAGTAAGTGACAAAACAGGAATTTGAGCCCAGATCTGATTCTAATATACGTATACTCCCCTCTTCATTGCGCTACACATCAGTAAGATACAACTGAAGTTTTCATGTTTTAAGATTTCCACAGTGAATTAGGTTTAAAAGAAATAATTTAATACAGGATTATCACTAAATTTTAATTGGTTGCATTTTTATTCTTTGACTTTGGAGTAAATCTCTTTAAACACAAATCATGATGCTGATGATATTGCTTAAATTTAAATAGAATATTTTCAAAGTGGACCAACTTAATGTTCACAAATGGCATTTTATCAAACTTTTCTCCATTTTCTCATTTAGTGTACAGAGCAACAAAATGAGATAACTTCTGTAAGAATGAATCATCTGAAACTGTTGGGTTCTTGTATGTAAAATATGGTCAAATATACACAACTTCATTTAGTTAAATCTGATATTATCCAAATTTTATGTAAAAAGCAAAGGATGAGTATATTATCGGTGACTTGATCAAGTTCATACAGGCAGGGAGAGGCAGATCTGTAACCCAGGTCCTTTGAATGTCAAGCCAAATGTAATTTTCACTGCATTATGGTTGTCTTTAGTGATGATAGGTCTTTCTGAAGATAAAACAGAAAAGGCAACTGAACTATATTTTCAGTGCACTCCGTGCCTAGTGTTTCATCTTTGATCTGCTGTGAAATTGCTCTTCTCACTGATTTACTATCCACTTGTTTTGAGTTGTTGAAAACAGGTAAGAATATGGAAATAACAGTTTCCTTTGGGAGCTGAAGCAGGGAAAATTGAAACAGGTTACTGGCAAAAACAGAATCTGTGGTAGTAGTTCATATATATTTTTTTAATGGAAATGATTTGCAGTGTCCATAAATAAGGTAAAAGTTATATTTCACCACAAATATTTGGCACATGAAATCTATACCTTAAAAAAAAGTTCTTAAACTTGCCAACTCATACAAAGACATTTAATATATTTGATTTCTCTCATGCATTGTGAGTAAAGTACCCTCTTCCAGGTTAGAACTTCTATAGTTATATAGCTCCATTTACTCCCTAAAACAAATGTTTAATAATAATTAAAAAGCAACAAAAAAATCTGTTCATAGTATATTTCTGCATGCTCTCAATTGTAAAAATAATTTTTCCTTACATACATTTTGTATGTATATTCTGTAATTATTGATTTCAATTAATAAATTCAAAAATCACTTTTATGTATTTATGTGAGAAATACTCATGACAATGATCATAAATATCCTATTAAAAAAAGGAATACATTTAAATCAAATTCAGATATGATTTCAATTTAAAAATTAAACATATGTTTGAATTTTAATGTTAAAAGGGGTTATGGCAGTGTGTTATCTCTCCCCATCCACTGAATTGACATTATATTTTTATTACACATTTCCATAAATGCAAAAGTATCTCACTTCTTTAGACAAATAAAGAACAGCAGAATACAGACATGCAAATGTACATGTAGAACAAGCCCCTTCCTTTCCATTTCTGAATAGTCTCCAGCTAAAACTCACAAGGTATCTATTAACATCAGTTAGTTGCATTCAGAATTTTATTTTATTTTATTTAAGATTTTATTCATTTATTTGACAGACAGAGATCACAAGTAGGCAGAGAGGCAGGCAGAGAGAGAGGGGGAAGCAGGCTCCCCGCTCAGCAGAGAGCCCGATATGGGGCTCAATCCCAGGACCCTGAGATCATGACCTGAGCTGAAGGCAGAGGCTTTAACCCACTGAGCCACCCAGACGCCCCTGCATTCAGAATTTTAAACATATTTCTGCATTTCCCTCATATTGCAATTCCTCACACGTTCTTTATCATTGTTTTTGTATACATTTTTTGACTGGTATCCCTGGTTTTTTTCTATCTCCCATTCTCTCTCTGAAAGCTTTTAAGAGTGTCTCATTATTTCTTATTGTCCAGAAGTACACACTAATGTGTCTCGGTGTGGATTTTGCCATATTCACTGGGTTGGGCTCTCAGAGGATATTTATTTGCAGGTTCACTTCCATTAGTACCCATGATTTTTGCATATTCTGTTTCTAATCATTCATTACTCATGGTTTTCGCTGTTCCTTTTTTTTTTTTTTTTTAAGACTATTTATTTATTTTAGAGAGAGCATGTAGACGAGTTGGGGGAGGGACAGAGAGAGAGGAAGAAGGAACTCCTTTCCGAGTGTGGAGCCCAGCAGCACAGGGCTCAATCCCAGTACCATGTTATCATGACCTGATCCAAAGGCAGAGGCTTAACCATCTGAGCCATCCAGGTGTCCCTCTCTTCTCTTTTCATTTTGGACAGACATTAGCCAAATGTAGAACCCTTGCATTAATGTATTTTTCTAAAAATTGCTCTCCTGTTTATTTTTTTCCTGTTATCTGCAAGTTTTCTTAACTTTGTGAATTCTTTCATTGATTTTATTTGTATAATCACACAGTTAGTATTTCCTGGAACTCTTTTCTGCTCTCTTCTTTTTTGTCATAACATTCTATGTCATGCAACATAGATTCAGTATCTCTTATTATATATTAGAATATAATGTACTGTTTTCTGAATATAATATTTTCTAAAGTGAATATTTTATTTCATGGATTTTTCTCTGCATACTCTTTATTTGATTGGTGTCTTTTGTATTGATTTGCTACTTTTGCTTTCTCGCACACTGAAAATTTTTGAAATTGTAGTTTCATTCACCCTTCTATGTTCATGGCTTAAAACTTAAGAATTCTATATTGGGGAGAAGAATTCTTTATTGGGAAATCATCTTTTGTAAAATGGACTACCACTGTTATTTTCAGTAGGTCATATTTTTAGATTGTTTGGCGTTTTGAAGAGGAATACCTTGCAGTTTCTAATCCTTGCATTTTAGGAAGTTACCTGCATTGTGAAGTGAGTAAGGGAAAGATTTTAAATTCCATTTGACAAGAAACCTTAATAACAGAAACCAGAATAATTATTGCCTTGAGTTCAGGATGGGATGAAGATATTGATTAAAACAGGAAATGTGGAAGTTATCTGAGGTTATGAAACTGTTTTATATCTTGATCTGAGTGGAGGTTTTGTGTCTGTAAAAATATGTAAAAACTTACTAAGTTGTATACTTAAGATTTATGTGGATTAAACTTGTACAAAAGCAAAATACCATTAAGATTGATTTCACTAAGAATATTAAAAAAATCAAAATGATATTCTGTCTTCAGTGCAGAACTCCATCATGGTAGAGTGTTCAGGCACACAGTAGAAGACAGCCACTTATGGGCACATTTGAGATATGAATGTACGGCTTCCACACCCAGCTTCTTGGGTGGATGACAGATGTTGGGGAGAGGAGGATTTGAAGAGAGAGGGAGGAGGCTGGAGAAACTTTGCAAGAGAAAGCATTAAAAAGGGGACTTCGGAGTGTTAAGAGTTCCACATTCCACTCCCTGCTCTGCTCCCGTATTCTCCTGACTCCCTGGATCCAGTCACCTTATAACTACTGTGAATATTACAAGCCAGTGTCATTCTGAGAGAGAGAGAAAAAAAAAAAAGAAAACTCCACTGACACTGGCATATAGGTGCAAAAGTGAAAAGTATACCCTCCAAATAACTCTAATCACATAGACTTTTGGAATGAAAAACTAGAAAGTGTTTGATAAGCAATTGCATTATCTGATGGCCTTATCTCTAGTCAAGGCCAGTGAAAATACAGCCCTCTGGAATGGTTTAGGATACAGAAAAAGAAGGGAAAAGATTCACATCATAAATACATCTTAAGGGCGCCTGGGTGGCTCAGTGGGTTGGGCCTCTACCTTCGGCTCAGGTCATGATCTCAGGGTCCTGGGATTGAGTCCCGCATCGGGTTCTCTGCTTGGTGGGGAGCTTGCTTCCTCCTCTCTCTCTCTGCCTGCCTGTCTGCCTACTTGTGATCTCGCTCTGTCAAATAAATAAATAAAATCTTTATAAATACATCTTAACCACAAATGTGTATCTTTGACTTTAGGAGTTCCAAAGCAGGAGCTGATCTGTGCTGTTTTAGTCCTATTTTATGTATATATAGCATGTATCTTTAATCAAAAGGAATGAAAGTATTTCAAAATAATATTAACAAAACATTTATCTTCAAATTAATTAACCTATATGAACTAGATGTTCAGCTTGATAAATACCATCTGTTTGTTTATTGCTTTGAGGTTTAAGAGCTCAACAATGTTCTTCATGTCTTTCTAAGCTTTCTTCTTGCTCCCTGCTGGGTATGCAGAGTGAAGAATGGAAATTAAAAAATTAAAACTTATAAATAATAGAATGTCTTATGTGATTTTAAAAATGCTTTGGTGTTAGATTTTGATGATTGTTATTAAACAAAATAACTTACACAAGTGAACTGTGAAATCATTATTATAATTCCATATTTGTTGCAATAATAGTCATTGTCCCTATTTTTGGCATTGATGTTAAAAATTTCTGTAGGGTTACTCAAAATAAAATACATAGAATCATACTAAAGATTTATTCATAGAACAGACATAAATCATATTCATGGGATTATAAGTTTTTAATGTCTATATTAACATTATCCTGAATAAACACACAAGATTTCTAGAGCAGAGCAGATTGCTATTATTTACTTAGAGCAAATAATCTCTGCGTTGTTTCTCTATGTCTACTTACCTCCAGGGTGACATGATGAAATCTGGGTATCACCCTACACACACAAGTTCTGTATTGTAAGCAACAAACTATCCAAAAGTGATCTTTTTCTGTACAGAGAAAGAGGCAGCTGTCCCTTTTCCCCATCTGAAAGTTTCCTTTGAAACATAGCGAGAAGGATTCTTGTTTTCTTACTCTAACGCATTGGTATATAAATAAATCTTCCCAGGGGAAAGATAGGATCAGAGTTACCAACTTTGCAGCTTAAGAATATAACGACGGTCTCAACACTCCTTGGAATGTAAATGTGTGTCTTTGAGGAGGTAATATCTCTGGAGTTCTCTCACTGTATTATCAGTCATAAAGGATCTCCCAAGGCTTGTTTTTAGTATAGGTCCCAAGTTGCAGTAAAAATTGTGGAGAAAATCCTAACTGCGCAGAAACATGAAATTATTTTCTCTATAGTCCTACAGATTTTTAAGAGTTAAGTCATATTGCCATGAGTAAAATGTAGATAGACACAAAGAAAAACAAATTTAATTTTGTGAGTGATGTGATGGCCTTGGCATTAGGTATAATTATTAGGATGAGAGGTAATAGAAAGAGCAAGAAATATCATAATTATTCATCAAAATTAAACATTTTTAGATTCTGTTTTATAATTACAAAATAATTTTTCTGGAGGTGACTGGGTGGCTCAGTCATTAAGTGTCTGCCTTCTGATCAGGTCATGATCCCAGGATCCTGTGACCAAGCTCCACATCAGGCTCCCTGATTGGTGGGAAGTCTGCTTCTCCCCCACTCCCTCTGCTTGTGTTCTCTCTCTCACTGTGTCTCTCTCTATCAAATAAATAAATAATAATCATTAAAATAATAATTATGATATTATTAAAATAATAATAATAATATTTCTGAACATTATCTTTTGCCCTTGAAAACAGTATTAGTAATTAGGCAGGTATTATTAATATATAACTGAAATTTGATTCATAGACCAGTTAACTTCTATCAATGGAAGAATGAGTTTGAATAGGAGACATGACACTAGGCTTCCCAGGTATCATTTGGTGTCTTCTTACTACCTCATGTTTCTGTGAAGATATTAATGGATATCATCTTCTAATTGGCCCAGTAAGTTAAAAAGATAGATAGACAGACAGAGAGACAGAATGTACATATGTACATACATAGATAGATACCCATATAAATACAGAAATAGATGTATGGACAGAATATACATATGTACATACATAGATATATAGATAGATACCCATTAAAATACAGAGATATATAGGTAGATAGTGTTAAGGAAATAAAATTAAAAACATAATCTTCTCTCAACCCAGAAATCCTCCCCACACATTAAAGAAAGAAGACATTTTTATTATTGAATGAGCATTAAACCAGACTCTGATATACATCCCAGACAATCCACTATGAGATTGCAAAGACAAAAAGAAATTCCATCCTTTTATATATCCAGGCAGCATCATTTGTTAAATGTAATCGATCTTGAATCCACCTAGTGATTGGCTTTACATAAAGGAAAAATAGACTTATTTTGTCCTTATGATGGAAGGTAGTTTTGCATCTTAGAACAAGATGCCCAATGAAGTCAGGCTACTACTCTTTCACAGAAACTGGAAGATAGAGGTGCTATCTCTCTTGACGTGTACATTTCAAAGAGATGGAGTCCAGGTCCTTCAGAAAGACACTCCTGGGTTAAAAAGCTGGGAAAAGCCTTATTTAGTTTTTGAAGGATTTAAATACATTTGAAAGAGATGAAATAAATTATAATTGCAAGTTTTCTGAAGTAAAGGCTCTAAGAAAAGAGGTGAAGAAGTCTCTTCCTTCATTTCAATGTGGAGAATTAAGCCTATTTTTAATTTCTATTTTCCCTTATATAGTACATGTATTTACTAAACAGACACTAGCTTCAAAAACTTTCCTGATTATAATACATTTCATTTATTTGTATCAAAAATAATTTGATTTTTTTGTTTGTTTTTTTGTACCATGTGTGATTTTTTTCACAACTTTTTTTTTTTTTTTTAAAGATTTTATTTATTTATTTGACAGAGAGATCACAAGCAGGCAGAGAGGCAGGCAGAGAGAGAGAGGAGGAAGCAGGCTCCCCTAGAGAGCAGAGAGCCCGATGCGGGGCTCGATCCCAGGACTCTGAGATCATGACCTGAGCCGAAGGCAGCGGCTTAACCCACTGAGCCACCCAGGCGTCCCTTTTTCACAACTTTTATTGAACACCCATGAGACCATGTCTTATCCTATGTTTTATCTCCTCACTGAAATGCTTATGAGGCTTCAATATAAAAAAAATCTAGGGGCACCTGAGTGGCTCAGTCAGTTATGTTTCTGCCTTCAGCTCAGGTCATGGTCCCAAGGTCCTGGGATGGAGTCCTGCATCAGGCTCCTTACTCAGTGGGGATCCTGCTTCTCCCTCACCTTCTGCCCCTCCCCCTGCTCATGCTTTCTCTCTTTCTCTTTCTCTCTGCCAAATAAATAAATAAAATCTTCCAAAAATTTTTTAAAATATCCAAAGGAGTAAATAACATTGCATTATATTTCATATAAAAATATGAGCTAAATGATTGTGATAAAGAGATTGTGATAAATATGTGCTAAATGATTGTGATAAAGAGTTCTGGATTCTGAGTAAAAGATAATTAATTCAGTGTTAGGTTAGAGTGCTTCCATTTATCCAATGTTCAATAATATTAACTTTGAAATTAAGATAACTATTACTTTCATTGCACTGATAGTATCAAGAGTAATATTCAGACATAAATTTCAATGTGTATATTTAAAAATCTGCTGAAAAAATATTTCAAACTCATCAACTATATCTTTTCATTTAGTAGAGATAATACCTATGGAATTTGGATCAATTTATAATTTCACTCGCCTGGAATATTTACACGTATCATGTAGTACCTCATCGTACTTTCTGATGCAACAATGATAATCTAACTCTTTTTATTTAGAGTACATACAATTTTAAGATAAGGACCTTCTGTCTTTTGTAATCACAGATAATATTAAAAATAGGAAACCTAAATTAAAAATAAGACTTAATTCTCCATGTTGAAAATAAGGGAAGCTATTCCTCTTTCTTCCTTTTTTCTTAGGTAATTTATTTTAGAAATCTGAAATCATAAGGAAATGTATGTAAATCCTTTCCTTTTGCCAGCATTATGACCCAGGAGAGTCTTCCTCAAGGACCTGGATTCTATCTCTTTAAAATATAAGCATTAAGGTAGATAGCACCCCTTTCTACCAGTTTCCGTCTAACTTCAGTGGCCATTTTAGTGTTCATCCATATAGTTATGACAACCCAACCAAATGCAGTTGACAGTCTAAAGTTGACAGTCTAAAGAGAGGAGGAAGGATGAAGATTTATTATAATGGAGATTTATTATAAGGAATTGGTTCAGATGGCTGTGGAAGCTGGGAAGCCCCAAGATCTGAAGTGGGCAAGCTGGAGACCCAGGAGAGTCGATGATATAATTCCAGTTAGAATCTGAAGGTCTGAGATGCAGAAGAGCCCATGATGTAGGTGCCATTCTGAGTCCAAGTCTGAAGGCAAGAAAGGAGTGATGTCCCAGCTTGAAAATAGGCAGGGAAAGCAAATTCTCCTTCTCTGAGACTTCTCAGGTCTTCTGTCAATTGCATGAAGCCCACCCACGTTGGGAAGGATAATCTCCTTTACCCAAAATTCATCTCATTCAGAAACACCTTCACAGATACACTCAGACTAATGTTTAACCAAAAATCTGGGCACTCTGTGGCCCAATCAATTTAACATAAAATCAACCTTAAAAGGCACCTCTGAGTGTGGTTTGCCTAATATATTCTAAGTTATGTCTCAGAACTTCCTACTGAGCTCATATGTAGCAAACCCATGATATTCTGCCAACCATCCCTTCATTTGGGGAAACTTTCTATCTACACCAAGATCCCAAATTTAATGACAGGATCAAGTCTAAAGGAGGAAAGGAGGGGTGCCTGGGTACCTCAGTCAGTTAAATGTCTGCCTTCAGTTCAGGTCATGACCCCAGGGTCCTAGGATGGAGTTCACATCAGATTCCTTGCTCAGCAGGAGCCTGCTTCTCCCTCTGCCTGCCACTATCCTTGCTTGTATGTGCTCTCTCTCTCTCTCTCTCTCTGACAAATAAATAAATAGAATCTTAAAAAAATAAAAATAAGAAGGAAAGGAAAAGATGATCCATCTGAAGTTAAGAGGAGATTGCTACTTGATCTCCTAATTTTTATTTTACAATGGATAATTTATTTAATTGCATTTTAAAACATTGTGAATGCTTTAAAAATGCGGAATAACATAATTTTTAAAATTTCATATATGATTTTTACAGTTTTTTATTTAGCATAATAAAACTCGTCTTTTTTTCTGCATAGCCAGTTTAAGTGAGGGCAGTAATGTTGATAGCAGCATATAACCCTTTTTAAAAAACAGAAAATAGGGGCTGCCTGGGTGGCTCAGTGGGTTAAAGCCTCTGCCTTCAGCTCAGGTCGTGATCTCAGGGTCCTGGGATCAAGTCCCGCATCGGGCTCTCTGCTAGGCGGGGAGCCTGCTTCCTCCTCTCTCTCTCTCTCTCTCTACTTGTGATCTCTCTCTGTCAAATAAATGAAAAATCTTAAAAAAAAAACCAGAAAATATTCTTCTATCAGTACTGTTCTCAAGACATTTTGTTGAGTTGCTCATAATTATATGGATGAAGACATGTACTGATAAGCAAAAGACATTCTTGATTGTTATGGGTTGAATTATGCATCCCTTCTACCTCCCAAAAATATGTTGCAGTCCTAACTGCCTCTTCCTCAGAGTGTGACCTTATTTGTAAATAGAGTCTTTGCAGAGGTAATCAATTTTAAATGAGAAAATAATCCAGTATTGTTGGCATTGTTATAAAAAAGGGAGATTGGGAGACAGAAACAGATACACAGAGAGGAGAAGATGTGAAGACACAGGGAGAAAATACCACGTATTGGAGTGATGCTTCTACAAGTTAAGAAATTCCAAAGATGGCAGGCAGACATCAGAGATAGAAGAGTTCTTCCAGCGCTGTCAGAGCATACCCATGCTGACACTTTGATTTCAAACTTTCTAGCCTCCAGAACAGTGAGTAACTTTTTCTAGTTTTAAGTCTCCCAGGTTTTGGTCCTCTTTATGGTGTCCCTATGAAACTTATATTCCTTAATATTTAAGAAAATCAGATCCTACATTAATATTTAGATGGTTTTCATTATACATAGTTTTCCCCAACATAAATCTGACTCAGAGTTTAAACGTGAAGAAAAAGAGAAAAATGAAAATTTAGCCTCACATTGGAGACCTACATTAATAAAATATGTGTTAACTGCAATTCTACTGAAAAATTAAAGAAAGGGTCCTCTTTTTGGAATTTATAATGGTGATATCTCCAACTGACTTTATTAACAATCTATTTCAGGGTTTGGCAAACTTTTCCTGTAAAAGGACTGAAAGTAAATATTTTTGACTTCACATGTTTGAGTTTCTTGCTATAACTACTCAAACTGCTTTAGTGTCAAAATAGGCATAGACATAGCCATGATAAATGAATGAGCACAGGTGTGATATGATAATATGCAATATACAGTAATGCTTTATTCCCACAAACAGGCCATGGACTGAATTTGGTTGAAAAGTCATACTTTGCCAATCCCTTATTTACTGAATTAACCCTCAAAATTTGACAGTATTTTAATAGAACATTAATTATTCACTATATAGGAGCATTTAACAAGTGATATAAGCAAACTCACATTATTTAATTCACAGAAATTATTTCTTGTGCTGATTAAATTTTGGATTACTTTTTAAGAACATTTATTTGTCAGGGGCACCTGGGTGACTCAGTGGGTTAAGCCTCTGCCTTCGGCTCGGGTCATGATCCCAGGGTCCTGGGATGAAGCCCAGCATCTGGCTCTCTGCTCAGCAGGGAGCCTGCTTCCTCCTCTCTCTGCCTCTCTGCCTACTTGTGATCTCTGCCTGTCAAATAAATAAGTAAAATCTTTAAAAAAAAATAAGAACATTTATTTGTCAAAAATGGTTTCATCTTTCTATACAGATTGTTAAAAGGTGTTCAGTATTGTTGATAATTGGAGGTATGAGTATGGTATCATGGTTATATCTTCTTAAAGAGTCTTATTTTTACAGATATATGCTTTTAAAAATAGGAATTAAATGTTGTGATGTCTGCAATGATCTCTAAATAGAACAAATAGGGAGAACTTATATGAGGGTGAGAGTGAGACATAGCTTACCATGAGCTGATCATTGTTGATCTTTGTTGTGGTAGATACATGAGAATTTCATTATTCTGTTCTATTCACTCTATTTATGTGTATATTACAATTACTTACACTAAAAACAATAAATCTGGTTTTAGTTCATAATGATGCCATAACAAAATACCAAACTGGATGGATTGAACAGAAATGTGTTTTCTACAGTACTGGAGTCTAGAAGTCCAAATTCAATTTTCAAGGCATTAACAGGCTTTGTTTTACTTGAGGCCTCTCTCCTGGGCTTGCAGACAGCTGTCTTCTTGCTGTGTCCTCACACAGGCTTCCCCCGGCTTCAGCTTTATTGAGATGTAATTGACAAAATCGTAGGATATTTAAAGCATACATTATATTGCTATACATACACATTGTGAAAGGATACCTTGTCTAGTTAATTAACACATCTATCATGTTGCACATTTATCTTTTTCAGTTATAAGAATAAAGTCTGACCATCTAATGTAAAACCTGATGGCTATAATAGATAACATTGTATTGTATAATTGAAATTTTCTAAGAGTGTAGAACTCAAATGTTCTCACATAGCCTTTTCTCCTCTCCTACATTTCCGGTGTTTCTTTCTCTACTTATAAGCACACCAATCCTATTGAATTAGGGTCCTAGCCTCTAGGCCCTATTTTAACTTAATCATCTCTTTGAAGGCCCAATCTTCAAATACAGTACCAAGAACTAAAGCCCACCCATGTGATCTTTTAAACTTACTTACCTCTTTAAAGGTCCTAACTCCAAATTAGGTTACATTCTGAGGTAGTGGTGGTTGGGACTTCAACATATGAATTTATGAATACACAGTTCAGCTCATAACAATGTGTTGGTTCAAACCAGCCTATAAAAATACTCATTCATTGTAAATATTATGGATTGTATCATATTACAAAGGTAAATTTTAAAAAAAATGAAATGATTAAAAACTCCTCTTTTTAGAGAAATGCTTTTTTAGACAGAAAACTCTTAGGGGCAAGTATAATATCTTGATATTCAAGTTTTTGTTTTTGTTTTTTTTTATGTTATATGAAGCATCTTATATTTATGTGGTGCCCCAATAATTTTAATATTGCAATTTTGAACAGTAGAAGATAGCTTTAATATTGCCTTATATTGTGTGCTGTTGGCTCTAAAGTGTTGTTATATTTTTTAAAAAGATTTTATTTATTTATTTGAGAGAGAGAGCGAGGGAAACCACAGAGAGAGAAGCAGGCTCCCCACTGAGCAGAGAGCCCAATGTGGGACTTGATCCCAGGACCCTGAGATTATGACCTGAGCTGAAGGCAGACACAACTGACTGACCAACTGAGTCCCTCAGACTTCCTATAAAGTGCTTTTAATTTGTATATTACCAAGTTATATCACCATGTTTTTTTTGTTTTAATATAATTTAAAAGTTTTTAGCAATCTAAAATATTCATTTAATAATATATTAAAATAATATTATGTAATTAAAAGAGTTCTCAAAAGTAAATATTAAAGTCATAACTACATTCTGCCATTTAATTTTCTTCCTGTGTGCATATTAAGGGAATATCATGCAGTCTTCTTTTGTTTTGTGAGGGGAGGTTAATTTGGCAAGCTACTTGTAAACACGTATTGATCCCCTAAATGTTGTATCCTGAGTTTTCAGTAAATGTCACATTCTGGGGCTCAGCTAAATTAGAGTGAAATGTTTACAAGCAAAACTCGTAATCCCTTGTAATCTCTGTAAAAAGAAGTAGCATAATAGACTAAGCAGCATTTATTTACACATTGCTTTCTGTAAGTATAACAACATAAAAAAAAAAAAAATAGCCAGCAGGTGCAGGTGCTCTATTACTCAGTTGGAAAGAAACTTCTTTTTATTTTTTTTTCTCCAATATGACGAGGAGGAGAATACACATTAAGTCAAGTAAATCTTATTAAGTTCAGGCTAGGTTTCAACAACTTACTCTTCATAATCACTGAGCCTAATATTTATTAACACTTTGAATGAAAGTAATTTATACTTTACCTTATATATGACTCTTAAAATTTAAGGGTCATAATGAAGACAAAGTAAATTAGAAATTAGTATTTTCATGCAGGACGACTTTCGGTATTTACTTATAACCGCATCATAAATAAACCTAAGTAAATATATTTACTTGGGGAGGAACAGATCTTATTAGACACATTTTTTTCTAATCTTTTAATAAAACTAAGTGATTATGCCCATTTCTAATATTTATAGTAACTATGAATAAGTTTATATATTTAATTTTATAATTATACCATACCCCATATTTTATAAACAGATTATTAGAGAATATAATTTACTGTGCCATAAAATACTATACTTTGGTATTAAACAATCTATACATAAAAATTATACTATAAATATAAGTTATCACTTCTGTTTGAGAGCAAATAAATTCTTTGGGAATCAGTTATTTGGTACTGTGTCCACTAAACAAGTTTCATATTTAAATAGAATTTTAAAAATTTAGTTGACTTTAAAGTTTCTTAGATCAAATAAAGACTAAATTCAGTAACACCCCATCTGATAGTTTAATTTTTTTATAAAAATGTAAAAATGAGGAAATTATAGCTAAAATGTAGATAAAATACAAAACTGATTATATTATTATTTTTTAATTTATGAGTTTGTTTTTCAAAAGGTTTTATTTATTTGAGGGAGAGAACATGACCCAGGAGGTGGGAGGGCAAAGGGAGAGGGAGAAGCAGACCCGCCCGCTGTGCAGAGATCCCAACACAGGGCTGGATCACAGGACCCTGAGACCCTGGGATCATGACTTGAGCTGAAGAAAGATGCTTAACCGACTGAGCCACCCACACGCCCCTTATTTATGAATTTTATGTAAAAAAAGACATAGTTTAATATCCTCTAAATGTGTCTCAATCTGGAGGTGGTCAGTATTGGCATAATTCCAGGTCTAAGTTTTGCTAACTGAATGTTCCTATAAAAGGCCTCAGAGTCTCCATGTTACAATTTGTAGCATTCACATTTTCTAGCGTCATTTTAGTATCTAGATGAGATGGCATATCTAAAGTTACTATAAAATCACTACACTCAATAAATTATATTTATTCAATAATCATCAAAATATCTGCTTATCATTAACATATTTAATACTCAAGAAACTTAGAAATCAATTTTATGCCTTTCGAGAACAAGTTAAAGCTCAGATTTACCTAAATAATTACTTTATAAGCCTCTATTATATAATAAGCAAATATAGAATTCAACTTTGTCTTTTTAGTGAAATTGCATTTGTTATTCCATTATTCTGGGCTGCCTTCATCCTAACTCCACATTTCTTTCATTTTGTACCCATAAATGCCAGGCTCTGCTTTATTCTTGTAAGAGATAATCACATTCTTATGATATTCATACCCCTTTCATTCTCTTGACTCCAAGTATTCAGAAATGGATTTTATGGGAATATTGCCCAAAGATGCTCAGGGCTGTTTAAATATACAAAAAAGGAGATTTTTTTTCCTCATAGGATAAATTTTGTATGTTACCTATTATATTGGCTTTATACATCAAACCTTGATCAATATTTTAAAATTTATTTTCAATACTTTTCTAGTGCTATTTAAGAAAATATAAATACATATTTATTCAATAATTTAAAAAATCCCTTTCCTTTATCTTTTCCCCTTTTCTGCCTTCTTCACCTCCCAATTCAATGAGTAAAATAAGGGAAATATATAAAGACACATATTAAGTAGAGAAAACAGTGTATACTTTAACATGATTAAAATGAACAGTTTCTATCAGGGACCAACAGAGAGAATGGAAACCTCCAATATAATCCTGAGAATTAAAAAAAAAAATGTTTTATCCACAAAATACAATCAATGTTGTTTCATAACTTAGAATATTCTAAAAAAATAATTCAGGATGCCAGTTTGATATAATTCATTGTGAAAAGTACATATTGTCACATTTTTATATGTCCATAAAATCATAGTGATAAATTGAGAAAAACGACACCCAAAGACGTACCATCCAATTCATACACATAAAGCACAAGAGTCAGAAATCTGGATTTATTTTAGTCACTCTTACTGATGTGAGCTATTATCTTTACAATAATAATTTACTTCTCTCTTTACCATCTTGGCTTGAAAATGATTGGTCATTTCCACAATGTAAGAGCCATTATAGATAACTTATAATTACTAAATAATTTTGTTAATAATTTGGGAGTGGCATGAAAATACTATTCATGAAAGCTGCAGAGAGTAGATATTTGTGCAAGGCTGAACAAGATTTTCTCTGCTCCTGATTTTAGATTTCACATAAGGAGAAGGAGCCTATTAAAGGGCAATATAGCACCAGAGTTTTTCAAGAAGATATGGACATTATTTGTAAGTAAAAATCTGGTCTTACCAGTGGTTGTTTCTAAAGAATATCATGGAAGAAAATGTGTGCATGAATAGGTGTAATAACGTTATCTTATTTCATGTTTTCCTGGTATTCTTTAATGATGGACCTGTGGGAGGAGGCAGGAGTTCATCAGCTATAATGAGTGCACCACTCTGGTGGGAGATGTTGATAATGAGGCAGAGACTATGTGGGAATTTTCTGTACCATGCTCTCAATTTTGCTGTGACTCCAAAACTGCTCTTAAAAATAGACTTCAAAAACAAAACAATAAAACTAATACAGTGCCTCACCTAGTATGTAACTCAACAGGATTAATCACTAAGCTTTCCATCTGCTGGTAAACCTGGCTGCTGATTATAATAGCAAATGTCAGCGAAGATACCATGTCCCCCTTTACATAAGGTGACAGGAAGGAAATCCAAATACAGAAACTTGTGGCTAAATTTGTGAGTTCAGATTGAGTATTGGTAGTGTACAGTTAGTAGTAGACTTCATTTTTTTAATGTACACTGGGTAGAATCCATGCTTCCCTAGAAAGTAATGCCTAGAATACAAGCCTGAAATATTAAGATAGTGGTTGATAATCCTGTTTGCTTTTAGAGTAAGGGGACGGGAGAGGTCCACCCAGTACAAGGCAAATACTGTAAAAATCATTGCCATATAGGCAGCAAATCCTTCAAACTAATTTAGAAAGAAACCTCAAACTTTGCATCTGCTGGCATATTATGAATCAGAAGGCTGGGAGAGGATCCAAAACTTCTGTAGAAATAGAATCTCCCTGGAACAAGAAAGAGGAACTGTCAAACCCTAAGACCAGTGTCCAGTGATTTTCCTAGAGCCATAATGGGATAGGATGAGAAGAGGTATTTTTTTGCTTAGACACCAGAAATGTATAGTGATAGAAAAGACAGTGGAAGGACAGCAAACAGGGAAACTAAAGCTAAAATTGACTCCTACTAGTTAACCAATTCCACACTGTCCTTTGAACTGAATAGAATTTGATTAGAAAAAGTATTTCACCTATCTTTATATTAATTTATTACCAGTATTGTGTTCTCATTAGTAAAAACCAGCCCCTACAAGCCCTGCCATATGTTGCATGGCAGAACAGAGGTATCATCCATAATATTAGTTATTATGTGTTACTCCCTCTTCTAAATTTTTTTTATATATTATTTCATTAAATCCCCATGAATCTTATGAGATATTTTCAATCTACATTGTCACAAATGAAAGAATTGAAACATACACTGTTAAGTATCTCTCCCAAATTACACAGCTAGCAAATGGCAGAACCAGGCTTGAAACTCGGGCTGTACTCTTATAATGACCTTAGAAAGAACTTTTGAGGTTTTCTCATTATCACTCTCAACCTCAGTACAAGAATAGTTAACATCAATGACCAGAGTTTAAACTTTTCTCCTGATTCTGTCCTAAGAGGAACAAAAGGTAGCCTAATAGGTTCGTAGAGTCCCTATGTGTATTTAAAAATCATACAGTGTTATAGGTCATACATTCCTAAGGGGTTTTGTTTAACCTTTAGCTTCAGAGTCAGCTTCTTAAGTTAGTGCTAAAAATAGTCCGTGAATATCATGTCCAAACACTGAGGAACTGATTAGAATATTTTTGAAATTATGGTTCAATGATTATTTTTTGTTCTTCAAGTTGGAAATAAATTCTTTTAGATAGAATTGGTCTCCCTTTGAGTTATTCAGTAGTGATTATGCTTTTCAAAATTCATTAACAAGAAACATCCTTCCCATTAGTATTTTATGTCTCTCTTGATGAATTTAACATTTAGCTGTTCTCTGTTACTTGTACAGAAATGGGTTTAGTATTAAGATCATAGAGCAAGGTTGTGTAATTTCAGTAACATAACACCACTAACGTTTAATCACACTATAGTAAAATTATGATAATGCAGCTTTATCTAATTTAACATAATTTTGAAGTAAAAACCAAGACCGCGGCTTCAAAGTGTAGATTGACCACTTTGAGATAAGATTTAACTTGTTCCACTAAGAACATTGATATATTTTAAAGAACATTGCTTTCTTATGATGAAAGAAATTATAATTTTGATAGTTGTAAATAGTTTAAACATTTTCTTTGACATCTCTCAAAAGTATTGTTCTGTACTAAAATAATTTCATATTCACATATCTTCATCTACCTTATCACAATCGAGGAAAATAGAATAAATAGGGAAATTTGTTTCTATAATTGATTTGCAAATTTTATAGTGGTGCCTTCTTTAAGATGAAATACAGTTAATTTTAATTTATAGAACTAAACTTCAAGAAGCAATTTGAATAAGTCTATTTTGTTAGGCAACATACTTAATTTTTCTATCTGAAATTCCTAATCCCGTGCTCGCTTCGGCAGCACATATACTAAAATTGAAATTCCTAATCCCCCGAAAAGAATAGATAGCTATAAAACAAGATCAGTTTCATTTATATAAAATATCTAATATCTGCATATTTGTATTATGATCTTTATTTAATTTTAGATATATTTTAGGTAATTTCTGTCAATAACACAATCATCACAATGTTTTATTTTTCTTAATTTCAGGAACACTTTTTACTAGAATGACTACAGTAAAGTATTACATATAGAATGATTATAATAAAGGAAACTGAAAGTAATAAATTATACTGAAGATATGGAAAAATGGTAACTTTTTTAACATTATTGGTGGAATTATATAATGATATAAGGGCTTTGGAAATAATGACATATATTTACCTAACAATACTTCCGTGAAGCGTCATAATGGAATGATGAACAGAGAGATTAGGATTTTTATAATATGAATAAAATCCTAATTAGGATTTTTATAATATGATGGTTATACAACTTGGAAAATTTACTAAAAACAATTGAATTGTGCATTTAAAAAATGTGAATTATGTTATACATGAAATAAACCTCAATAAAATTTTAAAATAAAATTATACTATAAAAAACCTACATAGGCATCACCTCATAGAACACAAAGTATAATTGTAACAGTCAGATTATTCAGTTAAGATTCTTGAAAAAAGCATAGTTAATCAATATGAATATGAACAGGCTTTTTCCAAAATTAAGCCCCATCTCTCAACATGGAGTTCACACCTTGTATTTGATCTAAAGGACCAAAAGAAAAAAGATGTTCCTTATTTGGTAGACTATCTAAAACTCATTCAATACCCACCTTTGTATTAACAAAGACTTGATTTTGTTCACATAGAGTTCTGAAGAAAGTTGTATTTAACTAACAGTAAAATTTGATGGTAAATATAGAATTACAGAAAATGATATTCTCCCAGTTACATTACAAATAAATACACCTAAGGATAATATATTTTGGAGAAAGGAAACAGACATTTTTAAAAAAAATATTAAGTAGAAGAGAAAATTAAAACTCATCTACAAGATGGGGCACCTGGGTGGCTCAGTTGGTTAACCATCTGCCTTAGGCTCAGGTCATGATCCCAGGGTCTTGGGCTCAAGCCTACATTGGCCCACTCAGTGGGAATTCTGCTTTTCTATCTCACTCTGCCTGCTGCTCCCCTTGCCTGTGTGCTATTTCTCTCTCTCTCTCTCTCTCTCTCTCTGTCAAATAAATAAAATCTTTAAAAGAAAAAATTAAACTCATCTATAAGAATATCAAGATAATAACAGTAATAAAGATATAGTTCAAAATTTGTAGGATAGTTCCTTCTGTTAAAATGATAGAATAAAGGCATTTTTAATCTTCTTTTTCTATAATGTATTGAAAACAACAAAACTAATAAGGAGACGGAAATATCATCAATGAAAGAGTGAAATAGCCACAATAAAAGGTGAAAATAAATGAAGAATATAATAAATGATTTGATCTTAAATCAGGGAGGATGAACCAAGCTGATTAATAACTATTTCTTTTTGAGAAGATTGTTAATATGTTAAAGGATAAGTGAAAATCATGAAAAAATAAGAAAATTACTTGTTTTTGGGGTGCCTGGGTGGCTCAGTGGGTTAAGCCTCTGCCTTCAGCTCAGGTCATGGTCTCAGGGTCCTGGGATCGAGCCCCGCATTGGGCTCTCTGCTCAGTGGGGAGCCTGCTTCCCTCTCTCTCTCTGACTGCCTCTCTGCCTACTTGTGATCTCTCTCTGTCAAATAAATAAATAAAATCTTTTAAAAAATTACTTGTTTTTATATAAAATGACATTCTAAAAGGAACTGAGTAGACCACAGAGAAGTAGGATTTTTATCTTTGTGCACATGCCCCAAAATACGTTAATTTGTTTATAAACATTCAAATGCTTACTAAGTAACTTTTAATTCTCACTATTATCAATGTTGTTTGAAGATGCTAAATTTTATGTATTTGCTCTAATACTGGTTAATTCCAGTCTTTTTAATTTTTGATAAATCCTCATATTATTTCTATTTTTTCATGTTTACTATTGTTTTAATTTTTAAACCACAGAGATTATTATAAAGCAATTAATATATATAACATATATTCTTTTTAAAAATATTTGAATTTTTTAGCCTTGTCCTTTGTCAAAGGTCACAAATCCAACATGAGTAATAGTGATTATTACTCAGAATTGTTTCAAGATAAAGTATAAATATAATATGAATATCCATTAATTGGCAAATAGATAAATTATACTACTTATAATTTCTGAATTGTTACCTTTATACTATATTGTATTTCATATGGCCAAAGAATATAACACATCAAATGAGAAGAAAAAGATAAATAATAACACAATTAAATCTAATGACCAACATGTGATAATAATATTCCCAGTTTCACCATTTGTACTTCCTGAAAACAGCTTCATCCTATTCCTTAGGGTTCCCCATCCCTAAGTTCTGTGTTAATTTTCAGTTGTCTTCATATACTCCCCCAAAATCCAACTTGTTTTTTCAATAAATAGAATTTTTTAAAGATTTGTACACTTAAGGGACTTTTGAGGATGATGGCAGAATAGGAGAACCCTAAGCTTACCTCATCTCAGGGATACAACTAGATAACAGTCATATTGTAAATAACCCAGAAAATGAGCTGAAGACTAGCAGAATAAACTGCACAGCTAAATATAGAGAAGAGGCCACATCAGGAGGGTAGGAAGGGAAGAGACTTGGTTGGGAGCTAAAGGGAATGTGGGTCTGTTTGCAGGAGGCAGGGAAAGACCTGTAGATGAAAAGAGGAGAGAGAAACAGACCTTACACTGGGGAGCCCACATGGCAAAGATGAATCCCCATAACGTTTGACTTTGAAAACCAAAAGGGTTGAATTTTGTGAATTTTTACAACCAGTGGGACTTAAAGCCTGAAAATTTTGAAAAACAGTGTGCTAAATTCTGGGACAGCCTGGGGTGGTAGGAGACTGAGTCCCTGCCCTTAAAGAGATAGCACAACAAACAGCCCACAAAAATACAGCATAAAAGCAGCAGTTTGAAAAACACCTGAGGCATACAGGAAGGAAAGTTATTATGCATCTCAGAGCATGTCCTAAAAGGTAGGTTTCCCAGGAACAAAAGTGCTGGCAAGAACCATTCGTTCCCTTGCCCCCCAGCATAAGCATAAGGCCACCTGTGGGAATTAGCTTGGCACCGGCATTAACTACCAAGCTTGTTACACCAAACCCTACTCCTCCAGCCAGACCTGCCCCAGTCCCAGGACTGCTGATCCCCTCCCCCAGAAGACTGGTGCAGACCTTGCCAACACCATGTCTTTCAACTGCACCTTTGTGAGGTTTCTATCCCTGCGGTGGTGATGGCCAGTTATAGCTCTTGGAGGTCTCATGAACCTTAAAACTGAGTGCCCAGCCCATGTGCACCTTGCAGATAAGCCCTGGCCAGCCCCAGTCTTGCTGGTTGCATGTCCCTGTGGAAGAGGACCAGAGCACAAAACTTGCAGGCATTACCTGCCCAGCACATTCTGTGGAATGGGCCTGGGGCTGTCCCTGATTTTAGCAATGGTTTCATGTCTCTGGTGGAAGAGGACCAGTACACAAAACTAAAGGGCACTGTAAGCACTACCCCCATCTGCATTGTGGATCAGCCCCTAGCCAGTGCAGTCTTAGCAGTGGAAGATATGTCCTCTCTGGAAGAGAATCAGCACATACCTTGTTAAAAGCTGCCCCATCATGTACATTCAAGAGCAAGAGACATAGCTAACTTGCCTAACATACAGAAATAGACACAGAGAGGTAAAAACAAATGAGAAAGAGGAATGAAATTAAAAGAAGAGGACAAAACCAGAGCAAGAGACCTAAGCAAAACAGAGATAAGTAATATGCCTGATGGAGAATTTAAAGTAATGATCATAAATATACTCACTGGACTTGGAAAAAAGTACATGATATTAGTAATACCCTTAACAAAAAGAAGAAAGAAACCCAATCAGAGATGAAGAACACAATAATTGAAATTAAAAGTATACTAGGTGGGGGCACCTGGGTGGCTCAGTGGGTTAAGCCGCTGCCTTCGGCTCAGGTCATGATCTCAGAGTCGTGGGATCGAGCCCCGCATCGGGCTCTCTGCTCAGCAAAAAAAAAGAAAAAAAAAAAAAAGAAAAAAAAAAAAAAAAGTATACTAGGTGGAATAAGTAGCAGGCTAGAGGGGTCCACGAAAAATTAATCAGAAACCATGATAACAGATTAATGGAAAATGATCAAGGTGAGCAGATGAGGGGGAAAAATATGCAAAATGAGAATAGATTTAGGGACTTCAGTGACTCCATCAAGTACAGTAACATTTGTTTTATAGCAAACCCAGAAGAAGAAGAGAAAGAAAGGTAAGGCAGAGAATGTATTTGAAGAAATAATAGCTGAAGAATTACTGAATCTGGGTAAGAAAACAAATTTAGAACTAGGAGGTACAGAAATCTCCCAATGAAATTAATCCAAGAAGGTCTATACAAAGAAACATAATAAATAAAATGATAAAAAGTAGTGATAAAGTGATAAAAACAGCAAGACAAAAGAAGACAGTTATATAAAAGGGAAACATTTTAAGTCTGTTGGCAGATTTTTCAGCAGAAACTTGGCAAGCCTGAAGATAGTGGCATGATGTATTCAAAGTGCTGAAAGAAAAAAAAAATCTGCAGGCAAGAATACTCTATCCAGCAAGGCTGTCATTCAAAATAGAAGATAAAGAGTTTCCCAGACAAACACAATTTAAAGGAGTTCATGACCACTAAACAGCCCTATGAAAAGTATTAAGGACTCTTTGAGTGGAAAGGAAAGACCATAAGTAAAAGAAGGAAGAGTGGGAAGCACAAAAGCAATAAAAATAAGTACATTTGTAAAAATCAGTCAAAAACTCACAAGATTAAAAAAATGTAAATTATGATATTATATTCTTTAAACATGGAAAGGAATAAAGAATGGGTTCAAACTTAAATGACCATCAAGTTAAAATAGACTGTTATATGCAGATATTATATACAAAGCTAATGGTAAGCACAAATCAAAAACTAATGCTAGATTTGCAAAAAATAAAAAGTAAGAAATTCAAGGATATCACTAAAGAGAGCTAATTTATCATGAGAGAAGAGACCAAGGACAGAAAGGAAAAGAGAAGAACACAAAAATAGCAACAAAATTAGTCACAAAATAGATACATACCTATCAATAATTATTTTGAAGATAAATGGACTACATGCTCCAATCAGAAGACATAGGGTGACAGGATGGATTTAAACAAACAAACAAGACCTATGTAAATGCTGCCTATAAAAGACTTATTTCACACCTGAAAAAAACATGAAGATTGAAAGTGAGGGGATGGAGAAACTTTGGATGGATGTACAAAGAAAACCAGAATAGCAAAAAATATAGCAGACAAAATAGACTTTAAAACAAAGACTGTAACAAGAGACAAAGATGAATATATAATAAAGGGACAATCCAACAAGAAAATATAAATTATATTTATACACCCAATGTTGTAGCACTCAAATATATGAAACAGTAGCAAACATGAAGGAACTAATCAATAGTGATATAGTAATAATAGGGAACTTTAACACTTTACTTACATCAATAAACAGATCATCTAAACAAAATTAACAAGGAAACAGTGGCTTTGAATGAAAAAAAAAAAAAAACAAAAAAACAAAACAAACAAAAAAACAGATGGACTTAACAGATATGTTCAGAACATTCCATCCCCAAACAGCAAAATACGTATTCTTTTCAATTGCACATGGACCATTCTCCAGAATAAACCACATAATAGACCACAAAACAAATCCAAAAAGATCAAAGTCATACCAGGCTTCTTTTCTGACTACAACACAATGAAACTAAGAATCAACCACCAGAAAAAAACCTGGAAAGAGCAAAAATGCATGGAAGTTAAATAGTACGCTACTAAACAATGACTGGGTAAACCAAGAAATCAAAGCAGAAATAGCAAAATAGATGGAAATGAATGAAAATGAAAACAGAGTGGTACAAAATCTTTGGGATGCAACCAAAGCTGTCCTAGCTGGGAAATTTATAGGAGTACAGGCCTACTACAAGAAACAAACAAACAAAATATCAAATAAACAATCTAACCTTACACTAAAAAGAGCTACAAATAGTACAAGCAAAACCCCAGACAAGTAGAAGGAAGGAAATAGTAAAGTAAATGATGTAGAAACAAACAAACAAATAAAAATAACAGATTAATGAAGCCGGGAATTGGTTCTTCGAAAAAATCAACACAATTGATAAAACTCTTGCAAGACTCATCAAAAATTTTAAAAAAAGAAAAAAAGATCAAATAAGCAAAATCAGAAATGAAAGAGGACAAATGACAGCTGAGACCAAACAAATACAAATATAAGAGAATATATTCTTAGGGCGCCTTGTGGCTCAGTGGGTTAAATCCTCAGTCTTCAGCTCAGGTCATGATCTCAGAGTCCTGGGATTGAGCCCTGCATCAGACTCTCTGCTCAGCAGGGAGCCTGCTTCCTCCTCTCTCTCTGCCAGCCTCTCTGCCTACTTGTGATCTCTGTCTGTCAAATAAATAAATAAAATCTTAAAGAATATATTCTTACATATTTTTCATAATATTTTAGAAAATATTATGAAGAATTATATGACAATAAATTGGACAACCTAGAAGAAATGTATAAATTCCTAGAACCATATAACCTACTAAAATGGGAGCAGAAAGAAACGGAAAATTTGAATGGACCAGTTACCAGCCATGAAATTGAATTAGGAACCAAAATATTCCCCCAAAAAGGCCAGG
The DNA here is from genome assembly GCF_002288905.1 of Enhydra lutris kenyoni. NCBI lineage: Eukaryota > Metazoa > Chordata > Mammalia > Carnivora > Mustelidae > Enhydra > Enhydra lutris. Next base: position 20,308,659 of record NW_019154099.1, read on the forward strand.
AGCAGATGCTTTACATGTGAATTCCACCAAACATTTAAAGAAGAGTTAATATCCATTCTTCTCAAACTCTTCCAAAAAATAGAAGAGGAAGGAAAACTTCCAGATTCATCCCATGAAACTAGTATTACCCTGATACCAAAAGTAGATAAAGACCCCACAAAAAAAAAAAAAAAAAAAAGAAAGAAAGAAAAAGACAATCCCAGGCCAATATCTCTGTTGAACATAGATGCAAAAAATTTTCAACAAAGTAACTATCAAACTGAATCCAACAATACATTAAGAAAATCATTCACCATGATCAGATAGGATTATTCCTGTGATGCAAGGGTGGTTTAACATTTGCAAATCAATCAATGTGTTAGATCACATCAATAAGAAAATGGCTGAAAGCCATATAATTATTTCAATAGAGGCACAAAAAGCATCTGACAAAGTGCAACAACCATTCATGGTAAAAACCTTCAACAAAGTAGGTTTAGAGGGAACATGCCTCCATATAATAAAGACCATTTATGGAAAGTCCACAACTAACATCATATTCAATGGTGAAAAACTAAGGTCAAGAGAGAAGGATATCCACTCTTACCACTTTTATTCAACATAGTACTGGAAGTTTTAGCCACAGCAGTTAGACAAGAAAAAGATACTAAAGACATCCAAATTGATAAGCAGGAAGTAAACTTTCACTATTTGCAGATAACATGGCTCTGTATACAGAAAACCCTAAAGATGCTACCCAAAAAGTAACAGAAGTGATCAATGAATTTGGTACATTTGCAGGATACAAAATCAATGTATAGAAAACCACTCCATTTCTTTACACTAATAATGTAGCAGAAAACAGTATGCTGCTGGCACAAAAACAGACACATAGATGAATAGAACAGAATAGAATTTCCAGAAATTAACCCACAATTGTATGGTCAATTAGTGCTCAACAAAGGAGAGAATAGGATAATGGAATGGGAAAAAGTCTCTTCAACAAATGGTTTCAGGAAAACTGGACGCAACATGTAAAAGAATGAAACTGTGCTGCTTGCTCTCTACTCTCTTACACCACACACAAAAATAAACTCAAAATGGATTAAGGACCTAAATGTGAATCCCCAAACCATACAAATCCTAGAAGAGAGCACAGGCAGTAATATTCTGATATTGGCCCTAAGAGTATCCTTCTAGATATGTCTCCTGAGGCAAGAGAAACAAAAACGAAAATATACTATTGGGACTACATCAAAATAAAAGACTTCATCAGCAAAGGAAATAACCAACAAAACTAAAGAACAAACTATGGAATGGGAGGAAGTATTTGCAAAAGACATAGCTGATAAAGATTTATTATCCAAATATGTAAAAAATTTATACAACTAAACACTAAAAGAAAGAAAAATCCAGTTAAAAACAACAAAAAACATGAACAAATATTTTTCCAAAGAAGACATACAGATAGCCAGCAGACACACGAAGAGATGCTCAACATCACTAATCATCAGGGAAATGCAAATTAATTAAAACAGTGAGATATCACCTAATACCTGTCAGAATGGGTAAAATAAAAAATATAAGAAACAGCAAGTTTTGGTGAGGATATGGAGAAAAAGGAAGTCTCATGCACTGTGGGAAAGCAAACTGGTGCAGCCACTCTGAAAGATGATATGGAGTTTCCTCGAAAAATTAAAAATAGGATTACTGTATGATCCAGTAATCCCACCTTTGGGTATTTACTGCCTCCCCCAAAAAACATCAAAAAAAACCAAAAAACAAAAAAACAAACAAAAAACCAGGAAAAAAAAAAACCTAGTTCAAATATATATATGCATTCCTGTATTTATTGCAACAATATTTACAATAGGCAAGATAGAGAAGTAGCCTATATGTCCATCAATAGAAAAATGACTAAAGAAGATTTGGTGTATATGTTATATACACTGGAATATTATTCAACCATAAGAAAGAAAGAAATCCTGTCCTTTGCAACAACACGGATGGAGATAGAGAATATAATGCTAAGCAAAATAAGCCAGAAAAAGATGAATGCCATATGATTTCACTAATGTGTGGAATTTAAGAAGGAAAACAAATGAACAAAAGGAAAAAGAGAGAGACAAAACAAAAAAAATGGGCTTTTAAAAAAATTGTATTTATTTATGGGAGAGAGAGAGAGCAAGAGAGAAAACAGACGAAGGAGCAGAGCAAGAGGGATAAGTAGATCCCCCACAGAGTGCGGAGCTGGATGCAGGGCTCCATCTCAGGACCCTGAGATCATGAACTGAGCTGAAACCAAGAGTCAGATGCTTAACCAACTGAGCCACCCAGGCGCCCCTATATGAAGTACAAAAGTTGGAAAATCAGTCTGTGCTGACAGCTGTCAAGTTAGTGGTTACCCTTTAGAAGAAATCACTAAAACTGAGTTCAGTAGGGCTTCCAGGTTGTTGATAATGTCAATTCACACCATTTCCATTATGGAATAAACAGGAAACCAGTGCATTTATCTTTCCCTAACACTTTATCTTCTTAGTTATTTTAACTTTCATCCAGATTATTAATGCAATATTAATAATGTAGGTTATCATATCATTATATTCAAGGGAAATATAAACTTCACCTTGGACATTTTTGATACTTCCTTTTGCCATAAAAATGTATATAGCTTACTCTTATGCAGAATACAATTCTAATTACAAAACATTTCATTTGAGGCTCCACATGAATTCCCTCAACATATTTTTATATCCTTAAAATCAGCAGACTTATAATTTTAATCAGATTCTCTCAAATTTTGTAGTATTCATCAATGGAAGCCTTCTACTCTAGTTGTATGGTCTGTTCAGACATTAAATGAAGACACACTGAAAGTTTCATATTCTTTTAGCAATATTTTTTTTCTCTTTAGGCTAGATCGGAAGCTGCCTCTCTTCTCTGTTTCTGTGTATATAAACTATAAAAATAATTGAAGCTATATTATTGTATTTATTTTCCTTTTGCTTATCTCCCATCTTTTAACCTATTGACTGTTTTATTATTGCCATCTCCCACTTTAAACACAGGCACTAGACTATGGCAGAGATTCAGTAAATATCTATTTAATTGAGTTATAACTTCATATTATTTTTAAATGAAATATTTAACTGTCAAGAGACATAGAATAAAAGAGATTTTTAGTTTATTTTCATCCCAGCAAATAAGCCTAAGAAAATGTTACCATGATAAAATATCTTAGTAAATATTGACCCTCAGAAATGAAAAGTAGGTTGTATTGTATTAATATTATCAAGCAAAATAATTAATTAGACAACTTATTATTTAAAAACATCTTATGTACCAGACACAGGAGCTAAAATGTTAATCAAGCATTCTTTACCAGTATCGGGAAAGATTTAAAAATTCACTCAAATTCTTTTCAATGTTTGAGACTCTCTCCAACCTGGAAAGTTTTAAGAAGCAAGAAGTCAAGGGGTGCCTGGGTGGCTCAGTCGTTTAAGCATCTGCCTTGTGCATAAGTCACGATCTCTGGGTTCTGGGATTGAGCCCTGCATTGGGCTCCCCACTCAGCAGGGAGTGTGTTTCTCCCTCACTCTCTGCCCCACCCCTCCCCCCCCACCCCGCTCCACCCCTGCTAGTGGTCCCTGTCTCTCAAATAAGTAAAATCTTAAAAAATAGGGCACCTGGGTGGCTCAGTGGGTTAAGCCGCTGCCTTCGGCTCAGGTCATGATCTCAGGGTCCTGGGATCGAGTCCCGTACCAGGCTCTCTGCTCGGCAGGGAGCCTGCTTCCCTCTCTCTCTCTCTCTCTGCCTGCCTCTCTGTCTACTTGTGATCTCTCTCTGTTAAATAAATAAATAAAATCTTTAAAAAAAAATCTTTAAAAATAATAATAATAAGCAAGAAGTTGAACCTATAAGTTATGTCTTTTAACTGTCCCTTTTTTTTTTTTAGAAATGATGCCCAAGACCTTCTGCAACTTTTTAAAACCACTATTGATTTCAACATGTTATTATAAAATTTTAAAAAGATGACAAAATATATTGATACTAATTTAAGTAAACTTCTAAGAAGCTCTGTAAACTCATGAATAATATGATATAACTGCTTATGAATATACAGTATATTATCTGATGCCTTTCTTATGTGAAAATATGAGAAACTGTAAAGAATGCTGGAGCATTTATTTAATTTAATTTAAAAGTTTATTCCCTAATCTGAAAATAATTATTTTCTTTGGTATGTTGCTGAATTGTGTGTGTGTGTGTGTGTGTGTGTGTGTGTGTGTGTGTGTGTGTGTTTTAAAGACTAACTTACCAAGATATGTTAGTTTTCTATTACTGCTATGGCACAAAATTTCTAAATTCATTATCTTACAGTTCTGGAGGTCAAAAGTATGAAATGCCTCTTAAAAGTAAAATCAAGGTGTCAGTGTAATTGCCTTCATTCTAGAGGCATTAGGGACAATCCACCCTTGCTCTTTTCAGCTTCTAGAGGCCTCTTACATTTCTTGCTCCATGGCCCCTTCATCTTCAGACTGCATTGCTTTTTGTATCCAGTCTCTGCTTCTGTCATCACATCTGCTGATTCTGTCTTTCCTTCTTTCTTCTTATAAGAAATCTTATAATTAAATGGGCCAGGATCATCTTCCTGTCTCAAGATCTTCAATTTGATCTAACTGCAAAATCCTTCAATTACTCTGATTGGGCTGCCATAACAAAACACCACAAACTGGATAGCTTGAGACCAATAGACATTCATTTTCTTCTGGTCATAAGGAGGATAGAAATCCAAAATCAAGATGGCCAATGGCAGTAAGTCAATAGTTAATTCCCAAAATACTTAAAATAAATAACTTAGGAAACCTGTTCATTCCATATGGATTTTTAAAAATTGAACTCCCCATTATGTATAAATTGATTCCAGTAATTAGTACCCACATATTTATTATTACTGCACATTTACTATTTTTACTAAAGACATTTGGTTTCCCTTTAATTGAAAGACCTGTGAGAGTCTAAAATTATATTTTGAAATGTATTTTACCAATAATGTGTAGTTTTATTTAACAATTTGGAAGGACTTCAAGATATGCTATATTTTATAAATAGTTACAATGTAAAATCAGCAAGCTTTTTTTATTTGTACTTAAGTGTTATATATACTCTCCACATAAAAGAACTGTTTCCACATGATATTATTGTGCCAACATTGTTATTACCATCTATTTGGCTAAAGACCTGAGTATTAGTCTACAGCAAAACCCGCTGACATAGGAAGTCTGCAAATTTTCATCAATTTCTTCATTAGTTGCCACATATGAATCTAAGACATCATGTGGCAATCAAAATGGATTTTTAGGAACACCAGGATGAGCCAGTGGGCTCTTTTAATGTGGATGCTTGCAGGAAAGTAGAACTCGTAATTGTCTTAGAAGCTCAAAGGTCAAAGTAGTTTGGATGCTGACATCATGCCTTTATTAATTTTGACGTTTGCATTCATAAATTAATATAACCTGATACTTGTGCATGGATGCCCTTTCTTAACAAAATTACCTTTAGTAGTTGGATTTCGAATCTGAACCTAGTAAAAAATTTAGGATCAATAATTAGCAAACCTAATGTTGTTAGCTTTTTAAAAACAATAAACAACCAAGAGTGGAATTATCTTAGGAAATATAGGAAAGTTTATATATCTTCAAAAATATAGAAAGAAGGCAACTGGAATAAAGTTTCATATCAGTAATTAATTGACCTTAACTTATAAAAATGGGTAATATCAATAAATGTAATATTGAAAAGAACCAGAGAATTGCCACTTGAGAAGAAGATACAAAATATCTAGAAGATGTTAAAAGTCATCTTCCAATTCTAATGCTCAATGCTAGCCCAATAGGAACATCTACCAAGTTGTGTATTAAATTATGTGTTTTGCTGATGATAAAATTGAAAAAAAAATTTCATTTTGGATCCTTTTTATTCCTTCGTGTTTATTTTGTTTCAGTTATTATATAAAAGAAGCCAGAATTTTTAAAAGAGCAATATATATAGAAATAAAAGAAATACTGAAGTCTTACTAAAAATAATATATTTTCTATATTTTCTTTATGAATTTTTTAGTAAAGGAACTAGTACAACTTTTCCAGTTTATAGATTACTTAGACTTTCATTATTTTCTCAGAAATAGAATTTATTGAACTAAACACATTGAAGTATATCTTAAAATTATTCAATAAAATTATACTGAAAGTAAGTATAATTATCTTATTTGAAAAATAGGCATTAATACTTCAAATCTGATTTTTTTTCTTTTAGGAACTGAATTATATACCAGTTAGCCACGTTGTCTCTTCTGATTAAAATTTTCATCAGTTAAACTATATGTAATTCATTTATAAGAAACTTTTGTGGAACTGATAATATCCATTTTCTGCACAATTGGATCTTCAAACGTCTTAAAAATAAGGCTGTCTTGAGTAATCAAAAATAAATTTTTAACATTTCAGAACATTTGTTTTCAACTAGGAGAGGAAGGATAAAAATATCTTAAATATTTTATAAATAATATTTATTTATTTATGATTTCATATTCAGGAATACTCAAATTAATGAATATAATTGATTTCAGCTTTGGGTTTTGCTAACTATTGACCATTTGAGGAAATAGGCATCCAAATTCACCAGTGCCTATTTGATGCATAAAAATTTCATAACAGTGTAATAAATAATACAGTTCAGAAACCTAGATATCATAAAACCTAATAATTTCATATGAAATACCAATACTGTTGACTGATAAGAAATTGAGGAAATTATATTTAAGTGAAAAGGTTTTAAAATATAGGTTATAGGGGCGCCTGGGTGGCTCAGTGGGTTAAAGCCTCTGCCTTCGGCTCAGGTCATGATCCCAGAGTCCTGGGATCGAGCCCCGCATAGGGCTCTCTGCTCAGCAGGGAGCCTGCTTCCTCCTCTCTCTCTCTCTGCCTGCCTCCCTGCCTACTTGTGGTCTCTGTCTGTCAAATAAATAAATAAAATCTTTAAAAAAATATATAGGTTATAGGACAAAAAGTATGGTATGATCTAGTTTATGTACATATACTCATTTGAATGTTCATAGAAAAAAGTGCACCAAAATATTAGCTGTAACCACCTCTGGTCGCTATAATTTTAGAATTTCAGTTACATTTAATATCTCTGAGCAACAGCATGTAGGGCTTTCCCTTTTTCTAGGACTCTTGTAAAGCATGAAATAAACTTAGGGACAGAGTTAGGAGTGGAAGAAAAACAGTCCAGAATTTACCTTCAGTAGTTAAAGTGTTTAAACTCAAATTCATTGTCAATTTTTCTTCTCATTTTTTTCTTTTCTTTTCTTTTTTTCTTCATAAATTTATCTAAAGATCTTTTTTTCCCAAGAAGAGAAAATAAATAACAGTATGACAATGGGCCAAAATTGGCTGTAGATAGTATCATGGAGACTTCGAAGGGAGGCATCAGTTTACTAAGATAACAGATCTGCCCATAGCAAGATATTGTTCAATAGATCAATTTTTGTGCTGTAATTCCAGTACTTGTTAAACATGAAGTGATGTGCTTTTAGCCAACATAGCCCAACAAAGATTAAAACTGGAAATATTTGGTGACATTGGCCAGCTTTATTAATTTCTACATAATGGTTTTTGCTATTGTGAGATCTTAAGTAGGTCTGAAACAGAATAAGCATAGTATTGAGGCTAAGTACTATATACCCTTTTTTTTAAGTGTCTAAAATTGAGACGGTCACCAAATAATGCCATCAGTTCTGCTGTTCTTTTCAAAACTCTAGTTTTGTGAAAGGTCAGGGACAAAGGCAACCTTATGCACAAAGTCCCCAAGTTTTGTTCTGATGGACACAGGAACCTCTCTTACACTCAGGGGTAATGATAGAGGTTTCTAGATTTTTAACTTTCAGACCTTTTTACTTTGCTCCCTAACAACACAAATCATGAGTTAAGACTAATTGCTTATATAACAACTGGATTTTTTTTTTATAAAAAACTGGTTTCGAGGGAAATTTTGTAATAAGCAGGAACATGATTTATTGTCATTGAAATGGGACTTTGAATTTCCACATTTTTTAACCTAATTGAAAATGGGAATAATTGTTAGTGAATACAGGATCTGCCACTTCTTAGTTGAAATTCTGATATTGTAAGATGATGAATCTAGTTAAAGACAAAATCACAAACCTAAGTAAAATGGAACATAATAATAAAGAAGACAGATAAAACTTGAAGTGATGAAGAGCTATATAAAAAAACAAAAATAAATAAAAAACAAACAAACAAAAAAACTAAAGATAGTAAAATAGTTGTCCTGTCCCTTCCCAAAATAACACTCTGGGCATATAATTTTAAAGTGAGTTAGAGAAAAAGGTCAAGAAACAGGTAATTATTTTTAAAAACATTTTCTTATTTGGGTTTACTTGACACAATATTACATTAGTTTCAGGTGTACAGCATAGTGATTCAGCATCTCTGTATGTTATGCTGTGCTTACCACAAGTGTAGTCACCACCTATAACCATACAGTGCTGTTACAATATCATTGACTTTATTCCCTATACTGTATCTTTTAACCCCATGACTTATTCATTCCATAAATGGAAGGCCATACCCCTCACTCCCCTTCACCCGTTTTGCTCATCTCCTCACCCTCTTCCCTCTGGCAACCATCTATTCTCTGTTTATGGGTCTAATTCTGCTCTTTGTTTATTTATTTGTTTTGCTTTTGTACATAGAATGAAATCATGTGGTAATTCTTAATTTCACAATTTTAATTTTATTCATCTTATCTCTTTCCTCAGGGTTCACTACATTTGAGAAGTCCATATCTTGCATCTAGTTGCAAAAGTCAAAAGTTAACAAACACTTTCCCTTTCTTACATTTACTTTACAGAAGATAAACTTGGAAATTTAATTTCTAATTATCCCTCAGATCCACTGATTGTCTTCATTACTAACTCTAAAATTCTTGCCCGGGTACCAACTTCTGTCTCCTGGATCATTACAATAGATGACCAACTGTTCACATACTTTCCCAATTCCTCTGATCTGTTATTCACAGAGTGACCCAGACTAACCTTTGTGAAATGTAAATCTTATAATTTTTAATCTATGCTTAACATCCTTCAGTAGACTCTATTTTATCTTGTAATAAAAAATTACACTATTTTAAATGGCCTCTCCCTTTTAGATTTGTCTCTCTCCACTCTCTTTGTTTCTGTTACACTGGCCTTCTGTCATTTTTTAAAATAAGATGTATCTCCTAATATCTTTGTATATGTACAAATTAATATTAATAGCTTTAAAATTCAATTAAAATTGATAAAAATGGGGGGCGCCTGGGTGGCTCAGTGGGTTAGGCCACTGCCTTCGGCTCAGGTCATGATCTCAGGGTCCTGGGATCGAGCCCCACATCGGGCTCTCTGCTCAGCAGGAAGCCTGCTTCCTCCTCTCTCTCTGCCTGCCTCTCTGCCTGCTTGTGATTTCTCTGTCAAATAAATAAATAAAAAAAAAAAAAATTGATAAAAATGACAAATACAAAGATTTCAAATTAAAGGAATGAGTTAAGACTAATTGCTTAATGATTAGCAATTAATTACTAATGATTAATATACTTAATATACTTATGAAAAGATGATTAATATACTTATGAAAAGATTCTCAACCCTGATAAATTAAAATAAAAAAATAAATACCATTTTTAAATGATAAGATGGACAATCTCAAAAGTGACAATATTCAAAGTAGGCTATCCTGTGAAAAGGGTGGGATTTCCCTTACATTGTTGAAAAAAACTCATTAGTAGTTGCTTTTTTGAAGAAAAATTTCTGGGTATTTAAAGCCCATACTCATGTACAACTTGATATAGCCAATATCCTGCAGGAATCACAATATATATACATAAAATATCTTTATCATATATTTCATATTATATTTATATTAGCTCAAAATTAGAAATGAATTAAAAGCTAAATAAAACAATGAATTGAGGGTTAAATAAATACAATAAAATTAGCATATTTCTACTTTATCAGGGCTGATGTACTTGAGGACAGATAGTGGATGGCACAGAGAGGAGATTTTTTAATTTTACATTTTTTGACCACATTTCTCATTTTGCACCCTCTAATTCCTCTTGAAGGTACAAATGAACCCTTAATCATTTTCCAAACACAAGCCACCTCAGACATGCTCTAACCAAATGAATGTGTAGCCACCTGAACGTGCTATTCCTTTATGAATGGTCCCCCTCCAATTCCTAATTTCTCTTTAGGAATATACTTGTATTTTCAGAGCGCATACATAGCTAATACATTTTGAGCCTTACGTTTTATTTTAATTATTGACCAAATTTACTTGCAATTAAACAGTATACTTGTTTTGATCTCTTTGAGTTCTTAAAATAATTATACTTATGTGTAATAAAGCAGAAGAGGTTTAATTGAAGTTATTGTTAATTGCATTAAAAAAAGATCAGTCAGGACAGTTAAACAGAACTTTAGATGCATTTCCTTACTGTGTAATCACATGCACCAAGAAGTTATAGAGTGTGAAATTGCAGAAAAATGTGTGAAACTGGTGTATAGGTTTAAGTCATTTTTGAAGCACAATCAATGTGACAGTATTTTTAGTTAGATAATTAAAGAGTTTGGGTAAAATTAAACAGAGTCACATATCCAACATTATCTCAACATTAATATAAAAATTGAAATGTACTAAGTAGTAAGCAGGCAGACCTAGATATGATCTCTTCTTGTAAGGATTTATACCTACCACTCTGTCTCTTTCAGTGCTTCTCAGTTCTTTGACCTTTTTATCACAATCACAAGTACTTTGCCTACTCCCAGAATAATTATGCTGTCCTAATGCCCAAATCTCTGAAAATCTCTTTAAATGGAGACATCATTCTTTCTGTTGTTCTTGCCCCCAACATTGGAGTAATCTTTGCTTCTTCTCTTGCCAGTCACCTCTTACCTATCAGGAGAGGCTGATGGTTATTCTGTCAGAATATGTCCAGAGTGTTACCACCGTTTATCACTTCCTTTGATACCATTTTGTGCATGCTTCTATCATCTGTTATCTGAATTATTCCAATTACCTCTTAACTGGTCTTGGTTTCATCTTGTTCTCTGTAGATCATTGTCAATAACAACTGTATTTCACTTTAAATATAAGACAGGTTAGAATGTATTGATGTTCTGTTCAAAATACACCTAATTTTGAGGGGGAAAAAAGGTTCATATAGGTATAATGGGACTCCAACTGAAAAGATCATCAAATACAATTCTGGGATCACTGTCTTCTTTTCTTGCTCTCACTTTACTACAGTGACATTGATTGGAGGAGCACATGGATTATTTTTTAAGCAATACTTTGCTACAAAGCCTTCACTAATATTTTAGCTTTTCATTGAGATCTACCTACCCTGACCCTCCTATGTAAAATTACAAACCACCGAGATTCTTACATTTCATCTTCTCTGATTTATTTGACTCCCTTACACTTGCCAACTTCTGATACAGTACCTGTGACAAATTATGTTTTCCAAAGGGGCATGACATTATTTCCCATCCCATATACTCATCTGCAACAGGAATTTGGTGGATCCTAATTGCCTGTCTCTTGAATTTGAACTGCCAGGTAAGTCACCTCTCGATGTATAAATGCAGGAGAAGTCATGCTCTGGGATTTCCATGGCTGTGTCATAAGGAATCTTTTCACTTTCACTGAGTTCTTTTAGAATGCTTTTTCTTGGGTCTCTCCCTCTTTCAATTTAACCTCCATGCTGAGTGACATTAGTCACATGGAATGGTAAAAAATGTATGTGCATCAGTCCACAACTCCATCTCAGCTGATGGTTAACATTCACTGAATGAACCCTCTTGGATATCCAGCTTAGTTAAACTTTCTCATAACTTCTGCAGAGTCAGCAGACAAGAGACTGCAGCTTCATGGGGAATTCCAAGGAAGAACTGTCCATCTGACCAAGAACAATCCACAGATAGCTAAGGGATAAAATATATATATATATATATATATATATATATATACACACACACATACATATCAAGGTTTTGTTTGCTTTAAAAAAATTTTTTTTTTTTTTAATTTATTTTGAGAGAGAGAGCACGTGCTGAGGGGGAGAGATCAGATGGAGAGGGAGAGAAGCAGACTCCCCACTGACCACTAAGCCTGACATGGGGTTTGATCTCACAACCTCAGGCTCATGACCTGAGCTGAAAATCAAGAGTCAGTTGCTTAACTGATTGAGCCACTCAGGCATCCCTGTTTGTTTGCTTTTAAATGCAGTAATAGGTCACTGTTATTTATCATGTTTATTAAAATATCTACCTAATAATAAGTAGGCCCCACAAAGATAGGACATTTTCTGTGTTTAAGTATTGCTACCCTGGCCTTCTTTTGGCATCTGTTTGCATGATAAATGTTTCTCCATCCTATCACTTTCAATCTGCAGGTGTCTTTTGGTCTGTTAAGAGCATAGACTTGGGTCTTGTATTTATCCACTCTGTCATGTTGTATTTTGGTCGGAGCATTTAGTCCATTTACATTCAAAGTAATTATTGATATATATGTATTTATTGCCATTTTGTTACTTATTTTAGGTTGTTTTTATGGGTTTTCTCTGATCTTTTTTTCTCTTGCTCTCTTTTATGCTTTGCTGGCTTTCTTTGGCAATATACTTGGAACCCTTTCTCTTTGTTCTATGCGTATCTCCCCCATTGGTTTCTTCCCTGCAATTCACAATCTCCAAAAATGTCCCTACTCAGTTCAAGTAAACATCCTCCCTTCTAACTAGTTATTGGTGACTTTTTCTCCCTTGGCATTACCAATTCTGGTTAACTACTTTCAAATTTTATCTTGTCAGACAGCTTCTCATCATTTCCAAATTATTCCCAAGTTTAAAGCACCATCATTGCTTACATTCAATCTCCCATTATTCCTTCTATTCCAGACTTCTATCACACAATCTCCAAACAGGAATAAAATTAAATCTCTCAGTGATATGCTCCTCCATCAAATACCTTCAAAGCCTTCTCAAAAATATTTAGACAAAAACGTGAAAAGCTTACTTACCTTACAAAGTTCTTCAAGGCACTATACCTGACTTCTTCAGTATGTTTCCTGTCAATGCTGTTTTGGCTCACTGTATTCTAGCTAAAATAGTTACTATGTGTTTTTGACCAAATATTGAGCATGTCACTATCCAGGATTTTAGATTATGCCTGGAATCTGCTCTTTTCCATAATTTTCATAATCTTCTTCAAATTGTACATAAACCTGAAGATTACCTCTTTAAAGAAATCTTCCCTAACTACAGTATCCAAATGCCTTGCTTTACACCAGGTGTCAGCAAACTTTTTCTTAACAGGACTGATAGTAATATGTTAATCTCTAATGGTCATTATCACAACTACTTAAACTTAGTCATTGTAGGATGAAAACAGCCAAAGGCAATATGCAAATAAATTAGTGTGTCTGTGTTACAATAAAATAGACAGCTACTTGGTGGACTGTAGTTGGCTGACACCTTTTCTGCATGTTGGCATACTTCATTGTTTTCCCACAATTTGTCTACCTAACCTTGCATTACATGTTTATCTTGTTTTGGTTTATTTCATGGCTTTCTGTTGAATATAAGCCCCTGAGGGAGGGTGATTTCTCAGTTTTGTTAATTGCTCTGTCATAACATGTAAAACAAAGCCTCAAACATTATGAAGCTTCAATAAATACTGGCTGAATGAACAAATGTATACATGAAAGAATTGACTGAATATTTAATCCAAATGTAAAGAAATACTAAGAACCTACTGTCTTTAGGTTATCTTAGACACTACTGTTTTTAACAACCACTCTCCATCAATCTTAAGGAAGCTGCTAGTTTTAAGAAGTTGTTACTTTTTTTTTTTTAATCCACATTTTGGATACTCCAGATATTCCATCTGTTGAAATGATATTCTCTGTTTCTTCATTGGTACAACAGTTGATTTCTGTATATAAGTAACTGTCTCTTTGGTTACTTTACCACAGTAAAAATTAAGGCCCTTTCTCAGGCACTATAACGCTAAAAGAAAGATATGCTAAATTATCAAGTTACGTATTTTGAATGGTTGATATGCGAATAGCTCATTTTAAAACAATTGTGACTAAAAGTAAATGTCATATTCTGTAAAATGTGTTCCCATTATGTTTTGTTGAATGAGGCCCAATTGTTTTATGTTGCTTTCTCAATAAATATCTTTGTTGCTCTTTGATACATAGATTATTTACTAATCTCCCTTGGAATTCTGGCTTTCTGCCTGTAGAGGGCTATTCTGCCTATGAAACAGATAAAACAGATAAAATAGAATCTTAACTATGAAGGGGTGAAAAAAGAAATGTCTGTGTGTTGTTTGTGGTGCTAGGTTGCAGGAAATTTTAAGCAATCTGGGTGGGCATCCACTGGAGAAGACTAATAAAGTGTAGTGAATGCACAGTGTAGTGAATGAACGTAATAACACTACAGTTTGAAGTGAAGGAAGACAGCAGCTCCAGGAATTATTCATTTAACATAATTAAAACTTTATATCCATTGAATGACAATTCCCTTCTCCCAGCCCACACCCTCACCCCTGGTAACCACTACTGTATTCTCTGCTTCTGTGACTTTAAGTTTTTTAGATACCTCATATAAGTGCGATCAGAAAGTATTTGTCATTCTGTGACTGGATTATTTCACTTGTATCTTCAAAGTTCATTTATGATGTCACAAATGGTAGGATTTCATTCTTTTTTAAGGCTTTATAGTATTTCATTGTAAGTATATACCACACTTTTTTTTATCCATTCATCCGTTAAAGGACATTGAGTTTGCTTTCATGTCTTTGTTATTACAGATAATGCTGCAATCAACATGGATATTCAGATAGCTCTTCAATATCCTGATTTCAGCTTTTTTGGATATAAATCCAGATGTGTGATTGATGGATCATATATTAGTTCTATCTTGTTTATTTTTTGATGAAACTCCATATTATTTTCATACCTTTTGCACAACTATTACATTCCCATCAACAGTGAATAAGGTTCCCACTTTCTACAGTAACTTGCCAACACCTTTTTTTTTTAAAGATTTTATTTATTTATTTGACAGAGATCACAAGGAGGCAGAGAGGCAGGTAGAGAGAGAGGGAGAAGCAGGCTCCCCACTGAGCAGAGAGCCCGATGCAGGGCTCGATCCCAGGACCCTGGGATCATGACCTGAGCCGAAGGCAGAGGCTTTAACCCACTGAGCCACCCAGATGCCCCTTGCCAACGCTTTTTAATCATTTTTTAAAATAATAGTTATTGTAATAGATGTGAGGTAACAAAATGATATTATGAAATTCAAAATTTATTAAGAGGGTAGATCACATATTAAGGGGGTAGGTCACCTGATGATAGTTAGCAATTCATAATATTATTCTTGTAATAAATACAATTAAAATGATTGGCTTATATTCAGTGCCTTCTTTTCAGACTACTAAAATTTGGATGGATTTATTTTCTTTTCTTGTGATGATCATATGCTACCCTAATCAACAAAAGATACAGTGATGTTTATAGTGTGTTGTGCTTAGTGGCCTAGATTTTAAATGATCACCACCAGTGCAGACAATGACGTTGTTGAAAATTAATTTAATAACAATATAGAAGATATGTACATATAAGTTTGCAGATTTCATAAGAACCAAAGATAAAAACATTTTTATTTAAAAATGAGATATATATTTGTTTTTATATATAAATTAAGGACAGTGTTGCTCACTGCATTTTTTTATTGAATTACCTTTTTGATGTTTTCACCTTACTTTGAAAAGTGCACACTGATAATACAAAAATAAATTCAATATAATATAATAAACATTTTATTTTTGTCACATGATTAAAAGCGTGAAATGTACAAGTCATAAAACTGTAGCTAATAAAAATAAGAGAAACTTTGAATCTTCCAATATGTGCCTATTTGCATTTGATTTCTTCTTGCCACGTACATGTACATGTGCAAACAGTATGCTGGACATTAGGCATGTGGAGTGAGGGAGAAATGAACAAGATAAACTTGATCCCTATCTTCACAGAAGCTATAAAGTAATGGGAAATCCACAAATTGAATACTTACATAAAAAAAGATAGTTTATAAAATGAACTTTGGTTCACAGGGTAGTAAAATTTAAACGTCTTTGAGAATGTGATGCTTAAACTGAAATATAAAGACTCAGCAGACTTAGCTGAACAAAGGTGGTGGGAGAAAGGAGTATTTGATACGGGCAATGAAACTATGTGTGCAATTGCCTGTCACAGAGAAATGAAAGGAAGGAAGATCTAATGCAGCTAGAACATGAGAAGTTAGAGTATTTTACCCTAATACAGTGCTGCCAACAGTAGTTCCAAAGGTAAGAAAGAATCTACATGAGGTGTCTCTTTGGACTTTTTAGCTTGAGAAAGAGGATAGCCAGTGATATGTTTTGAAACAAGAGAGTAATATAATTTTAGCTTACAAATATTTGTCTGAGTTCAGTGGGGAGAATGTGCTTGAGGGTCGAGTGGATGTAGAAAGTCAAATTACTGAGTTACTGCATTTGTGCAAGTGAGACATGATGGGAATTTAGACTATAAAGAGGCACTTAAAGTACATCTAAGGAGAATACAGAAACACTTGAAGCAATAGTAGAAATTGATTAGTGACATGCACTTTGGAGGCAGAGAAATTAGAGCTTAAATTTGGATTTTATCACTTATTAAGTATGTATGCTTCAACAAGTTTTTGGCAAAAATTTAAATTATTAATTTCTAGATTAATATTAGTAATAATATTTACATCATAGGGTTATTTTGTGAATTAAATTAGTCAATGTTTGCAAAGTATTTTGTCTGTGGGAAGCATGTCATATGAATACAGGCTATAAATATGGCCATTGTAATAATATGTATCATAGGACTTGAATAAACGGATGCAGGATTTAGGGAAAGAAGGGAAACAGCTATTACTCCATTTCTTCAATATTGACTAAGTGAATAGTGGAGCCTTTTGATAAAGATGGGAGCCTGGAGGAGAAAAATATGCCAGGGTTATTGAGGAATGGGAAGATTTCAATTTTAGATAACAAAGTCCATGTCCCAGGCATTCTACTAGGATTAAGTAAAAATAAAAGGAAGCATGTTTTATACCCCAGAGACTGCCCAGTATTAGTTAATGTCTACATAATTATTTTGTTCTTCTGCATGTCTCCTTTTCTAAATACTTTCGTCATTCCTTCTTTTTATCAGAATACTGTTCCAGCTGTTGTCCCACTCCCACACAACTTAGCATTTTTTTTCTGCAGATACTCCTCTTCTACCTATAAATTGAAAAACAAAAGTATTCCTCTGAAAACCATGAATATTTCTCTCTTGATTATGGTTTTTGTAGGTTAAAGCCTGGTCTAGAAGTCCAGTGCGCTATCCATTGCACCACGGAGCCATCTTAAAGCCTGGTCTAAATAAGGTTAAATTCCACAGGTATGAAAGCATTCTATGAATTTTTTTTAAAGATTTTATTTATTTATTTGACAGAGGGAGAGAGATCACAAGTCGGCAGAGCAGCCGGCAGAGAGGGGGAAGAAGGCTCCACACTGAGCAGAGAGGCCGATGCGGGGCTCGATCCCAGGACCTTGAGATCATGACCTGGGCTGAAGGCAGAGGCTTAACCCACTGAGCCACCCAGGCGCCCTGCATTCTATGAACTTTTGTGACATTATTTCATTCTTTGTTTTTTTTTTTTCATTCAACCTAACAATTTTGCAATTCACTTAATACTTGTTGTAATTAACTTTTACAAATTCAACTTTTATATTACTAATATAATGTTTAAAATTTTAATACTTACTTGAAAATTTAATTAACATTAATTACTATATATCAGAACATAATTTTCTTAATATTCTAAGCTACTTCTCATTATATATCACCAAATGTCCTTTGTGAAAGTCCTTATTCATTCATTCACTCATTCATGTACACATGCATTTACAGCTCATATGTCTGTTCTATACCAGTTGTTTTTTGCTATGCTTTCAAAGCACAAGTTTATAAGATCATTACATATATATGTACTGAACATTTACGTTAGGGCCGACACTGATTTAGGCCCTTAGAATGGTTGAGTACACCAAAACCTAATACAACTGAGTTCACATTTTATTGTAGGTAGATTGCACCTAATTACAAAGAATAGATTTCAACTTCATTTTTAGAGTCTAAAATGCTGTGGAAATAATAGCAGTGAAAAGAGAATCATGATTTTTGTGGATACACGGCTAGTGAGGTTAGTTGTAACTTAAAAGAGAACCTAAGATAGCCCTCATTAATGAACATTTGAGCAGACTTGAAAGAGGTAAGGAGTTTAACCTGTGGCTACCTAAAGAAAGATTATCCTAGACAAAGTAGACATCCAATGTAAAAACTCTAAGGAGAAACAGTAAGGCGACAAGTGTGACTAGAGCAGGAGAGAGGTAGTGGAGAGTCAAGTTATGAAGGGCCCTATAAAATACATAAGTGGCTGTAGCATTTAACATAACTGAGTTAATGAAAAGTGGGGATCTAAGTTTTTAGTGAACTTTGGAAATCAGCGAATCTTTTCTGTAAAAAACACAATAGTAAATAATTTTTGACACAAGCTATACAGTCTCTATCATAACCTCTCATTTCTGCAAATGTAGCATAAAGAGCCATAACCCAACAACTGCACTACAAGGTATTTATTCAAAGGATACAAAAAATAGTGATTTAGGGGGGGAAAAGTCAAGATGGCGGAGAAGTAGCAGGTTGAGACTACTTCAGGTAGCGGGAGATCAGCTAGATAGCTTATCTAAAGATTGCAAACACCTACAAATCCAACGGGAGATCGAAGAGAAGAAGAACAGCAATTCTAGAAACAGAAAATCAACCATTTTCTGAAAGGTAGGACTGGCGGAGAAGTGAATCCAGGGCGACGGGAAGATAGACCGCGGGGGGAGGGGCCGGCTCCCGGGAAGTGGCGGAGCAACGGAGCACAAAATCAGGACTTTTAAAAGTCTGTTCCCCTGAGGGACATCGCTCCAGAGGCTTAACCGGGGTGAAGCCCACGCAGGGTCAGTGTGGCCTCGGGTCCCCCAGGGTCACAGAAGGATCGGGGGTGTCTGAGTGTCGCAGAGCTTACAGGTATTAGAACGGGGAAGCCAGCTACAGAGACAGAGCCGAGTAATGAGCTCTAAGCTCAGGGTTACCTTGAACCAGTCGCAGGCTCGGTCGGCTCGGAGCACGGCCGGAGGCCAGGGTGACGGGAGTAATTGGGCGCTATTCTCCGAAGGCGCACTGAGGAGTGGGGCCCCGGGCCCTTGGCTCCTCCGGACTGGAGACCGGGAGGCCGCCATCTTCATTCCCGTCCTCCAGAACTCTACAGAAAGCGCTCAGGGAACAAAAGCTCCGGAAAGCAAACCCGAGCGGATTACTCAGCCCGGCCCCTGGTAAGGGTGGTGCAACTCCGCCTGGGGCAAAGACACTTGAGAATCACTACAACAGGCCCCTACCCCAGAAGATCAACAAGAAACCCAGCCAGGACCAAGTTCACTTACCAAGGAGTACAGTTTCAATACCAAGGAGAGTAGCGGAATTCCAGAGGAGGAGAAAGCAAAGCACGGATCTCATGGCTTTCTCCCCATGATTCTTTAGCCTTGCAGTTAATTTAATTTTTTTTCTTTTTCAATTTATTTTTCTTCTTCTGCTAAATTTTTTTAACTTTTACCCTTTTCTTTTTTAACGTTTTTTAACTAGTTTATCTAATATATATATAT
>NW_019154099.1:20328628-20329473 GCF_002288905.1 Enhydra lutris kenyoni
AAAGAACAAGAGGCAGTACCAAAGGCTAGGGACCTAATCAATACAGACATTGGTAATATGTCAGATCTAGAGTTCAGAATGACGATTCTCAAGGTTCTAGCCGGGCTCGAAAAAGGCATGGAAGATATTAGAGAAACCCTCTCGGGAGATATAAAAGCCCTTTCTGGAGAAATAAAAGAATTAAAATCTAACCAAGTTGAAATCAAAAAAGCTAATAATGAGGTACAATCAAAAATGGAGGCTCTCACTGCTAGGATAAATGAGGCAGAAGAAAGAATTAGCAATATAGAAGACCAAATGACAGAGAATAAAGAAGCTGAGCAAAAGAGGGACAAACAGCTACTGGACCACGAGGGGAGAATTCGAGAGATAAGTGACACCATAAGACGAAACAACTTTAGAATAATTGGGATTCCAGAAGAAGAGGAAACAGAGAAGGGAGCAGAAGGTATATTGGAGAGAATTATTGGAGAGAATTTCCCCAATATGGCAAAGGGAACAAGCATCAAAATCCAGGAGGTTCAGAGAACCCCCCTCAAAATCAATAATAATAGGTCTATACCCCGTCACCTAATAGTAAAATTTACAAGTCTTAGTGACAAAGAGAAAATCCTGAAAGCAGCCCGGGAAAAGAAGTCTGAAACACACAATTGTAAAAATATTAGATTGGCAGCAGACTTATCCACAGAAACCTGGCAGGCCAGAAAGAGCTGGCATGATATATTCAGAGCACTAAACGAGAAAAACATGCAGCCAAGAATACTATATCCAGCTAGGCTATCATTGAAAATAGAAGGAGAGATTAAAAGCTTCCAGGACAAACAAAAACTGAAAGAATTTGCAAA
>NW_019154099.1:20334473-20363417 GCF_002288905.1 Enhydra lutris kenyoni
AAAAAAAAAATGTCATGGACAATGCACTACGTGAATTGTCATGTCTGTGCTCCAATAAAAATTTATTTATAAAGCAAACTTTAAGGATGGTGAGACAGTTTGACCAACTCCTCACGGAATGAAGGAACACCATGGTCACACTTTTATGTTTAATAGTATGATGCTGAGAAGAGGTATGAGTGGAAACAGGGAGTCCAGTGCGAGCAGTCTGCGTCGTCGAGGTAAAATGGTATAGTAGCATACTGGTGGTAGGAAGCTCCTGGATATGCATATATTTTAAAGATAAAGTGCACAGAAATTCTTGATGTAGATTCTGGTGCACATGCATGCATGCCTGTTTGTATGTGTAATTGAGAGAGAGGGAGGGAGCAAGAGGTGTCAGTGAAGTTAAGATTAGTCCATGTCCCTGGGAATTCAGAAATGCCACCAAATGAGGTGAGAATCAAGCTATAGATAGAGAAATTGAGGAGTAAAATTTAAAAGTTAACGTTTGGATGTTTTCAGTTTCAGATAATTATTAGATATCCAAGTATGATGTTAAGTAAGCATTTGGATATAAGAATCTGGGGGGTACAGAACAAAATCTGTCCTGAAAGCAGGGAAATGAGAATCTTCCATTTACAGGTTATTTTTACAGCCACGGGTTGGAATATGATCACCTGAACAATGAAAGAACATAGAGGGAAAAAAGAATGGAGGAATGAGTAATGATGGTGACATGCCAACCTAAATAAAGGGAAAAGAGGGGAACATAGAGACTTAGTAGGAGAAGCTGGTTATGTAAGAAGACCACAAAGAAGACAAGGTTTTAACAGTGCTAGGTGAAGAAAGTGATTAAATGAGTTGAATGTTGATGGTGTGTTAAATAACTGATACATCACCACTAGATTAACAAATGTGGAGATCATTGCTGACCTTGGATAAAAACAATTCTCTTGGAGTGATGGTTAGAAAGATTTGTTTGGAGTAGATTTAAGAAAGAAATGAATGAGTGGAAGTGGGGACAAAATACAAAAAAACTTTTTCAGAACTCTTGTGGCAAAGGAGAAATGTGGATTAGAGCTTTAACTAGCAGGGAAAGTTTGGTCAAACAAGATTGTTGGCTGTTCTTATTTAGGTGGGAGAAATAAAAACATGTTTTTGTGTCATCGAAAATTGTCAAGAGAGAAAATGATGTTCTGAGAGAAGGAAGATTTACTGGAACTACATCTTCCAGAATACATAAGAATAGGTAAGATTTAGTGCAGAGGAGGAGGGATCAACTTTAGGTAAGAAGGTAGATTGCTCATTTATAGAAATAGTGAGGAAGAATAAACAATGAGAAATAGGAAAAGGAAAAGTTACATAAGAAATAAGGCTTGAAAGCAGGAAGAACAAGTAAGTTTTTCATAACTTAGTGTTTCTGAAAAGCATATGCACTCAAGGTGATAGTTTGCTATTTCCATCATCAACAAAACAATGTGCCACAAATGGGTTTAGAAAGCATGTAAAACAGATGTCGAGAAACCTTTCATCATACAGAGACCAATAAACATCAGGAATGACCCACCAAGCAAACTGTGGGTGTGGAATCATTGGAGCCCTCTAGGAAGTAATTTAAACACATTTTTAGTGATCAAAAGTTTTATGGAGAAAGAAGTTTGATGAGTTACATGGTATTTAGTTTTTTTAACCTACATTTTCTCTGTCTTATGTTTTTTCCCCCATGGTTTTGTAGGAAGATGCATTTCTTCCATCTGTTATTTACCATCTTAGGTACTGCATAGTAAACTACAGAATTCAATCTGAAAATTCAAAAAAAAAAAAAACATCTTCACTGACTAGCAGTGGAGAAATTTTAAGTAAAACTGTTTGCAATTATGTGAATCTATAGTCTGCAAATACTTCATTTAAAAATAATAATAATAAATTAAGGCATAATGATTTTTTCTAGGTTTAACTGGAAAATAATTATTCAGTTACTCTAAAGAAACTTTGATAGTGTCAGTAGATATATATAGAAATATTTTTAATTAAGTCTGATTCAGAAACCTGTGAATCTCAAAGCCTCACGTTTTTATTTCTGTTAATTTAGGAGAAAACATAACAGGGCAAAAATGTGGAGACTAAGAAATTGTTGATGTTGACAGCTTTTTCAGTTTGTGTTACTTCTTTTTTGTCATTTTTCCACAGATGCCATTTTTATTGTACTAAGTACTATTTATTTAGGTCACCACGAATAAATGGAAATGAGATTTATAAAATTGTAAAAGTTGTCAGGTGACTTTAAATATATTCAACAAAAGAGTAATGTTGTACATCATAATAACTAATGAAAGATATGTTCATGTATTTTGTTTATGTGCACTGTCAGTTTTTCCTATCAAAATAAAAGAAAGTGTATTTGAGATGATTGTTGTTTAAATATAGGAAAAGTATGTTAGAAGGTAGCATATTATTTTTATAAATATTTATATTAAGTATTAAATGAAAAGCAAAACTTTATATTGATTTGACAGTTATCAGCCACATGTAGTCAGTTCAAGAGCAATTTTATTTTTCCCATTATGAAGCCACAATCTGGCAGTCTCAGCAAAGCTTCACCTATAGGACTACCTGATTAAAAAATTGAATTGATCAACAAAATATATTAATTATGTGCTGCAGCAAATTATGGTGCCTTCATCAGTGCCCATATTTGATCCAATTGAATAAAAAATGCATATTTTTTGATATACAAATTTAAAATCTTCTTTTAATACTTCACAATTCCTATGTCAAATATTGTGTGTATTGCTTATTACATTTGCATAATAAGATGACATTTGCCCTTCCTCTTTCTTCTTGCTATGAGTATTTAAGAGCGGTTATTATTTTGAACATTCATATTTTTAATTTAATTTAACATCACAAGCTGTAATGTACATATCTTTATTGTTTTTATTTATGTTTGCGGAGAAGTAGACTTAAAGATTTTATGTAATTTGTCCAGGGGCACACAACAACCAGTTTTAAAGGAACTATTTTATTACAGCAGATTCAGGAAAATATTTCTTAAAATACGCATACAAATATTACCTATAATTCTATATTTTAGGAAATTGTTCCTGCAGTTCACTTAGAATTATTTCCTGTAATTCCAACACCAGAGATTACTTAGTGTTCCATGAAGAAGGTTGGTCATTTTATTCAGTCTTTTATAACTAATCCTCTGCTCTTCTTCCTCTCTCCAGTGACAATGAAAATTCATTCTTTCTTGTATCCAAGGCAAATCCTTTCATCACGAAAATAGTATCTTTTCTCTATCTTTTCAATGACTTCAAGAGAATTTACTTTCTTTTAAATCTTACCTGGGCTTTCTAAATCTGCCTTTATACTGCAACATTTTACAATACATTCAGGATTCTCATCTCAGAATAAACCAATAACATGTCAACAACATTCCCTAGTTTCACTTCTGCTGGTATCTGATCTCTATTCATTTATCTAAATGTAAGCTTCTGATGGAAATTTTCTACAAATGTTGTATCTATTTACATATTTCCCACTGACATTTTCTCCTTTGCCTCATCTAGCTTCCCATCTGACCTACCCCTTCAAAATCACTCATGCTATGTTTTTGATTAACCAGTTTTCTAATCAAATGAATACTCCTCATTTTTCAAGAGTTTTACCTCAGCCCATTAAACCACTGCTTCACTGTCATCTTTTGAAAACAACTTTATTGAAGTATAACTAACGTACAACAAAATATGTATTTTTAAATTACAAAATTTGGAAAGTTTTGGCATATGTAATGTATATGCATACAAAACATCACAGAAATCATAATGCACATATCCATCATGTCCTTATGTTTCCCTTTCTCCCTTTATACTCTTCCTCCCATTTTTCACTGTAGCAACACTCACACCTGCCTTCTATCCCCAAGATAACAGTGATGTGTTATCACAGTAGATTAGTTATTATTTTCTAGAGTATGATACACATAAAATTATGCAATGTTTCTTTTTTGTATGGCTTCTTTCATTCAGCATTGAGATTTTTTTCCATGTTGAAATATTTATCAATATTTCAATTGATTTCATTCTGAGTATTGTTCCATTATATAGATAATACCACAGTTTGTTTATCAATTTGCATGTTAAGGTATATCTGAGTTACTTTCAGATTGGAGATGTTACAAATAGGAATGCTATAAGCAATCTTTTAAAGTCTTTCTGTAGACATATACTTTTATTTCTCTTGCATAAATACCAAAAGTGGAATGGCTGCCTCATGTAGTAGTTGAATGTTTAATCCCTACCAAACTGTTTTTCAAAGAAGCTGTAGTAGTTTGCATTCCTACCAGCAGTGAAAGAGTTCCAGTTTCCTTACATCCTCACCACTACTAAGTGTGGATAGTCTTCTTAATTTTAGTCTTTTTTTAATGAATGTGTTACAGTATCTCATTGTAGTGTTAATTTACATTTCCTGAATGAATAACGATGTGTGTTTTTACATCCATAAGCTTATTTTCCATCTATATGCATTCTTTGATGGAGTTTTGGTCAAATATTTGGACCACTTTAAAATTTTCTTCTTTCTTACTACTGAATTTTGAATATTTGTTACACATTCTTTATTAAATATATTAACTGCAAATACTTAACTCCCAGCCGGTAGCTTATCTTTTTATTACCTTTACACTGTCTTATGAAGAGAAGTTTTTTTCAAAATTTTATGAAGTACTGTTTTTCAATTTGATCTCTATGGATCATGCTTTTAATATTTTATCTATGAAATCTTGGTCTAATCAAGAGTCACAAAGATTTTCTCCAAACTGCAGAAAATATCATTGAAATTAAAACTACAGTAACAGAAACATCCAATTTCAATCACATAAAGAAAAATGAATAAACAAAATAAACAGAAAATTAGTAATATTGGGATAGTATAACATATGTGTGACTGGAGGAGGAAGGAGACAGAAAGAAGGAAGAACAGAAAATAGTTTTTGAAGAAACAGTTGCCAGAAATTTTCACATTTTTTTGAAAGCATAACCCACAAATCCACAGTCCACAAATCCACAAAGTCCAATGAATCACAACAACAGATGAATAAAAAAATTAATCCAAGCTACATCATACAGGGGAAAAAATGAAAAAAATCAGCCTGTGTGGGGGAAAAGAACCAGTTTAAGTACAGACAAACATGATAGGAATCATTATGGATTTCTTGTAGGACTCTAACCAGTTAAAATAAAATGGAAGAGACTCCTGAAGTGCTTATTTATTTATTTATTTATTTAAGATTTTATTTATTTATTTGACAGGCAGAGATCACAAGTAGGCAGAGAGGCAGGTGGGGTGCAAGGATGGGGGGAAGCAGGCTCTCTGCTGAGCAGAGAGCCGATGTGGGGCTCGATCCCAGGACCCTGAGATCATGACCCGAGCTGAAGGCAGAGGCTTAACCCACTGAGCCACCCAGGCACCCCTCCTGAAGTGTTTTAAGAGCAAAACTCTCAACCTAGTATTTCATAACTAGTAAAAATAACTTCTGAAACAAAGACAATACAATTTTTTAAAAAGATTTTATTTACTTGAGAAAGAGAGAGAGCACAAGAGCGGAGTGAGGGGTAGAGGGAGAAGCAGACTCTCCACTGAGCAGGGAACCTGATACAGGACTTGATCCTGGTTCTCCAGGCCTGAGCCAAAGTCTGGCGCTTAATTGACTGAGACACCCAGGGACCCCAAGACAATACATTTTAAACAACCAAAAGCTGAGAGCATGAATTGCCAGATGTGTTGTATTAGAAATATTAAACAAGGGGTGCCTGGGTGGCTCAGTGGGTTAAGCCGCTGCCTTCGGCTCAGATCATGATCTCAGGGTCCTGGGATTGAGTCCCACATCGGGCACTCTGCTCAGCAGGGAGCCTGCTTCCCTCTCTCTCTCTCTGCCTGCCTCTCTGTCTACTTGTGATCTCTGTCTGTCAAATAAATAAATAAAATCTTTAAAAAAAAAAAGAAATATTAAACAATTCACACAGAAATAAATGTTACTAGATAAAAAACTGACCAGCTCTCAAAGAGGACTTTTTTAAAATGCTGGAGATGACAAATATGTGGGCCCAAAAAAAGCATATTTTTTCCACTTCACTGTCCTTAAACAATAACTGATTATTTATAGAAAAAGCAATAAATGTATCAGGGGTTTGTAACATGGAGATACAATGTACAACAGTGTACAAAAAATTGGAGGAGAAAAATAAAACATATTACTTTATCACATTTGTATTATATATGAAGTGGTTTTATGTTATTTGAAAGTGGAATGCCATGTGTAATGTGTGTGTGTTTATAGCCACTTCAAAAAATAAAGATATAGCCAGTAAGACAATAGTGAGGATGAAAAAGAGATGCAGAAATGAGTATTTTTAATTTATTTAAATTCTGGAAGGAAAAGAAGAAAATGTTTTAAAAAGTAATGAAACAAAGTACAAATAAGTAAAATGATAGCTATCAACCCAACTACATCACAATGAATATGAATGATCTAAACACTCTAGATATATAAAGGTAAATATTTCCATAGTGTGTATACTCAAGAAAAAACTATTGCTTCTTTTGAAAACAGGAAAGTAATGTATGGAAAGAGATATGCCCTTTAATATCTAAGTCTAAGAATAAGGAATGTTACCAGATATATAAAGTGACATTTCTTACTGATACAGAGTTCATTTAGCAGTAAAATTTTAGCAATTTTAAATATGTATGTACTTAATAACAGAGTATCAAAATGTATGGAATGTTAACTCACAGAACATTAAAAAGAGAAAAAGAAAAGTTTTCTTCACAAATCTCTAGGAACAAATAAAGCAGTAGTCATTAATAACTGTCCATCAACATGAGTAGATTAAGATTTACAGAAAATTAACTCAAACTATGAAGAATGCTCACTGTATTTTCAAATGTATATCATACTTTCACAAATCTAGACTGCATAAAAGAATTTCTAATTAATTAACAATGATTGAAATCATTTTTGAGTGTTTCCTGACCACAAGGGACTCAAATTGAAAATATTAATGACCATAAAGTATATATTTGTCATTTAGATCACTGGGATTGATTTTATTTCTTGGATGATTCTACATAAGTTGAAATTAAAATATTTTAAAAATACATGATTAAATTCTATTTCATTGAAAAGTCACTGATAGTGATAAAGTCTAAGACTTGAGAAGTTGTATTGAGTATTATTAGAATTCACAACAAATGTATTCCATAATATTAGTTAATTAAATATAAAACTGTAAATTGCATGTAATATTATATATTTTTTAAATTTTCATGTTACCAGTGTAGTATACCAGGTAAGAACATAGAGACTTGAAGTCAGCTTTTCTGGTTCTTATTGTTATTATGAGCTAAATAAATTGCTCAATCTACCTGATCATCTGTTTTGTTTTCAGTTTGAAAAATGACAACTACTTTTATGCTGAGGTTCTTTCTAGAATTGAAATGAAATAATCTCTATGTTGTGCCTGCACATTGATTGGAATATAGTTAATACCCAGTACAATTACATTCTATTAGTAGTCATAAAGTAGCAACAGTGTTAGCAGAAGTATTGTGGTAGGGTAGCCATATTATTACCATTTATTTACAATGTGCTTATAGACTAGTAAATTTCTCTAATAATAGTACCTTCAAGTATGTGCTTTAGGTTCATATTTTTTATGACTGGAATTTTCTCTTGGCTTTAGCTTTCTATCAAATATCTTCTTTCATTCATTTTTCTCAAATCCCCATGATGTACAGACCATATATTTGATCCCAGAAATAAAAAACATTGGAGGGAGTAGAAAATAAATAATAAACAAATAGATGCATACTTATATACATTTAGATTGCCATATGTGCTTTGAAGGAAACAAAGAAAGTGCATTGTTTGAAAATGACTGGGAAAAGGGCATGACCTAATTTGGAATAGAATCATCAATGTAGACTTCTCATTGAAGATGTTCTTTATTTTTAAAAATTTTTTAAAGATTTTATTTATTTATTTGACATACAGAGATCACAAGTAGGCGGAGAGGTAGGCAGAGAGGAGGGGTGGGGAAGCAGGCTCCCTGCTGAGCAAATAGCCTGATGTGGGGCTTGATCCCAGGGCTCTGGGATCATGACCTGAGCCAAAGGCAGAGGCTTTAACCCACTGAGCCACCCAGGCACCCCTGAAGATGTTTTTTAATCTGAGACCCAAAAGTAGAAAATGGTCATGGGTGATTTTTCAGGTACATGGAAGTTGTAGCACTCCAGAACAGAGGTAAGTAGTCTAAGAGGTAAGTAATCTAACAGAGGTAAGTAGTCTAAGAGGATATTAATCCCACTGGAGAGAGAAAATTCAGGTCAGATAGCTTGGAAGTAGAAGGTGAGATTGGCATCTAATACATTGGGAGTCATAGTGTCACTAGATGGTATTTAAATACTTTGGAATGGGTTTTGGGAAAAGACATTTGAGTGTCAGAGGACAAGTTATGAACTCTCCCTTTATGAGGTCTGAAAGGAAACTAAAGAATTGAAAAAACAAACAAACAAACAAAAAAGCCTGATTAAGATAAGGCAGAAAAAGCAAAAGAAAGGATAAATAGCTACTATTATGCAAAACAAAACAAAACAAAACAAACAAAAAATAAAAGGAAATTTTTCTGAGAAATACAAATTAGAATCTTTAATTTCCTGAAGTATTTATATATAGTACATTATAAAATGCTTTATGTATACATATATCTAAGGTTTTGGTATGAATAATTTACCTTTTGATATTTATTGATTCACTAATTAAAATAATTTTTCTTAAGTTCCTTGTTTTTTCTGCCTTGTCACTATAATCCTTATTTCTGTCTTTAGCAGTTGTCTCTATTGAAATAATGCTTTCTCTTTTCCTTTTTCCTGACTGCCAAATTGGAATTTCTAGCAGCCTACTTGGTGTCTCTGACAAATAAATATATTATTTAGATATATAGATATTTATATGGTTAGCCTAGAGTGATCAATTCTCTTTTGTATCTTCACATTGGATAATATATATGAATATTTTAGCATAATTTATTTCTAAAAATCCCCTTTCTCCAGGTTTCTTAGTATATGGCTTCTGTTGCCATTATGATGAGGATGTAGCTATCTGCTCACTTTGTTCCCTCTGAATTATCACTGCTAGCTGGTTTGCTTTATACCTTGGCAGTTTTCCATAAAATACTGTTTCCATGACCAACATCACCTCCAGTTGTTTCATAACTTTTTCATTCCCATAATCACTTCTTAGCAGCTACTTTTCTTGAACAAATTATCTTATAAATAAAATTTTATTGTCAAATTTGTTAAAAACTTGCATTCTGTAAGCTCAGTTGCAATCAAGTTTCTAAATAACACTCATTAGTACTCTGAAATTACCTTTAACACAATTGTTATTTGCCTATAAAAATCTGTATCCATTGATTTTTCAGATGATAGTCTGAATATCTTTTTTGAATTTCAGATGAAATATATATAAAACATAAAATACCACCCTTTGTTTACGTCCACTCCCACACAAAAACACTTAATTCTGTAAATCTTTATTTTTATTATTTTTGAACGGGATCTTTCTTATCCAAGAAAAATTATTTTTGTTTCTCCTCTTGCATTCGGTTTCTGATTCTAGAATGTTCTTTCCACAAAGCTGTCAAATAAGTCATTCTAAAAACCAATTCCAATCATTCTCCTGCACAGAAAAATAAGAATGAGAATAAAAACTGAATAAGGAATTCATTTGACCTTTCTGTTTTGTGCTGTTTTTGCAGTTCTCATACAGATTAACCTGCCTAATCCACAGTCCCTTTTCATTACTATAATGGTTGACAGATCCCTTCTTTGTAAAGGGAAGAGACCATATTACCATTTTCTTGCATGAACAGCAAATGGACATTCATAGCCTTGTTAGGGCCTAGGAAGGTAATTCTATCATGAAAGGTAATCTAGCTAATTTTTCTACATGTAATTAGGGAAATTAAAAATGTTATGTGAGTATCTGTAAATTCTTTTTTCTTTTTCTAACAAAGTTAATTTATGTTACAAATATATGAGAGAGATATTTATTGTTTCATCTTGTAGCTACCTCATGAGGTTAGTGGTTGAGTTACAAATATTGGTTGATTCTCTGTGTTTTAGGGATGGGGCACAGAAGGAGTAAACCTTGAAGAGGGAGGAGCTCAGATTCAACAGGCACATAAAGACAACACTGGTGTATATAATTAAAAGGCAAAATAGAAGGCACCTGGTTGGCTCAGTGGGTTGAGCAACTGCCTTCAGCTCAGGTCATGATCCTGGAGTCCGAGGATCAAGTCCCGTATCGGGCTCCCTGCTGAGCAGGGAGTCTGCTTCTCCTGCTGACCTCTCTCCTGTCATGCTCTCTTTCATTTCTCTATCTCTCTCTCTTAAATAAATAAATAAAATCTTAAAAAAAAGAAAGGCAAAATAGAGTCTTGGCAAGAAAGAATTCATTTAGGAGTGAGCTCCCATGAATTCTAGTGGGTTTCTATTTTCAGCTTTCTATATGTATCTTTGGAAATAAGCCCCCATGTTCTCAAGAAGACTCATAAGAATCTTCCCATTAGTCTCTGATGTATGGAGTCATCCAGTTGACCTTATTGATCATGTCTGCTCCATTGAAACTAATGGAGTTAATTCCCATAACATGTTTAACATTTTTCATTATTCTAGTTCTTTTTTTCTTTTTGGTTTATGATATTTCCTTCATACTACCATTCCTCCATTACTTGGCAAATATCCTTACTCTTCAAAATACATCTCAACTTTCACTTCCTTTATGAGTAGATCACCATATAATTTATCGGTGTATTTGGCAGTGAAAAAGGAACTATTAATAATACTGGGATGATAACCACTCTAGTGATGGTGTATATACCCTGATAAACTTACAGCCCATCCCATTTTCATGTAATTGACATTTTTAAACTCTTTATTTTATTTTTTTTAAGATTTTATTTATTTATTTGGCAGACAGAGATCAGAAGTAGGCAGAGAGGCAGGCAGAGAGAGAAGAGGAAGCAGGCTCCCTGCTGAGCAGAGAGCCCAATGTGGGGCTCGATGCGGGGCTCGATCCCAGGACCCTGGGATCATGACCTGAGCTGAAGGCAGAGGCTTTAACCCACTAAGCCACCCAGGCACCCCCATTTTTAAACTCTTTAAGCCCTCAAAACAGTCTGTTTGACTCAGATTTACAGTTGAAAGATAAAGTGATAATTGTATGACTAAAAATAAGCACTCGCATTTTTTTCCATATAGGTGCCAAAACAAATGCATTTTGATATAAATAGCATTGAATCCTGTAATATCTGATACCTTAGTTACTTGTTTCTGAACAGCACAACAGTAGAGACTCATTTTTTCAGATCAGTACCAAAAATAAAAAGGTGGCTATGTTCCACCTCTCACAAATTTTGCCTGGACATAATGACCTTTGGAAATGTTCTTGAAAATATCATGCCTTTCTCTTTTTCACTTAGAACTTTAGCAGAAGTGAGGTCTAATGGTGTGATTTTGTGTGTACCTTTTTGGGTTCCAAAATTTTCAAAAAGGTCTACATTCTTATGACTTTTTATTAATATATCAAGAATAATAATTAACTGTTTTTAAATAATCTAAATATTCAGTATTTTGGGAGGATCTGTTTAATGGTTTTGACATAGGTATATATTTCGTTCAGGGTTAATATTTTAACATCAACAGAGAAGAAACAATTTGTAACACTTCATTATGGAAAGCATTTTTGCAAATCCATAAGTTATATTAATGCCTAAAAAAACAATAAATATAACCTTATGTTGTCTAAGTACCTAAAATAGATTTGCTGGTGCCCTTAATGTAGAAGAGAAATGATTTTAAAATACAAAATGAAAGCAACATTTAAAAATATACAGAAACTCTTTTTTTTTTCATTTTTTATTTCTTTTCAGCGTAACAGTATTCATTGTTTTTGCACCACACCCAGTGCTCCATGCAATCCATGCCCTCTCTAATACCCACCACCTGGTTCCCCCAACCTCCCACCTCCTGCCTCTTCAAACCCCTCAGATTGTTTTTCAGAGTCCATAGTCTCTCATGGTTCACCTCCCCTTCCAATTTCCCTCAACTCCCTTCTCCTCTCCATCTCCCCTTGTCCTCCATGCTGTTTGTTATGCTCCACAAATAAGTGAAACCATATGATAATTGACTTTCTCTGCTTGACTTATTTCACTCTTTTTAAAGTTTAGTAAGAAGATAAGATGATCAAAATACTTCCAAAACCAAGAAGCTAGATATCTATTCACATATTATTGAATATTTTGGTTGTTTTTTTAAATTAATCTAGATATATAAAAAGTACTACAGATTTTAAATTTTGCATACAGCAAAAGTTGAAAAAGATTTTCATAGCACAGTTTAAGAATGAAGATGTGACTTTAGCCATAGGTGTAAGTATACATTAAGTGATGGATTGATTTAAATGATAAAATTTTGAAGATAGGACATAGTAATCATTGTTGCTGAGGTTCAGGGCTATGTTCTTTGTTAATCAATTTTATCCCCAACTAACATTTTCACATTTATATCCAAAGAATATTTCCCTCAAAATATGAAGCATTTTACAAAAAATATTTTGTCCTAAAGAACACAGTTAAAAATTGTATGACTATTATGTAAATAAGTATCCCATGCTCAAAAACCTATGTAAAATTCCAGGTTAACAAAGGTCCCTGAAAATTTCTCTTCTTGGGACACCTGGTGGTTTAGTCAGTTAAGTGTCCAACTCTTCATTTTGGCTCAGGTCATGATCCGGAAGT
This sequence comes from Enhydra lutris kenyoni, assembly GCF_002288905.1. NCBI lineage: Eukaryota > Metazoa > Chordata > Mammalia > Carnivora > Mustelidae > Enhydra > Enhydra lutris. The sequence goes on from NW_019154099.1 coordinate 20,347,319, forward strand.
TCTGGGATTGAGTACCACTTAACGGGGACTCTCCTTGAAGATTCTCTCCTTCTTCCTCTATCCTTCCCCATGCTTACTCTCTCTCTCTATCTTTAAAAATAAATAAATATCTTTTAAGAAGTTTCTCTTCTATACATATTCCGAGCTTCTTTAATTTCTGTGAAGGTATATATTTTGCTGTTTTATCTTTTTTGACTTTCTTCCCCTGAAACATTTGCTGATAGCACATGGAACCCAATTTGAGAAATGTGGACGTAAAATATTTACCAAAGAGTCATGACATTGGTTCATGGCCAATATAAAATAATGGAGTATTAAATAGTATTCTTGTAGTGTAAAATTATATCTCATGGTGAAATCCCATGCTAAAACCTTTCATATACTTATAAAAGAAACAAAACCATTCTGCTTGCTTATAAAGCATACACTGGTTGATATGAAGTCATATACATAGAATTTGGTTCTTCTCTGTTGGTAATAAAATTTTATAAACAGAATGCTTAAGTGAAATACAAAGTCTTTTTTTAAAGATATGTTTGATATTTTCTTATTTGTGGAATGATTTAAGACTGCATCAGGATGGCATCTCATCAAAAATACTGAAATATTTAAGCTGTTTGTTGCAACACTATGTTCAGCTCCTCACCTACGCTCTCTGTGACTGCTGTGGGTGTGACTAGGGAAAATCTCCATGATCTCTTGAAACTGGGCTCACTATAAGTCATCAACACAATATAAATGTATATAATAAGTCAATCTTGTTTTAACAGGTGAGGAGGTGACTTTTATTAGTTCTTATTTGTAATTGTATTAGTTCTAAATATCTGAGAAATCCAATTCAATATTTGCCCATATTCTCACCTTAAAAATCCTTATTCACTATTATTTTTTCTCTAATCCTCAGGTGGTGATGCTAGTGATAATAATGATGATGTTAATAATTATCAACACTTTTTTTGCCCTATATGCTGACACTTCTCTAGTTAGTATTTCTCTCTAGATCTACACTTTCAGAATATATTTATGACTTCAACTATTATCTGTATTCTGACAATGAAACAAAGTGCATTGTTACTCTTTATCTCTAACATGAACTCTAAAAGCACTTCCCAAACTGTCTTTAGTGTCTTCCATTCAGATTTCTACATGTGGTGTTCACATGAAATGAGCACAGGAATTTCATTCAGAAGATATTTGAATGATCTTTTCATGTATATGCTGTCAATTGGCCATGGTAATCTTTCTGAGCCTCATTTTCTGTCTCATCTGTGAAATGTAACTACTTACATTACAGTGAGCTAGATCAAGTGAGATATCAAATAGATGTGCCTGACAGTTTTCTATACCTATTGTGCAATTTATAGAATGTCTAAATAAAGTTCATATTTTTTTCTCATATTTCTTTTCTCTATTCACAGCATCATTGAATTCATTCTGTCAGCAAAATTTTCTCTATCGTTCATTAGTCTTTTTCACCCCTGCTTCCCATCTTTTCAATTTTATACTTGAAATTTAATTTTTCATCTGTTCCCTATTTGACTGGTGTAATGTAGATATCCATTATTTCTTTCTAACTAACAAGTTTTTTCTTCCCTTAAATTTCCTATTTATGCTACTGGCAAATATATTTCTTCATCACCCAACTCAGAAGTTTCCTTTTGACTTATTTTAAAATCATATTTAAAAAAAATTAATTTGGTGGCTCTCATCCCATTCTGTACTTAAGAAGCTTAAAACAGAGAAACAAAAAGCACAAAGTGATACTAAATACTGTATGCTTCCACTTACATGAGGTACCTGAACTAGTCAAATTCATACTGACAGAAAGTAGAATGGTGGTTACTGGGGAGTAGGGAGGAATTGGGAGTTATTGTGTAACAGGTACAGAGTTGTGATGTTGCAAAATAGAAAAGGTTCTAGAGATGGAAGTGGTGATGATTGCACAACAATGTGAGTGTTACAGTGTGTGTTGCTCAACAATGTGAATCAACATTGCTGATCTATACACTTCAAAATGATTTGCAAATATCTTCTCCCATTCCGTGGGTTGCCTCTTTGTTTTCTTGATTGTTTCCTTTGCTGTGCAGAAGCTTTTGATTTTGATGAAGTCCCAAAAGTTTATTTTTGCTTTTGTTTCCTTTGCCTTTGGAGACATATCTTGAAAGAAGTTGCTGTGGCTGATATCGAAGAGATTACTGCCTATGTTCTCCTCTAGGATTCTGATGGATTCCTGTCTCACGTTGAGGTCTTTTATCCATTTTGAGTTTATCTTTGTGTACGGTGTAAGAGAATGGTCGAGTTTCATTCTTCTACATATAGCTGTCCAGTTTTCCTAGCACCATTTATTGAAGAGACTGTTTTTTTTCCACTGTATATTGTTTCCTGTTTTGTCGAAGATTATTTGACCATAGAGTTGAGGCTCCATATCTGGGCTCTCTACTCTGTTCCACTGGTCTATGTGTCTGTTTTTATGCCAGTACCATGCTATACAGAACTCCTCAAACCCAACACACACAAAACAGATGACCATATCAAAAAATGGGCAGAAAATATGAACAGACACTTCTCCAACGAAGACATACAAATGGCCTAGACACATGAAAAAATGTTCATCATCACTAGTCATCAGGGAGGTTCAAATTAAAACCACATTGAGATACCACCTTACACCAGTTAGAATGGCCAAAATTATCAAGACAGGAAACAACATGTGTTGGAGGGGATGTGGAGAAAGGGGAACCCTCTTACACTGTTGGTGGGAATGCAAGTTGGTGCAGCCACTTTGGAGAACAGTGTGGAGACTCCTCAAGAAATTAAAAATAGAGCTTCCCTATGATCCTGCAATTGCACTACTGGGTATTTACCCAAAAGATACAGATGTAGTGAAAAGAAGGGCCATCTGTACCCCAATGTTTATAGCAGCAATGGCCACGGTCGCCAAACTGTGGAAAGAACCAAGATGGCCTTCAATGGGCAAATGGATAAGGAAGATGTGGTCCATATACACTATGGAGTATTATGCCTCCATCAGAAAGGATGAATACCCAACTTTTGTAGCAACATGGACAGGACTGGAAGAGATTATGCTGAGTGAAATAAGTCAAGCAGAGAGAGTCAATTATCATATGGTTTCACTTATTTGTGGAGCCTAACAAATAGCATGGAGGACAAGGGGAGTTAGAGAGGAGAAGGCAGTTGGGCGAAATTGGAAGGGGAGGTGAACCATGAGAGACTATGGACTCTGAAAAACAATCTGAGGGGTTTGAAGCGGTGGGGGATGGGAGGTTGGGGGAACCAGGTGGTGGGTATTAGAGAGGGCACGGATTGCATGGAGCACTGGGTGTGGTGCAAAAACAAGGAATACTGTTATGCTGAAAATAAAAAAAAAAATCATTCAAAATGATAAGATAGTATGCTATGTATTTTAACACAATTAAAAATGAAAATAATAATATGTAAGATTAAATTATGGACTTTTTACCTGTACCCAAAAGGAAGCTCAATCAAATGGATTACTGATTTTGAAGGAATTATAGTAAAAACTACTTACAGGAGAAAAAACACACACACATACATAGCAAACCAAAAGAAATGAACAAAAATATCCCATAACAACTCCTAGAACCCCACTCAAAACAATTAAGTCATATTCTGGGTGGTGGTCAGGGTGTAAGTGAGTGTTAAACATCCCCAGGTATTTATTCTGCAATCAGGATTGGGAGATGCTGTTTCGCCTTTTTCGCTTCTCTATTTCCCCAGGTACACATTCAGATATAAGGTTCTATAAAACCAGTGTATTTGCCATTGGATTAAGAAATTCTAAAGTAACAATTTCTGAAATACAGATGTTGCTCAATTAATACTAAGTCATATTTATTTAATATGCGAGGTAACATCTTAAAGGTCAAAATGATGAGTTCTGTTGTGGGTGAATGAACTATGCGTGTGAAAATATTTGGGTTTCTGTTGGGGATTTTGATTTTATGCACAGAAAAAAAGATTAGTAGCTAGAGGCATGAATTTGGGCCAAAATTATATGGGGAAGACATTTTAAGTGTTGAAACCTTGTGTGATATTATAAAGAGAAGAAAAGGAAGGAAAACTAAAACATCCAAATAAATTAAGGACTGCCATAATTTAAACTAGTAATTGGACCTGGAGTCAAAAACCCTGCTGTCAAGTATTGTAATAATCCATTGAATACTGAGCAAAATACTCATTGTCTCTGAAGCAAAGTTAGTTTCACTTGTTTTAAATGCGATTCTTAGTATTTGTCAGAGCTTATATGAAAAATGTGCATATGATAAGTAAATGTTGATAACAAACACTTTGAATATAGAATATTATTATTTTTTAGTTATTCTTGAGGTGAGGAGAAGACAGGATTACACCCAGGGAAGTACAAATTTTATATTTTTCCTATGATGCTCTCTCCATTATTACTCTTCAGGGTGGACTGAAGACATAGATTAGAAACAAAATATTTTTATAGAAAAAAACTTAGTAATTTCCCCGGGTTGAATCCATTTCCCAAAGAAAACGTGAACTAGAAAAATCAAAACCTATCTTTGTAAAATATGGATAGAAAGTCAGCAAGGCATACAAGCTGATACATTACATTAAGTTTTTTGTTTTGTTTTGTTTTGAGTATTGGAAGTTCAGAATCATTGTCAGTTAGGTAGGTAAAATGCAATAAACCATTAAAGATGGGAGAATGATAAACTTTTTTAATTATCAGATTGGGCAAGATTTCCAGTGATAGTAATGAAGGCAGTGGTATGATGAAATGAAGCCACTGGCCACATGTGGTTATTGAGCACTTGAAATGTGGCTACAGATTGAGATATACTGTGAGGATAAAATACCTACTGGTTGGAAGACTTAGTATGTAAAAAGAAGGTAAAAATTTCTCATTAGTTTTTATATTCATTACGTTTTGATATGATAGTATTTTAGACATAAAAGATATATTAAAATTAACTTCAGGGATGCCTGGGTGGCTCAGTGGGTTAAGCCTCAGCCTTTAGCTCAGGTCATGATCTTAGGGTCCGGGGATCGAGTCCCTCATCGGGCTCTCTGCTCGTCGGGGAGCCTGCTTCTCTCTCTCTATCTGCCTGCCTCTCTGCCTACTTGTGATCTCTGTCTGTCAAATAAATAAATAAAATCTCTTAAAAAAATTAACTTCATTTTTTAAAACTGCAGCCATTAGAAACTTTAAAATCTATGTGGCTCACATTGTATTTGTTTTAGGGAATGAAATATCTTCTACTTACTTTTTTTTTTGTAGATAAATATTGAATGTAATGATGTGTGCATCAAAACAGCTGATTCATCTTTCAAATTTTAAATATCTTCTACCTCCTTATCACCTGATAAGATTTAGTTGTAGGTCAAAGAGTAACAACTACCATGGTTTGCAACCACCATGGTGCATTGTCTCTTTCTTTTGAATACTAAGACATGGTTCTGCTTCTATCAGAGTTAAGTTTACTTTCAGAAGACTCTTCATTTAGTCAGCCAAAGAATATGGCAGTTGGAAGCCACTGCACTGCTTCTCCATATCAGCTCAAGGTAGAATTTTGTATTCCTGACTTTCCTGAATTTTCCATTTTCCATATGCATTTATGCATGTATGAGTTTTATAATAAGAACTTATGAATACTAAATTAAGACCAATTAATAATGAAAACTAAAGTACCCTTTTAATTCTTTTAGTGTATATTCAAGTACTCATATATATATATATATATATACACACACACACACACACACATATATATATACACATATATATGTACATGTGAGTACATAATAAGTGTATATGTGTATATATATCTTTTAATTCCCTGTGATAAGATACAGGGCATATTACCAAATTATTTTATATGTTCTATTAGAGTAGCAAGAATATTAAACTATTTTAGTAGTCAATTTTTTAACTCAACTATATAAAAAGGGTTCAGTAGTTTACAAAAGAAAAAATAATAAATTGTTGAAGTTTAAGTATGAAAACTGGATCCTTGCCTGGTTTTACACCCCCAACCACTGTAGCACATTTGAAGAAACATTTGCAGAATGAGAAATCACAGGGCTTCTGTTCTTACTTTATAGGAAAATATAATTACAAAGAAATTTAGCCAATACAAGTATAAAAAATAAATATTTTTATACTTAAAAATTTAAGTATATTTCTCAAATATAAATTTAACTGTATCAAATTTAAATTTAAATGTGATTATATTTTATTTTTTAAAGTAATTACCTACTTATTTTCTCTAACTTCACTAAAGCAAAATTTATTATTTTGTATCAGTGCTGCTATGAATATTTCAGTATTTTTACTCTGATAATTAATACTATTACCTATGTTACTGGTACTACTACTACAACCACTTCTACTAATGCTACTATAATATTAATTTGATCAGAGCCAGTTTTGTTTTTGCTTTTTGGTCTGATCCGAAAGTTTATACTCTGTATTCAACTGTGGATATTATTCCTGAGATTTTTTTAAAAAAATCTTTTTCTCTCTCTCTCCACACGAAAAACATACAAAAATACAACCATTATCACATTGATAAAAGCATTCTGGACTTAAAAAAATAGCAGAATCATTTTACAGTCAGTAAGGAAAAGGATAACTTGGAAACATGAGTTGAAAGTTCACCAGAGACTTTAACACCTCCATCTTTCAGTCTACAAGTATAATCATAACCAGAACTTTTAACTACCTCATTTAGTTAAGGGGGATATTAAAAGTTTTGTTTGGGAATATCAGCACAGTAAACAAATGATAATGTTATAGTTATTCCAGAGAGTCAATTAACATCATTATTTAGGGACATTAGGATCCCGTGAAGTTGCATTCATTTAAGAGCTACTTTTTTTTCTCCCTTTGCCAGGAGATAGATAGATAGATATAGATATCTACCTATATATAGATAGATAGATATAGATATAGATATATCTATAGATATATAGATAGGTAGATATCTATATCTATATCTATCTATCTATATATATTTGGTCTTCTTACATTAACTCTTGGTAATAAATATCTGTATTATTTTTTCATTTTCCATTTTATTTTCAGAATCTGTTTTCATTTTTTCTTCTTTATTGCCAAGTGTAAGTGAATGTTTAATTTTAGTATTAAATTTATTCTGAGACACATGCCATTATATGAAATAGTTTTACACTGTATATGATTATGCCAGAGATCAATGTATAATCTTCAATTCTATCTTTATTTCTCTGGAAGTTAAAATTGCAATGAGAGAATTCTGTTTTATGATATGAAGGAAGACACATGAATTCCTTGTCACTAAAGTCTGTCACCAAGACATCTTAAGAGAGGCCTTTGTATTGAATGTGCTGTCTAAATCAGCTTTCCCATCAGTTCTGAAGCTATTTGTAGTCAAAAGTAATGAATGTCTCAGCAGCTACTTCTTAGGGTTCAAAGTAATATATTAAAAAATCAAAGTAAAAGTGCAATGAATAAAAACTCCATTGAGCTTCAGATAGCAATATTGCCAAGGCAATTGCATCAAATAACAATTATGTTTTTGATGTTATTAGCAATTGTCAATTTAATTTCTTTAAAGTTTGTCCCATGTTGTTCAATAATGGATATTAATATATAGGTCAAAGACAAACATTTGTCATAGAATACAGATTTATTTGTTGGAAGATGTGAAATAGAGAAGATTTTAAAACTTGCTCTCCTATAGATGAATGCAATATTCATGCCACAGTTCTGTTAAAAGAAGTAGGTCACAATTTATTTCAGCTTTATAAAAAAATAGAGTGACTGGCATTCAGAAATAAGGAACTGATTACTAGCCTTCAATATGAATAATAGGTTCCCAGTTAAAGGCTTTTTTTTTTAAGATTTTTATTTACTTATTTGATAGAGAGAGACACAATGAGAGAGGGAACACAAGTAGGGGGAGTGGGAGAGGGAGAAGCAGACTTCCCACTGACCAGAGAGCCTGATGCAGGGCTTGATTCCAGGACCCTGGGATCATATCCAGAGCCTAAGGCAGATGCTTAAAGACTAAGCCACCCAGGCGCCCTTAAAGGCACACTTCTTGTGAAAGATAAGGAGACAGATGTAAGGGTATCACATAGATGCAAAACTTAGCTCCATTAAGAAATTATATGGAGGATAGAATTTCAGAAAGTTTCTCTGTAAATTTAATCATATTTATGAAGTGTTCTGAGATTACTTTACCACTTACCTAACCCCAAAATGTAGTTGAGACAAAAATTTATTTAAATACATTTTTACTTATTGGTCAAAGACATCGAGGGGCATAAAGAAAACCTGATATTGATAGAATTTTGTTATATTACCTGTTTAGTCCCAATGGAAAAATCAAGATTTTTGTCATGATTATCTAAATTGTTTTCAGCTAATTTTCAGGCCAGAATTTTGTTGAAGTTAACATGAAATTGTTCAAACCGCACAGATTAATAAATCAAATTGAAGATCTTCCTATGATTCCTAATTACTCTGGAATGAGGATGAATATGTTCCCTTTACTTATTATTAAGTAGCACATACTTTATTTTTGTTAGCTTACAGTTGCAGTAGAGACTACTTCAGAAATTCTGCTAAGAGGATGACTATTAAATATATACAAATTTTGGAGATGATTATTCATGTTATATCCCTTTGAAATATGTTAAAAATATCTGAAAATTCAAAAGAAATATGACTTACAACTCTACCAAAAACAAGTCATATATTTTAAAGCAGTCCAAATAAAGTTTCCAAAATCTTCTTTAAATTATATATAAATCAAAAAAGTTGCTTCAACTGCCATTTTAATTATTCTAGAACTCCTTACATAAATAATACTAAAATAATACATAATTTTTCATGTGATACTGGTTTTCTTATTTGTTGAACTAAAAATCTTATAAAAATAGCTGTTAAATTCAATTAAAATATGAGTTGTGGTTATAATTAGTGACACAACAAAATTTATATTATAAAATAGAATTTGAGGCTGATATGATTAAGTAAACATAATTTGAATTGTCAGTATTAATCTAAATATTAAAGTTTTCCTTATAAATAATATTCATTTCCAGAAATTCATATTTTAGGATATCTTTATGTTTTAATAGAAGTTATAAACATCAATGAATATGAACTAACTGATTGAGTCAATCCAATTAACTATTTAAGGCATGTAAATAGATAGCAAAGGCACAAGAGTTGGCCCATGCACCACGTTTGATAAAATGAGAGAAAATACGAAAAGAAAATATGAACTAAAAATGTTAACATTCTGTGGGCTTCATTAATCTAAAGACATCAACTAGGTCAAATTTATAATAATACCAGTCTCCATTTGCTATATTCATGCAAAATCTATTAGGCTTTAACAGAGGATGATGCAGAGAATTCCCAAGACCCAAATACATTCCCTAGTATCTTTTCTGGTCACCATTAATACTTGAGTATATTCTAACTACCTTTTAAGAAAGACACAAAAGGGACACCTGGGTGGCTCAGTTGGTTAAGCAACTGCCTTCGGCTCAGGTCATGATCCTGGAGTCCTGGGATCGAGTCCCACATCGGGTTCTCTGCTCAGCGGGGTGTCTGCTTCTCCCTCTCCTACTCCCCTTCTCATGCTCTCTCTTTCTCATTCTCTCTGTCTCAAATAAATAAAATCTTTAAAAAAAAAAAAGAAAGAAACAAAAATCATTCCCTCAGTTCCTTGCTGCTTAAGAAGTTTGTAATTAAGGATTAGTCTATCTAGACTTCCTTTTTATATTCCAACATTTGAAAAATTTGCAAATCATAAGTTCTGCCTTCACAACAACAAAAGAAAGCTGAACAGTTGAAAGCCAATGATTTTTCTTAGATTCATTAGAATATTGAGGTTATAGGTGTCAAAACAAAAAATCTACTGTACAGAATTGAAAAAGCAAAGAAGACTCTCATCAAAATTAATGAAATATTGGAGAGAGACTAAATTCAACCCCACTGAAATAGAAAGCAGAATTTCAAATACTGGGGTGAACAAGTGAAAAACCTGGAGAATATTATTCATAAAGTAAAAATATGGAAGAGATTAATCAGTGAGATATGGTGGGCACATTAAGTTATTCTGAGTTTGCCAATATTTTTCTGTTTAACTAGGCCTTCTGAGTTTGCTGTTTGGCACTCATCAAAGTTATACTCTATACCATCCTTCAGAAACTGAGAGATAGGGGTCCGACCTCTTTTGATATTTATATTTTAAAGAGATGACTCCCTTCTTTAAGAAGGACATTACTGGGTTGTAAAATAAGCAAGAGTTTGGAAGAATATTTACATTAACTACGAAGGGGCAAAACAAGAAGTGGCAGTTGTAAGTATTCTAAAGTAAATCGTTCAAGGAAAGGGAATTCAGGAATCTATAATCAGAAAGAAAACCTGTCTGAAATTTAGTCAAGCTTAGAGGGACATTAAGGCTGTTTTGGTCATGGGAGAAACTATCACTCTGAAAATGTAGGAAATAGGAGAATACAAAATGAGAAAGAGAGAGAGAGATCAGCTTTCCTGAAGCAGAAACTGCTGAATCCAATAACCTTGATAGACCGCTTACATAGTAACTGGTGAATTCTTAGAGGCAGACTCTGTGTGCTGGATGTCCTAACTAATGCTGAAAGTATGAAAATAAAATGAAAGGTACAAAGAGGCATAAGGAGGGGAGAAAGAAAACTTTTGTTTATAGATAACATGATTAGGCAGAAAATCTCAATGAATGAACAATAACAACAACAACAAAAAACCTGTGGAATTAAGGATTAACTCAATTTAGTTCGCATAATACAATGTTAATAACCTAAAGTCAGTTGTTTTTTTATAATGATCAATGAACAATTAAACAATTAGAATTTGAATTTAAAAACATAATACAATTTATATAAGCACCAAAATAAAGGAAATACGTAGGTATAAAACCAACAAAATATGTGTAAAATCTAAATGAGGGAAATGATAACTATGATGAGGGTGAGCAAAGAATATAAATAAATCAAGAGATGTTCATGGATGGGAAGACTCAATATTGTTAAGATATCAATTCTTCTCAACTTTATCTATAGATTCAATGAAATCCCAATCAAAATTCCAGAAAGTTATTTTGTGGATATTGCCTAATTCTCAAGTTTATTTTTATTTATTTATTCTTATTTCTCAAGTTTATATGGAGATGTAAGATACTCAGAAGCACTGAAACAATATTGATATGACAGAGGAGAATGTCCTTCCTGTATGAAATCAAACAGCAAAGAATATGAAAGTTCACTGATTATTCATAGCTGAAATGAAAGACATCACGTGTTTGTAGATTGGAATACTTAAAGTCTTAAAATGTCCACAGTAATCCAAGATTCTATGTAATCCCTAACAATCCCAATGGCAACTTTTGTTTTGTGGTAAAGGAATAAAACATCCTACAATTCATGTAGAATGTCAAGGGACTCTGAAACCATAACCTGAAAGAGAACAAAGCCGGAGGACTTACATTACCTGATTTCAAAACACATAATGAAGCAAAAGCAATTAAGACTGTATTTTATTGGCATACAGGCAGAAATGTAGAACAAGTAAAACAGAAAAGAAAGTCCATAAATGAACCTTTGCATATAAGAACTAATGATTTTTGAAAAGGGTTTCAAGACCATTCAATGGGGAAAGAAACAACTCTTCAACAAATGGTGCTGGAAAAACCAGTATTCCTATGCAAAAGGATGAATTAAGACCCTTAGCTAATACCACACAGAAAAATTAACTCAAAATGGATCAAAGATGTAATAACTAAACGTACAAAACTCCTATAAGAAACTCTAGGGAACAATTTCAGAGCATTTGATTTGCCACTGATTTCTTGGATATGACACCAAAAGCATAAGCAACAAATTTTTTTTTTAAGTGGGCCTACAACAAACTGTAAAAATTCTATGTATTAAAGGAAACAACAGAATGAAAAAATAACCTATGGAATGGGAGAAAATAAATCCTAATCTTATATTTGATAGGGGATTAATATCCAGAATATATAAGGAATTTATACAACTCAACAACAACAACAAATTAACTCACTTAAAAAATAGGCGTACAACTTGAGTACATATTTCTACAAAAAAGATACACATGATCTTTAAGCACATGAAAAGAAGTTTAATATTACTAATATCACCAACATTACTGATAATTACCTCACACCCACTGGGATGCTGTTATCAAAAGAACAGAAACTAGCAAGTGTCGGTGAGGATACAAAGACAAAGGAACCCTGCACACTGTTGGTGGGAAGGCAAAATGTTAAAGCCATTATAGAAAACAGCATGAAGTTTCCTCAACAATTTTTAAAAAATAATAGAATAACTATGATCCAGCAGTCCTACTTCTGGATATATACCCAAAAGAATTCAAAACAAGATCTTGAAGAATATCTATATATTTATGTTCATTATAGTATTATCCACAATATCCAAGAGGTAGAAGCAACCCAAATGTTCACGGACAGATGAATGGATAAAGAAACTATGAGGGGCACCTGAGTGGCTCAGTTAAGTGTCCGACTCTTGATTTTTGCTAGGTCAAGATCTCAGAGTCGTGAGATTGAGCCCTGTATCAGGCTCCGTGCTGGGCACAGAGTCTGCTTGTCCTCCCTCTTTCTCTCTCTCTCCAATAACTAAATAAATAAAATCTTTAAAAAAAGAAAGAAAATGTGTACACACACACACACACACACACACACAATGGAATATTATGCAGCCTTTAAAAAGAAGGAAATCCTGTAACATAATACAACATTGATAGTTAAGCAAAATAAGTTAATCACAAAAGGACAGATAACCATATAATTTCTCTCATAGGAAATGTCTAAAATAGAAAAAAAATCATAGAAAAATAAAATAGGGGATGCCTGGGTGGCTCAGTTGGTTAAATGTCTGTCTTGGGCTCAGATCGTGATCCTGGGGTCCTGGAATTGAGTCCGGTATCGGGCTCCCTGCTCTGTGGGGAATCTGCTTCCCCCTCTGCCTGCCACTTCCCCTGCTAGTGCTCTCTCTCTCTGACAGATAAATAAATAACATCTTTTTAAAAAGAAACAAACAAACAAACAAACAAACAAACAGGTGTGCTTATGTGGCTCAGTGGGTTAAGCCTCTGCCTTCAGCTCAGGTCATGATCTCAGAGTCCTGGAATTGAGTCCCACATCGGGCTCTGTGCTCAACAGGGAACCTGCTTCCCCCTCCCCCTCTACCTGCCTCTCTGCCTACTTGTGATATCTCTCTCTCTCTCTCTCTCTCTGCCAAATAAATAAATAAATAAATAAAATCTTTTTAAAAAAAAAGGTTAAAAAAAGAAACATAAAGTAGAAAATTGGTTGCCAAGGTATAGGGAGACAGAAAAAGATAATTAGTATTTTGTGGTTATAAAGTTTCAGTGTGTAAATGAAAAGGTTCTGGAAATCTGTTGCACAATAATGTGAATATACATTTTTTTAACTTTATTAAAATATTGAGTTTATTTCAAATTTATATTTTTATCTCTACACTTCCATTTGTCTGGCCACCACTACTACTATATCTTATCATGACATTCCATACATACTTAAAACCAAGCAAAGGGTGGAGTTCCATCTTTAAAAACTAAACAGGCATTTTGGAAAACACATTCTTGGTAATGGAACCTAGACAACATTTATCAGACATGGGAGGGAAAGTTCTCACTCTGCATTATAAAAGGGATAGCCAGATATCAACTGTATCAATTATTACAGAATGAAAGAAGACTGAAATTTTAACAAACTGTTTAAACTGTTTTCTTTAAGAGACTTCCTCCACTGCCAGAGATCTTCAGTAGCCTCTCAATTAGTCACCTGGAAGTGATTATTCATATAATTGATGAACTTGCCTTCCACTATGGGAAGAAAACCACTTTTTTCTATACTTGCTTACCTTTTTGCCTTAATGTCTTCTACAGAACTAGGTCCATGGTGTTTTGGGAGCTTTTCCTGTTTTTTGAAATATTCTTGACCTGTCAGTCTTGGTGTTGATGATTTTGAGTTTTTTCCATTCTGGTTTGGTTTTTGTATTTTTATCTGGATTCCCACCCCCCCACACACACCCCTGTATTTTTCTGGATTTTTTCTTTCTGGATATTGTTTTTTTTTTTTTTATAGATTTTATTTATTTATTTGTCAGAGAGAGAGAGGGAGAGAGAGCAAGCACAGGCAGACAGAATGGCAGGCAGAGGCAGAGGGAGAAGCAGGCTCCCTGATGAGCAAGGAGCCCGATGTGGGACTCGATCCCAGGACGCCGGGATCATGACCTGAGCCGAAGGCAGCTGCTCAACCAACTGAGCCACCCAGGCGTCCCTGGATATTGTATTTTTATCTGGATTATATTTTTATCTGGATTAACATGTATAGATTTCTTTGCTGGAGGCTTTTCTTTAGCTTCCTTCTCATCATCATCTTCAGGAACAGCAAGTTTTACTTTTTTCTGTGGAAACTTGCTACCACTTCCAGGGACAGAGCACTTTCCAGATCTACTAATGAGTTTTACATCCTTTGTCTTCTGACTCCACATCTTCCAGAGCTACTAAGCTCTGTCCACTAATATTCACAGGCCCTGAAACACATCTCAGCTGTAAGACCACACATGGTGTTATTTCAAAGCCCCCAAGGGAAACTGCTGGCTGTACAGACATTTTTAGAGTTGTCAGTGTGACTTTAATTGGATTGACTTCATAATTCATTGCCTCTGCTTCAACAATGTGTAATTCATCCTTTGCACCAGCTCCTAATTTTCAACATTATCCACCTTAAAATGGTAAATTTTTGTCAGCCTTTAGTTCACAACCAAAAAGATAGTTCTAACACATGATACAATATGGATAAACCTTGAAGACTTAAAATAAGTGAAGTAACTCAGCCACAAAAAGAAACATCGTATGCTTTTCCTTATAGGGGGTTCTGAGAGTGGTCAAATTCATAGATACAAAAAGTAGAATAGAAGTTACTATGGGGGCACTTCGGTGGCTCATTCGTTAAGCATCTGCCTTCAGCTCGGGTCATGATCCCAGGATCCTGGGATCAAGCCCCACATCCGACTGCCTGCTTGGTGGGAAGCCTGCTTCTCCCTCTCCCACTTCCCCTGCTTGTGCTCCCTCTCTCACTGTCCCTCTCTGTCAAATAAATAAATAAATAAATAAATAAATAAATAAATAAAAGAAGTTACTATGGGCTAAATGGAAAGGGGAATAACAAGTTAATGCTTAAAGGATACAGAGTTTCTATTTGGGATGATAAAAGTTATTGAAAAAGATAATGGTAAAGGTCACACAACATTGTTCATGTGCTTAGTATACTAAATTTTATATTTATAGATGGTTAAAATGGTGGATATTATGTTATTTTACTGCAATTAAAAAATGGAAACTGGGGGTGCCTGGACAGCTCAGTTGGTTAAGTGCCTGTATTTGGCTCAGGTCATGATCTCAAGGTCCTGGGATGGAGCCCCCCCCCCCCAATCGGGCTTTATGCTCAGTGGGGAGTCTGCTTCTCCCTCTCCCTTTGCCCCTCCCCCATGCTCTTGCTTTCTTTCTTGCTCTATTTTTCAAATAAAAAATAAAATCTTTTAGAAAATGGAAATGAATATGTTTATTATGGGAGCTCTTTATAACAGGAGGACTATAGAAGGTATTTATACTTAAGCTAAATGGGAAACATTTTAAAAGAGAGGAAAAGAATTAATAAGGAAATTTATGTGGGGAAGGAAATTGTGCAACAAAACAGTGATAAGTGTGACTTGAAATATCTGAGGAGTGTCAGAATAAAGTATGGAATCAATTCTAGAGATAATGAGAGGAACCACATAGTTTTAATCATTGCATAGAATGTTTGCTCACAATAGTACATTTATTTGTTTGCTTGATATTGTCCTTTAGATTTTGCATAAATGTTTTCTACACTATATGCTTTAGTATATTTGATAATAAGGTATACCTTCAGTAAGTATTTAGAAACCATTTCCTTCCTTCCTTCCTTCCTTCCTTCCTTCCTTCCTTCCTTCCTTCCTTCCT
>NW_019154099.1:20363427-20375708 GCF_002288905.1 Enhydra lutris kenyoni
AGTTTTGATAATATTTCTCCACTTCTCTGGCATCAGAATCAGTAATCATTTAATTATAGCAGAGATGCTTGATATTCAGAGACAGGGTCTTTTTTGCCCACCCTGAATCCCCCAAGCTATGTAGCCAAGCTGCTTCTGGAACACTTGCTGAGCTGCTACTATGGCCACAGGGCTTCAGGATAGTAGGTGCTGCTGTGCTAAGAGCGGAAATTGACTGAAATTAACTTGTTTACCTTACAAGCTTTCTTCTTGAAATTGTAAGCCTTCAGTAGACTCAGGTTCTAATATAGTTACCTTAGGCAGATTCAGCCATTGCAATTTTATCTCAGTAGGGAGACACATTCCTGGTGCTTCCTACTATGCCATTGTCACAGATAATGATATATACACACACAAACACATATATACACATATACATATATGTGTGTGCATGTATACATATATGTATCCACATATGGCATAATGTATACATTTTATGTATGTATATATAAGATGATATCTTTAAACTGTTAAATGTAATTTAGAGAATGAGGGGAAATTAGAGGAATATAATATAGATCCTAAAATTTCTTGAAATGTAAGTCAATCAAGTACATTCTATATGTGGGGTACATATTTTCTACAACTAGAAGAACTGAGAAAATTTGGCAATATGTCGATGAATTTAGGTCATGAAAATCCAGGATTATTATTTATTAAATATTTGAATTTGTGTTTGTATGTGTGTATAACCCTCTGATTATGTATTGTTCTAATCAAGTTGATAAAAGAAGAGGCACCTAACTACAAGTGGAGATCATTTTATGATGCATTTTTGTTTTTGTCCCTGGGGAGTGTGATGGTGTAATTCCACATACTGAATTTCCAACTTCCATATAAATTTCCTTATTATGGCTGGATAACTTTTGTTGTTGCTTTCCCTCTTTTTTGAGTATTTATTTTATGCTAACATTTTTACTGCATATTAAATGACTATAAACACATAGGTCAGTTCAAAGTGTCCATAGAGCACAGAATATGCTGCTAGAAAATATTTTGGAGATGTGCCTAGTCACTATTTACATTGGCACTTGCAGTCTGCAGTATAATCAAAATGAGTTAATGTAATGTTGCACTAAGTAAGCAGGTGGCTTAATTTTGCAGGAATTAAGCAGTCAGTAAAATAGGGAATTTGAATTTGGTCCATAAGCACAGGAGTTGCTTTAGTTAACAATGTTGCCAAACTTGGAAAGGACAGCAGGATGTGTGTGTGTGTGTGTGTGTGTGTGTGTGTGTGCGCGCGCGCGTGTAAATGAAAGGTAATAGAATATGAATATGAACTTGTTAGAAAATCAATATTGGAGGGGTGCCTGGGTGGCTCAGTGGGTTAAGCCTCTGCCTTCGGCTCAGGTCATGATCCCAGGGTCCTGGGATTGAGCCCTACATCAGGCTCTCTGCTCAGCGGGGAGCCTGCTTCCCCCTTTCTCTCTGCCTGCCTCTCTGCCTACTTGTGATCTCTCTCTCTCTCAAATAAAGGAAAAAAAAAGAAAGAAAATCAATATTGAAAAACAGATCACATCTTGATGATTGAAAGAAATGCTAATACTATGAAATTTATTTCTTCCAACAAATGAAACAAAGTGAAAAATTCAAAAATGTTTTAAGTACATTCATATATTTTATTTATAATTTTATATATAATAGAATATATAGTAAAGGTATCTCAACAAGTTGACTTTATTATAAGACTAAATAATATACATTAAACTGATGTTTAAATGCATAATAGAATGTGTACTTTATATGCCTTATTTATATTTTTTCAACATCTTTATAAAATACTAACTTTAAAAAAAGTACTAACTTTTAATTTACTATGGGGAGAGTACAATATATTTGGTCAAAGCAATGTAGCCAAAATTAAGCATCTAATAAGCTTCCAGCTAGGATTTCAAGACAGTCTTTCTTTCTGATATCAAGGTTCTGTGCTCAAAAAGTTGTTAATGTTCCCATTTACTTAAGGAATGAGCATCAAGGGTATGGATGAAGATTGAAGAGGGCAGTGCTTACTCCTGTCTTGATCTGGAAGAATTTGCTGAAGTAACTTTTATATTTAGAAGAAAAGGAACATTATATTTCTAAGCCAGATGGGAGGGAACAATAGAAAATATTGTGAACAGAGAAATTATTATGGGCAAAGATACACAGGATGATAGATTTTTAGGAGACATGCCACACAGTCCAAATACATTTTGTAATGTAATTTATAAACAGAATGTTAAGGGCTTTCATTGAGTTTGTAAGAAGAAAGTTGAATTATAAGATGAAATTACAAGGGATTTATCAAATGAAAATAGACTCCCTATCATAATTATATATGTGTGTATATGTCCATAGTATATATTTGATTTGTTTACCCCCACAAGATTTCAGTTACATTAGATTCAAGCAATTGCATTAATTTGGATGTTGAGTTATTAAGGGCCGTGTTGAGACTTTTTTCAATCAAGTCCATTCACATATATGTTTTTTCTCCTCCACATCTTTAACAATGATGAGACCCATCTATCCTGTGGTTTATGGCAGTATGAACCAAATTGTTCTTTTAATTCTGCATCTTGGGGCACCTGGGTGGCTCAGTGGGTTAAAGCCTCTGCCTTCTGCTCGGGTCCTGGTCCCAGGGTCCTGGGATCGAGCCCCACATTGGGCTCTCTGCTCAGCAGAGAGCCTGCTTCCCTTCCTCTCTCTCTGCCTGCCTCACTGCCTAACTGTGATCTCTGTCAAATGAATAAATAAAATCTTTTAAAAAAATTCTACATCTCAATCATTTTTATGATTTATTGTTTTCTAGAAGGAACTAAAATGAAAATCCAGCAAGTTAAAAAGATGAAAGTCTTTTGAGTCAGAATTTTTTATGATTCGTGCCTAAGCCCATACTTTGAACAAGATAATTAACTCTCCAAATTACCAATTTTTAAAATCTGCCCAATAGTGAGGAACTTAGTTCTAATGATATTGCTTAGTTCTAATGATATTGCTATAAGAAAAATTTAAGGAGAACACACAGCAGTATGTGATCAAGGATTATTAGTTTGTGTTTGTTTTTTTTTTTTTTTAGGATTATTAGTTTCTGTCTTTTCACCATGTCTACTCCTGCTCATTACTTTGAACTAGGATCAATAGTCATTGACTTTTGTCTAGAACATACTGTACTACATGTAGCAGCTTAATTTGGGTTTGATATAGATAGTCGAGACCAAATATGAGGTTTTGTTAGATCAAGATCATGAACAGAGCTTGAATTATTATTTTAAGCCTCCCCCATCATTGGTAATATAGTTAATGGGGTTTCAGAAGGCATAGTGATCATCAACGTACAGTTTGATAGTAATATCAAAATGTTTCGGTCGTATTCTCAATTTTCAATTCCTTTCAGATTCTCCAAAACCAGTCTTTGAAAAGGAATAGGGCTTTAGCTTCTCAAACTATACTGAATACTGAAATCATGTAGAGAACTTCTAAAACTATAGATGACAAGGTAATTGCCCATATCAATAAAGTCTGTGTGTCTGTAGATAAAAGCAAAGAATAAATATCAATATATTTTTAAAGATTTTATTTATTTATTTGAGAGAGAGAGAGCACACAAGTGAGGGCAGGGCCAGAAGGAGAAGCAGACTGCTTATCAGGGAGCCTGACACAGGGCTAGATCCCAGGACCCTGAGATCATGAATTGAGCTGAAGGCAGATGCTTGACTCACTAAACCACCCAGGAGCCCCTCAGTATTTTAGAGACCACTCTCTTCCTCTTCCCCCTGGTGATTTTACTGTACACCAAAGTTTAAGAATCACTGGCCTTGGGTTATGGTCTCTTTCAATCTGAGGTTCAAACTAAGATTTTTATATGTAGCCTGAAAACCAAATTAAATTATATTTAGTCAAGCAATAAAATAAACAAAAATAATCTAGTTATTTACTTTTAATTATCAGCTGCTGATAAAGATTATAAATCATCTTTGGATATTTGCAAGTGTGATTATTCATTGTCTACTGCATGAAATGATATAAAACTGCATTTCTGTAATTATAAACACAAGTTTTTAGCTTTCAGGGTTTGGATTCAAAAGGGGATGGGTCACAAATGGCAGAAATATAATGTTGGGCAGTCTATCTAAATGCAGATATCTAAGGATTCTCTCCCTGTCAGTTTTCTCATTGAAAATGCAGTGTTTCCTGGTTTTATTCTTCCATAAAATTCAACAGAAGGCATGATGACATAATCATCACTGTTCAGCTTAAAAGGCTTTTAACTGCATTCAGCAGGACTTTCTATTAGAACTTGTGTAATAAACTCCATTATCAAGTAGATATTACCAGAAATTGTCACTAACTCAAGTTGTATTGTTTTGTGAATTCTAGTATATTTCATTTTGTGATACTTGATTCCACTTAAATTAGTTATTTTCTTTTCTCTTGAAACATTTCTCTAACACTATCATCACTTTGTTGTCAACTGCAACAGCCTTGTTCATTACACATTTTATTGCAATTTGTCATTATTTAGGTGGCATTTATTGCTGAAGAATTACAAGTTTTGCCCGTATCACTAAGTTTTATAAGCTATATGTATGTAAGTCATATGTGCATATATATATATGTGCATATATATGCATATATTTTATATATATATGGGCTTCTTTGGTATGTCATGCAGTTTGTTTCAACTCAATGAGCTGTTGGCAATATGTAGACATTGTGTCAGGAAATAGATCTATCACACAAAATAACCCAATTGCCTGCTTAATGGTAAACAAGCTGAAAAGAAAATAGTGAAAGCATAGCTCAAGGAATCATGCCCAATCATGGTCATTATGTAGGATGCCTTTTTATAAGAGTGCTAAGTGGCTTTTTTTTCCTTCCTTTTTTTTCTTTTTACAGTATGGTATCAGTATACATATGCTATTAGAAAAAAATTACCATACACATTACTCTAGCAATATGCTTTTATTAATTATTTGAGATAAGAACCATAACATGATGACATAATAATCTAAATATATTCTATATTTTATATTATATAACTTATATTGTGTAAGAGTTTAAGCCTAGTCACTGTTGCCATCAAACACTACTGGCAAAATATAAGCTCATAATACATTTTGGATAAATAATTAAAATTTACTATCGATTTAATTTTAAAAAGTACTTGCACAGTCAGATCATGCTGGTTTTATGAACTGTTTATGCAGCAGTGGGGGGACTTCATGAAATCTATGTACATTCTGAATAAAAAGCATTAAGTATTCATGAAGTTATTGTGTGGTGTGTCTGGCAATACAGTATGCATATATTTATGTGAATATATAAATTGAACTCAGTGTTTTAAATATAAAACAAATATCGCTTACTACTTACAAAAGAACAGTTGATGAAAATACTAGAAAATTTAAGTTTTTAAAAGTAACTAGATGTAGAAAAAAATTGATGGCATATACTACACAATAATTTTAGGACGTTACTAATATCCCAATATTTTTATAAGATGAAATCCTTCAATTTAATTTATTCATGTGACTTTTTGGTGCTCAGTGTAATCCAGTAACTCTGAAAAATATGCATGTAATTCTTAACTGATTGTGGGTGCAGAGCCAAAAGTGTATATTCACACAAAACAAATTCCTACATTTTAAAATCACGTCTTAACAAAATTATGTCTTACACATTATCCATAAACAACACTTTTGGAAAATTCAGACTTAATCTTTTCTGTTTAAATTAGATCCAAACTTCCTTCTGTATTTTCAGACATAATTTATATTATATTTACTGTTTATACAAACATTGAAATTTTTGATGATTCTCCAAATACTTTCTCTTCATTACTCACACTTCCTAACGGAGCAACAATTTCAGAGATTCAAATAATGTCTAAAACTTCTCTTTGTTCCTATATCACTTTGCATAGTGTGTGGTAGGATGAGGTATGCATTCTATATTGTTTTCTTTTTTTTAATTAGTTTTTTATTTTTTTATTAACATATAATGTATTATTAGTCCTAGGGGTACAGGTCTGTGAATCACCAGGTTTACACACTTCCACCACATACCTTCCCCAATGTCCATTACCCCACAACCTTCTCCCTAGCCCCCCTCCCCCTGGCAACCCTCAGTTTGTTTTGTGAGATTAAGAGTCTCTTGTGGTTTGTCTCCCTCCCCAGTCCCATCTTGTTTCATTTTTTTTCCCTCCCTCCCCCCCCCCACAACCCCCAGCCCTGCCTCTCAATTCCTCATATCAGAGATCATATGATAATTCTCTTTCTCTGATTGACATATTTCACTTAGCATGATACCCTCTAGTTTCATCCACGTCATTGCAAATGGCAAGATTTTATTTCTTTTAATGGCTACATAGTATTCCATTGTATGTATGTATATGTATATATACCACATCTTTGTTATCCATTCATCTGATGATGCACATCTAGGTTCTTTCCATAGTTTGGCTATTGTGGACATTGTTGTTATAAACATTCAGGTGCACATGCCATTTCTGATCACTACATTTGTATCTTTGGGGTAAATACCCAGTAGTGCGATTGCTGGATAGAGTGCAGCTCTATTTTCAACTTTTAGAGGAACCTCCTTACTGTTTTTCAGAGTGGCTGCACCAGCTTGCATTCCTACCAACAGTGTAGGAGGGTTCCCCTTTCTCTCCCAACATCTGTCACTTCCTGACTTGTTAATTTTAGCCTTTCTGACTGGTGTGAGGTGGTATCTCATTGTGGTTTTGATTTGTATTTCCCTGATGCCAAGTGATAGTAAACACTTTTTCATGTGTCTGTTGGCCATCTAGATGTCTTCTTTGCAGAAATGTCTGTTCATGTCTTCTACCCATTTCTTGATTGGATTATTTGTTCCTTGGGTATTGAGTTTGACAAGTTCTTTATAGATTTTGGATACTAGCCCTTTATCTGATATGTTATTTGCAAATATCTTCTCCCATTCTGCCAGTTGTCTTTTGGTTTTGTTGACTGTTTCTTTGTTGTGCAAAATCTTGATGCATTCCCAATAGTTCATTTTTGCCCTTGCTTCCCTTGACTTTGGTGATGTTTCTAGGAAGAAGTTGCTGTGGCTGAGGTCAAAGTGGTTGCTGCCTGTGTTCTTCTCAAGGATTTTGATGGGTTCCTGTCTCACATTGAGGTCCTTCATCCATTTTGAGTCTATTTTCGTGTGTGGTGTAAGGAAATGGTCAGTTTCATTTTTCTGCATGTGGCTGTCCAATTTTCCCAACACCATTTGTTGAAGAGACTGTTTTTTTTTTTTTCCCATTGGACATTCTTTCCTGCTTTGTCAAAATTAGTTGACCATAGAGCTGAGGGTCTATTTCTGGGCTCTCTATTCTGTTCCATTGATCCATGTGTCTGTTTTTGTGCCAGTACCATACTGTCTTGATGATGACAGCTTTGTAATAGAGCTTGAAGTCTGGAATTGTGATGCAAGCAATGTTGGCTTTCTTTTTCAATATTCTTTTCTGGTTCCCTATAAATTTTAGGATTATTTGTTCCATTTCTTTAAAAAATATGGATGGTATTTTGATAGGGATTACATTAAATGTGTAGATTGCTTTAGGTAGCATAAACATTTTCACAATATTTGTTCTTCCAATCCATGAGCATGGAATATTTTTCCATTTCTTTGTATCTTCCTCAATTTCTTTCATGAGTACTTTATAGTTTTCTGTGTATAGATTCTTAGTCTCTTTGGTTAGGTTTATTCCTAGGTATCTTGTGGTTTTGGGTGCAATTGTAAATGGGATTGACTCCTTAATTTCTCTTTCTTCTGTTTTGTTGTTGGTGTAGAGAAATCCAACTGGTTTCAGTGCATTGATTTTATAACCTGATACTTTACTGAATTCCTGTACAAGTTCTAGCAGATTTGGAGTGGAGTCTTTTGGGTTTTCCACATATAGTATCATATCATCTGCAAAAGAGTGATAATTGACTTCTTTGCCAATTTGGATGTCTTTAATTTCTTTTTGTTGTCTGATTGCTGAGGCTAGGACTTCTAGTACTATGCTGAATATCAGTGGTGATAATGAACATCCCTGCCATGTTCCTGACCTTAGCAGAAAAACTTCAGCTTTTCTCCATTGAGAATGATATTTGAGGTGGATTTTTCATAGATGGCTTTGATAATATTGAGATATGTGCCCTCTATCCCACACTTTGAAGAGTTTTGATCAGGAAGGGATGCTGTACTTTGTCAAATGCTTTTTCAGCATCTATTGAGAGTATCATATGGTTCTCGTTCTTTCTTTTATTAATGTATTGTATCACATTGATTGATTTGCAGATATAGAACCAACCTTGCAGCCCTGGAATAAATCCCATTTGGTCATGGTGAATCATCCTTTTAATGTACTGTTGGATCCTTTGAGTATGATATAGTGTCCTTCCTCATCTCTTATTATGTCTTTGGCTTAAAATCTAATTGATCTGATATAAGGATTGCCACCCCAGCTTTCTTTTGATGTCCATTAACATGGTAAATTGTTTTCCACCCCCTCACTTTAAATCTGGAGGTGTCTTTGGGTCTAAAATAATTTTATTATAGACATCATATTGATGGGTTTTGGTTTTTTATCCATTCTGATACCCTGTGTCTTTTGATTGGGGCATTTAGCCCATTTACATTCAGGGTAACTATTGAGAGATATTAATTTAGTGTCATTGTATTGCCTGTAAGGTGACTATTATTGTATATTCTCTCTGTTCCTTTCTAGTCTACTACTTTTAGGCTCTCTCTTTGCTTAGAGGACCCCTTTCAATATTTCCTGTAGAGCTGGTTTGGTATTTGCAAATTCTTTCAGTTTTTGTTTGTCCTGGAAGATTTTTTAATCTCTCCTTCTATTTTCAATGATAGCCTAGCTGGATATAGTATTCTTGGCTGCATGTTTTTCCTCATTTAGTGCTCTGAATATATCATGCCAGCTCTTTCTGGACTGCCAGGTCTCTGTGGATAAGTCTGCTGCCAATCTAATATTTTTACCATTGTATGTTACAGACTTCTTTTCCCGGGATGCTATTCTTATTGATTTTGAGGGGGGTTCTCTGCACCTCCTGGATTTTGATGCTTGTTCCCTTTGCCATATTAGGGAAATTCTCTCCAATATACCTTCTGCTCCCCTCTCTTTCTTCTTCTTCTAGAATCCCAATTATTCTAATGTTGTTTCATCTTATGGTGTCACTTATCTCTCCAATTCTCCCCTTGTGGTCCAGTATTTGTTTGTCTCTCTTTTGCTCAGCTTCTTTATTCTCTGTCATTTGATCTTCTATATCACTAATTCTTTCTTCTGCCTCATTTATCCTAGCAGTAAGAGCCTCCATTTTTTTATTGCACCTCATTAATAGCTTTTTTTATTTCAACTTGGTTGATTTTGGTTCTTTTATTTCTCCAGAAAGGTCTTTTATCTCTCCAGAGAGGGTTTCTCTAATATCTTCCATGCCTTTTTCAAGCCCGGCTAGAACCTTAAGAATCGTCATTCTGAACCCTAGATCTGACATATTACCAATGTCCGTATTGATTAGGTCCCTAGCCTTTGGTATTGCCTCTTTTTCTTTTTTTTTTTTTTTTTTTTTTTTTTTTTTGTGGTGAGTTTTTCCACCTTGTCATTTTGTCCAGATAAGAATATATGAAGGAACAAATAAAATACTAAAAGGGTGGCAAAGACCCCAGGAAAATGCACTTTAGCCAAATCAGAAGAGACCCCAAATCATGGGGGGAGAAGGGGATAAAAACAAGTTCAGAAAAAAAAAATTTTTTTTTAAAAGAAAACAAATTTAAAAATATATATATATTAGACTGGTGACTAGAACAGGGTCACCCACCTAATTTGGGGAGTATTTTGGTCTCTTAGAAGAAACTACCTCCCAAAATTTTAAAGAATGAAAAACATATATAAGGGTAAACACAATGAAGGGATGAAATATACCTATAAAGATGAAAAAAATTTTTTTTTAATTTCTAACAAAGGAATTGATAAGGTAAGTTGGTTGGGAGAATAAAGAAAAAGAAAGTGGAGAGATTTTGCTTGGGCTGGAGACTAGAACAAGCCCAGAGCCAGATTTAGGGCATATTTTGATCTATTAGAAGAAGTTGTACCCCAAATTTTTTAGAAGAAAAAACCCTATGTGTATACAAAAAAATAAAGTTAGATACAATGAAGGATAAAATATGACTATAATAATGAAGGTTCAAAAAAGATTTTTATTATTATTTTTTTAATGAAAGGTATTGTTAAGGTAAACTAGTTAAAAAAGGTTAAAAGAGGAAAGGGTAAAAGTTAAAAAAATTAGAAGAAAAAAATTAAATTAAAAAAATTTAAATTAACTGCAAGACTAAGGAATCATGGGGAGAAAGCCATGAATTTCATGCTTTGCTTTCTCCTCCTCTGTAACTCCACTGTTCTCCTTGGTAAGTGAACTTGGTCTTGGCTGGATTTTTTGCTGATCTTCTGGGGGAGGGGCCTCTTGTAGTGATTCTCAAGTGTCTTTGCCTGAGGTGGAATTGAACTGCCCTTACCAGTGGCCGGGCTAAGTAATCTGCTCAGGTTCACTTTCAGGAGCTTTTGTTCCCTGAATGCTTTCCATAGAGCTCTGGAGGACAGGAATAAAAATAGTGGCCTCCCAATCTCTGGTCTGGAGGAGCGGAGAGCTCGGGGTCCCACTCTTCAGTCCACCCTCAGAGAAAAGCGCTCAATCACTCCCATCTCCCTGGCCTCCGGCTGTGCTCTGAGCTCACCCAGTCTGTGACCAAGCATCTCTGTCTCTGGCACACAGCCCTGCCTGGAGTCTCCAAACCCAGCAGATCCCCGTGCTCTTCCAAGGGGGTCTCCCTGGATCTTGTGGGGTCTCTGCTCACACAGCAGTGGCCTGACTCTGCCATAGATCACAGTTTAAGGTAACCCCAAGTTGAGAGCTCCCTCCTCAGCTCTGTCTCTATAGCCCACTTCCCCGCTCTAATACCTGCAAGCTCTGTGACACTCAGACACCCTCAATCCTTCTGTAACCCCGTGGGACCTGAGACCACACTGTCTCTGCATGGGCTTCACCCCGGCTTCACTCTGGAGCGATGTCCCTCGTGGAGCAGACTTAAAAGTTCTGATTTTGTGCTCCATTGCTCCACTGCTTGCCAGAGCCGGCCCTTCCCCCTGCGGTCTGTCTTCCTGTCACTTTGTATTCAGTTCTCCGCAGGTCATACCTTTCAGAAAGTGGTTGATTTTCTGTTTCTAGAATTATTGCTCTTCTTCTCTTTGATCTCCTGTTGGAATTGTAGGTGTGTGGAATGGTTTGATAAACTATCTAGCTGATCTCATGTTACCTGATGTCCTCTCAGCCTGCTACTTCTCTGCCATCTTCGAAATTGCATTCTATATTGTTTTCAAACCAATACCAACCCCTAAACCCATCACCCATCAGTCTGAATTAAGTCACTATAATATCTCCTCTGGTCTAAATGGATTTTTAACCTATTACTAACACTACTACTGTAAGGTTTGAAGTCAGAAAAATTTTATGCCAAAATTTCTTTATATTCTACTTCTTTAGTACTCCACTAGAATCACTCTCAGTGGAGAAGTGATTCTTGTAGCATCTAGAGAAGTTGAGTCCATCATCTTAATTTTATTATCATGAAGTATGATCCACTCAGATAATAAAGCAATAATATAATGTGTGCTATAACAGAAAATATGCTGTGCAGAAAACATATTACCTCAGTGGCTACTACTGGCCACTTAACAGTTTGTTCCAGCTGCTGTACATAGTATTCACTTCAGTTTTCTATATCATTGAGACACTTAATTTGTTAAAGTTATCTTTCTTTATCCTTATGCTAATAGAGAAGCTCAGGCATTTCTGCTAAATAACTACTAGATCCATTTTTGTTTTTCTTGTTTGTTCTTGAGAGAAAAATCTCCTTTCAGACTTGTTAAAAATGATATGAAGAGGTTTATCAGAAGAAAATATAACACTCAATTACTATCAACTTTATTTAGTCAATCCTTCTGGGTACATTTAAATCCTTGTATGAAATTTGTAATGAAAGGTTATGACTGATAAATTTGATAACCTCGTAAATGAGAATTCTAGTAAAACTTTTTTTTTTTTTTTTGGGTCTTCCTATATGTTTTTTTAATTTTATTTTTTATAAACATATAATATATTTTTATCCCCAGGGGTACAGGTCTGTGAATCGCCAGGTTTACACACTTCACAGCACTCGTCATAGCACATACCCTCCCC
>NW_019154099.1:20390708-20423207 GCF_002288905.1 Enhydra lutris kenyoni
CGCTTTCCGTAGAGTTCCGGAGGGCAGGAATGAAGATGGCGGCCTTCTGGTCTCTGGCCCGGAGGATCCGAGAGCCCGGGGTCCCACTCCTCAGTGCGCCCTCAGAGAACAGCGCCGATTTACTCCCGTCACCCTGCCTCTGGCCGCGCTCCGAGCTGACCGAGCCTGAGACCCGTTCAAGGTAACCCCGAGCTTAGAGCTTACTCCTCGGCTCTGTCTCTGTAGCCGGCTTCCCTGTTCTAATACCTGTAAGCTCTGCGACACTCAGACACCCCTGATCCTTCTGTGGCCCTGTGGGACCTGAGGCCACGCTGACCCTGCGTGGGCTTCACCCCGGTTAAGCCTCTGGAGCGATGTCCCTCAGCGGAACAGACTTTTAAAAGTCCCGATTTTGTGCTCCGTTGCTCCGCCGCTTGCTGGGAGCTGGCCCCTCCCCCCGCGGTCTATCTTCCCGTCGCTTTGGATTCACTTCTCCGCCTGTCCTACCTTTCAGAAAGTGGTTGATTTTCTGTTTCTAGAGTTGCTGTTCTTCTTCACTTCGATCTCCCGTTGGATCTGTAGGTGTTTGCAATCTTTAGATAAGCTATCTAGCTGATCTCCCGCTACCTGAAGTAGTCTCAGCCTGCTACTTCTCCGCCATCTTGACTCCTCCTCCTGTGCTTCCCTTGTTAATAAAACTTTATAATTGGTATGTATGTACATGAAATAACAGTATATATAGAGCTCAGTACTATCCATGGTTTCAGGCATCCGCTGGGGGTCTTGGAAATATCCCCCATGGATAAGGGCACAGTACTGTACTCTCTTGCAAACCAGCCTTGGCAAACACTAATCTACTCTCTCTATGATTTGTCTATCCTGGACATTTCACATAAAAGGACTCATGGGCAACTGTAAAATTGGAAATACACTTTAAAAGACAGTAGGTATTTAAAAGCAACTTCATACTATAGTAAAAAATAAAAGGTTTAAAAATTAAACAAAAAATTGGTGTTCCACTAATAGTAGACTTTACTAACATAAACAGTCGATCCCATTTATATTTTCTGTTCTGCAACCTGAAGTCTTTAAAATAAGAAATAATTCCAGACACTAAAATCAATCAATGAGAAGAATAGATTCTGTTTGAATAGACAAGAACACAGATTTTACTAAACTTTAAAGTCTACAATAAATAACTTATCAGTTATTGTGATAGACTTTAATGGAACAATTAATAGAACTAAATAATTTCATGGGACAACTAATGGGAGATGGATCTTTTGATATCCCTTATAACAAACTTTATACAATAGTCAAATACTGTGATGTGATTTTTCCTATGATAGATAGGAAGCTGTTTAGGCTTAGCGAAATTTCATTGTGTCTTTTCCAGTTTATTCACATATATTAAAAAAAATAACTGATAGCTTTCTAGGAATGTTTAAAAGGAAAAATATTGAAATTTTAACCCAAGGATTAATTTATATTTTTAAATGATTAGAGTTAGTTATTTGGAAATCTGGCACATAGAATCATTCTTTACAGTGTTCTGCATAATAATGCAACAAACAATAAAAATCACCTATGAGGGATGCCTGGGTAGCTCAGTGGGTTAAGCGTCTGCCTTCAGCTCAGGTCATGATCTGAAGGTCCTGAGATCGAGTTCCACATGGGGCTCCTTGTTCATCAGGGAGCCTGCTTCTCCATCTGCCTGCAGTTCTCCCTGCTTGTGCTCTCTCCCACCTTCCCCCTGTCTCTCTCTCTCTGACAAATAAATAAAATCTTCCAAAAAAATCAAATATGAAGTAAAATATTATATTACTCAGTTTATTCTCAGCTATCCATCTAAGTTTGAATATTTTGTAAGAAGGAAAAACTTTCAGAGAATTCTTAGTTTCACAAAAATAGTTAAGAAGAAAGTTATGCTTTTCTGATAATTTGAGTAATGTGAATAAGTTATTTGCCCTTAAAGTAGCAGAAAGAATTAATTTTTGAGCACAATGAAATTAAAGGGTTTTAGCTTGCCTGATCTGAACAAAGTAAGATAAATTTTTAATACAGTGAATTAATTAGGCACGTAATGAGAAATAGAATATATAATATTTCTAATTCAGATAAATAGCAAAATAGCCCAGATCCTAAAAGAAATAAATATCATTTATCATAGACATACCTTAAATTATGTTTATTGGAAAATATTAATGGCAACAGTTGTAACAGAATGTTAGATGAATTCTATTGCTGATTTGGTTTCGCGAAATTACATTTCATTTTGACCCTCATCTGTAACTTTCTGTGGTGTTAATCTTGGGACATTACTCATTTTTGAAGGTGTTAATGTACCATAAAGGATTTGTATTATCGTTAGACATACTATCTATGCCAGGTGTTGCATGTTCTCTGCATCTGCCCTGAAGTTCATTTAACAGCTTATAAATCTTTATGACCATATGATGTGTTTCTGTGATCACTTGCATCCTTAAAAAGATTCTGAATCATATAAAATTATTTTAAAACTTTTTTATATAACACTCTAATACCTATGGATTAATTTTAATACTTTGGTTTTCATTAATTTTAATTTAATTCAATAAGTTTTCATTAATTTTAATTTAATTCAATAAGTTTCATTGTTTGAGCAACTTTCAGTATATATATGTGTATATATATATATATATATATATACACATCCATATATATAGGTAGATATATACATATATGAAGAATATAATATGTTAACATGCAATATGATACAAGGATCTAATCCTTGGAATTAAAAACAGTACATCTCCCAGACTCAGTGTCCAAATCTACAAACTATTTTATTTGAACTGGATGATTTACAAGCAGTAGCATTTTGGGGGGGAATTTTTGGTTTTGTTATCATTACTAAATTGCAAGCTATTAAGTTGCATAAAATGATGAATGATGTCTTATTTCATATATTAAATAGATTCTTTAGCCAATCACAGGTACATTGTACAAAAATATATTTATTTTATTTAGATTTATTTTACATTCATATCTTATGACAAATATACTTAAATGTACATCTTTTAGTTCCAATTGAATAGAATTTGTATTAACTAGTTAAAGAAATAGAGTCAAAAGAAATTTTCATATAATTTAATCACTTAATTAATGAGCAAGAAGCTAAGGAAAATATTTAATTAAAGCTTTTTTCTAAATAAAATTATGTCAAAGATAAGCTAACATCTATATGTAAAGATACAAAACAACAGTTTGACAAATCCTATTTTTTGACAAATCCTACTTTATTTATTTATTTATTTTTTAAAGATTTTATTTATTTATTTGACAGAGAGATCACAAGCAGGCAGAGAGGCAGGCAGAGAGAGAGGAGGAAGCAGGCTCCCCTAGAGAGCAGAGAGCCCGATGCGGGGCTCGATCCCAGGACTCTGAGACCATGACCTGAGCCGAAGGCAGCGGCTTAACCCACTGAGCCACCCAGGCGCCCCGACAAATCCTACTTTAAAATAAAAGGCAGATACTAAGTTTTAGTCCTTATAATTTATTAATTTATTAATAATCCTTTAAAATCTGTTTCATAATCCATTATAAGAGTTAAGCCATTTTCTCATAATATAGTAATTTTTGTACTTGCCTGGCATGTTTGTTGAGAAAACACGTTTCTGGATATCATAGCATACCCACTAAATCAGAATTATTAAGAACATTTGACAATTTTTTTCCCTATCTCCCTTCTTCTTTCCCTTTTTCCTTCCCTCCCCCTCTGTCTCTCTCTTAATCTCTATTTTTTCTTTCTTTCTTTCTCTCTTTTTTCTTTCATTCTACAAAATAACTTTGTGGTTCTTACCAACATCAATATTTAGGAAAGCTGCGGATTTAACATTGGAATGTTTAGAGTTTAGACAATAACATCTGGCTTTATGTAGCACATTTAATTAGTTACAAAAAGTTGTATACATTATTAGGCCAAGGCCCATAACACTTTAAAAAAAATTTTGTCCTTTGTCAGGCCCAAAAGTTATCTATCTTTATCCTGTATTGATTATTACAATAAACTTATTGTAAGACTATAGCTCGACTTTTTTACAAGTATAGCAGGCATTCAGAAACTTGTTTTTCACTGACTGTACTTTTCCATCAGTTTTTTTAAAATTACAAATAAGAAGCAGAGCCTCAATATGGTAATATATTGTTTTAACAGACATCTAGGTAAAATTAATACGCAGTTTCTGCCCTTACTTTGTTAGTTATTGGTTTTTTACAGTATCACAAAGTGAAAGTCAGGCATAATATCCCTCAGAAAACATTTAAGGGAAGGTAAATTTCAGTATAGATTTAAACTAGGATGAGTGACAGCATGAGTTTCTAGTGCTTTATGTATGTTTACTCATTTAATTCCTGCAGTAACTCTATGAGATAGGTAGAAATTTATGTCTGTTTTAAAGATGAGGGAACTGGGGTGCCTGGGTGGCTTAGTTGGTTAAGTGCCTGCCTTCAGCTCAGGTCATGATCCTAGAGTCCCAGGATTGCGCCCTATGTATGGCTCCCTGCTCTGCAGGGGAGTCTGCTTCTCTCTCTGCCCCTCACCCTGCTCCTTAGCCCGCACTCTCTCTCTCCCCACCTTGGGATCATGGATGACTTATTTAAAAATAAATAAATGTTTTAAAATTTAAAAGATAAAATAAAGATGAGGGAACTCAGAGGCACAGAGACATCTAGAAACATATTAAAGGCTGTGAAGTTCCAGGGTCCATGTGTATAATCAATACACTCCACAGGCTTAGAGTGTTTTAGTAATGACCACACACGTGTATTATAGGTTAATAGATTTAATTTGCAACCCAGTCTAAATTTATGCTCTTCCCTTTCTCCATTTTTAAAAAATTATTTCAAATTATTTGCTTTTTGTCATTAAGAAAGAAGTATATATTACAACCCTAGATTTTTTATGATATAAGGAAAGTAACTGAATTAAAAATACAAATATAAAATTATTGTTAAATGTTCATTCTTTTTTAAAATTTTATTTATTTTTAAATTTATTTTCAATGTTCCAGAATTCATTGTTTATACACCACACCCAGTGCTCCATGCAATACGTGCCCTCCATAATACCCACCACCAGGCTCACCCAACCTCCTACCACCCCCCCAACTCCAAAACCCTCAGTTAGTTCCTCAGAGTCCACAGTCTTTCATGGTTTGTCTCCCCCTCCAATTTCCCCCAACTCACTTCTTCTCTCCATCTCCCCATGTCCTCCATGTTATTCCTTATGCTCCACAAATAAGTGAAACCATATGATAATTGACTCTTTCTGCTTGACTTATTTCACTAAGCACAATCTCTTCCAGTACTGTCCATGTTGATACAAAATTCGGATATTCATCCTTTCTGATGGAGGCATAGTACTCCATAGTATATATGGACCACATCTTCCTTATCCATTCATCCATTGAAGGGCATCTTGGTTCTTTCCATAGTTTGGTGACTGTGGCCATTGCTGCTGTGAACATTGGGGTACAGATAGACCTTCTTTTCACTACATCTGTATCTTTGGTGTAAATACCCAGTAGTGCAATTGCAGGATCATAGGGAAGCTCTATTTTTAACTTCTTAAGGAATCTTTAAATGTTCATTCTAAATGTTGGAGCAAAACATTTGGCAAGGTATGTCACAGTTATGTGACTGTGGACCAGTTACGTGATGAGAAAGGAGATTTTCAGTTGCTTCATCTTCCTGAAATCCTTGGTCTCCAAATAAGCTCTCCTAAGTCCCATTGCTTTTTAATTCCTTGGCATTACTCTGCTCTCTCATTTCTCATCTGATGTAATAAGACCCAGATTAAGAACTATACAGTTAATGTTATCTCGTTATGAAAAATACAAAAATCAAATACATATCCTTAGATACAGTAAGGCTTTTCTTCATACAGTGAGCACTTTTGACATTACAGGTTATATATGTATTGATGTCATTGGCTGGTAGATTTGTTGTCACACTTTTTAACAAGTACATACACTATATTGCTATTTATATATAACCAGACACAGAGAATCTCTTAAAGACATAGCATGGATTTCTAAACATCAATTACTACTGGTCTGGAGGCGTTGTCCCCAAGAAGAGGCTTTTACAAGTTTTCATATACTAAAAAAAATTTACAATTTTCAAAAATGTTAAATCTTATAAAATTTCATAATAGAATATGTAGACTTAAGTCAGAAAGAAAAGAGTGATAGTTCTATTCATCACATTATAGCTTATTCTAAAATAATAGAATGAAGAACATTTGGTTGATTATATTCAATCTATTCATAATATTTCTTATTTCATTCAACAGTTTGTTTTCAAAGTGAGGCATTTGGGACACGGTGGTAAACAACATTGTCAAGAGACGAATCCCAGGTAGATCATTATTCAATCTGTGAAGACTAACAATAAATTGTTGGGGTTAGTGTAGAGCATGAACTCAGCCATAATACCTGGCTTGCTAAAATGTAATACAGAGGCTGCTGGGGGTGAGGGAAGGTTTCAGAGAGGGGCATAAGCCTTTGGAAAGCAGAGGCCTGCATGACCATTCTGCTGTAGGAATGCCACAGGGAGTTGCCTTCCCTGAACATTTCTTAGCCCAAACAGCCACCCTGTGATCTAGAGGCGTATGCATTGTCCTCCAGGCTTTGTTTACCAGACCTCGTAGACCATGCATATATCATATCTTTCCCATAAACAGATCCTCCCAGTTTCGGTAAGACCCCTTGTCACATATCATATGCTTGAGAAACAGTGATAAAGATTTGTGATTATCCTGAAGGACTAATAAAAGCAGGATCAAAGAAGAGCAAAGGGTCTTCGCCTGTGAGTGCTGACCCCCTTGTCTTCACCTCTCTTTCCTAACAAAGTTTGGAGTAATCTTTCATCATCCATACAGAAATTGCTGGCCATCCCTGACAATAAATAATAAGATAATTCAAATTTTAATAAAAGCTGGTGGAAATTAAGTGATGAAACCTCAAAGAAGTGATGTTGCTATTATATATAAAGCAATCTGGAAGCCTCTTTGAGAAGGTGTGGTATAACCTGAGCCTAATGGATGAGAATGGTTCGGCTATAGAAGCTAGAGTACTAATTTGAGGTGATGCATTATGATTAAGATAAAGAAGAGGGACCAGCTGATCTGGCTGGAACAAAGGAAGTAAAAGAAAGGGGTTGAATAAATTGGAGATTTAGTTGACACTGAGGTTATAAAACTAAAGAGTTTATTTCAAGCCCCAAGTGGTGACTTGGGCATATATATATAGGGTAATTATATGACTTCTCTGGGTGCTATGGGAATAATAGGACTCTGTGGTTGTTGTCCCAGAAGTATATATATACTTACTTTTTCTTTTTGGAATGAGAATCTGGTTGATTGTGGTTTTATTTACTGAGATGAGAAAGCTGGGAGCACAAGCCTGAAGGGGTGGGTTGAGTGTGAAAAAAACAAGAGTTTTTGTTTTGTTTTGGTACGTTTTATTTATTTGTTTATTTGTTTGATTTGCTTTGTTTTGGTACATTTGTTTTCTTTCTTTTAAAGATTTTATTTGTTTATTTGAGAAAGAGAGACGGAGATAGCAAGAGAGAGCAAGAGCAGGGGGAAGAGGGATAAACAGGCTCCCCGCTGAGCAAGGATTCTAGATGCAGGACTCTATCCCTGGGATCATGACCTGAGCCAAAGGCAGACACCTAACTGACCAAGCCACCCAGGCACCCTTTGTTTTGGTATGTTTTAAATTTGAGAGGCTTATTATATATCTAAGTGGAAAGGTCAAATAAATATTAGAATATCGGTTGTAGAACTTATTAAAGATTTTGTAGATTTAGATAGTTTTTAAAAAATTTGTCATAAGGCTATTTTTAGTTAAAATGGTTGCAAAGCCAATATCTTGAAGGGAATGTAGAAAGAATAGGTTGGGCCCTAAATCAGGCTGGAAGATAGGGGAGAATCCAATATGAGAATGGAGAGAGCAGTGAGTGAGGAAAGAGAAACACCAGGAATCTCAACCTATGTTGTCAGTGTAGCTTCAGGGATCATGGATGATTTTAAGTCTAATGTAAAGACTCTTATGCCCCTAGATTTGTAGTTTTTCATACATTCTAAATGTATTTTGGAAATACATTTCCCACAAATGCTTAATTGTCTTCTAATCTTAATGAGTTTTATATTCTATAGTTCTCAATTCTTTTTTATTCTTAGTTTTCTTGCTTCATAATCTCTCTCTTAGTCTAATGTTGTCTGCATTGAAGGTATTAGGAAAAATAGGTGTAAAGTCTTCAGCCTTAATCTATTTATCCCTGAGTCTTTTGATCATTTTGTTCAAAGCTTTTGTTAATCCCTTTTTTACCTATTTGGGATCTAGGAGCAGTAGTTTTGTCCTGTTCTTTAAGGCTCCTGTCTGTATTCTTAACTATTGAATCTGCCGATTACTTTTTAAGTCCAACTCTTTCTTGTAATATCTTGGTCAACATATTCAGTAGCAACTGGCGTACATTTTTACCTTCTGTTTTCCAACTTTTTCCCTTAAAGCTCTTGACTGAGTAAGGAAATAATCTTTTTTCCCTCTTAGAACATACAGCAGTATTACTAAATATTTTTATCATTACCTGATACAGATAATCATCTCTTCAACATTCAAGAATAAGGTCGTCACAGATGTCCTCTCAGATATTAGGCCAAGTGTTACTGTTTTTGAGAGCTGCACCCCTTCTTTTGGTACTAATTTCTATATTGCTTTTACTCATATTTTACATGACAGAACAGGCCTTATGACTCTAACCCAAATTCACTAGAAGCTAGGAAATTTAGAAGAATGGATGGGAATACTCTGAGCATTAATAGTATTGTCCACACCACATTATCATGCTTTATTTTTTTAACTTCGTTCTTTTTCCTTCCTCAATAACCAAAGAAAAGAAGAAAGAGCAGGACAGAAGAGAGAATCAAGTCTGCATAAGAATAAAAGACTAGACTCCCAAGGAAATGTTTTTAAGTTCAGGTTACTTACAGGAAGTTGTGCAGAAGTGACAGAATGTAAGCTCAGACTTGAAAGATGAACATTTTCTCGGGATGGAAAGGCTGGATAAAGTAATGATTTCCAAAACTGGCTCATCAAAATCTTGAGTTTCTTTTTTTATAAGTATAAGCACAAGTTTCCATCCTAGACCCATGAAATGAGACTTGCCAAATATAGTACCCTGCATTTTATGTTTGCTGCAAATATAGTATCTCCATTTTATGTAGCTCTTTATATGGTGAAAAGAATGTTCTACTTCCCCTGGTTCACAAAGTGTTCTTTTTATAATATAGGGAGCTCAAGTGAACTTTTAGTATAAAAACTCACCAGTTTGATCACTACAATAGAATTCCAAATTTCATGAATCTATGTCATGATCTTTAATTGCTCTCTTTCATATTGTGACTTTGTAAGGTTTCAAATAATTTCTCAGTATCAGGAAAGGTCTGTCTACAAGGCTCATTACAGAAATCTGACTCATACTTTGTGATTACTGAGATTAGTAATTCTAAGCTGGCACATAGATAATTTGGGGAAAATCAGTTTAAATAAATGTTTTTGTGATGTTTTAATTTGACTACATTAGCATCATATTACTAACATAACTTACATAAGTTTCCTCAAAACTGAAAGTATCTCTTTGGAAGTTAGATCTCTGTTTCAGGCAGGATATCAGCATGAAACAGATGGCACAGTCAAATTAGAATACTTCTGGGAGTTTTTAATAAAGAGAATATTTATAAAAGTGTGAGCAGAGTATGGCATATCAGAAAGGGTGGTATGATTCTAAGGAGTTTATTATGGCTGTTACCACTTCTAGGACTAAAAGAAAGAAGGTAGGGAACAATTACCAAAACCTAGAAGAAAAGCAGCAACTACCAGTCATGGGACGCAATCAAACTAGGGTAACATTGTAGGGAAAGAGCCAGAGGAATGAATGCCCTCTCTTTACTGTTCTACTTCTGGTTGACCACCTTTAGGGATCTCACTGGCTGATGTAAAGCAGTAGCTATAAAACAAGAAATCCAGTGATGGAGTACGTATAGGCCAGCATTTTAGGGCAAGGAGTTAGGAGAAGGATGAAGAATAAAGCTGAAGGAGCAAATGGGAGATAGCACAGTTTGAAATTAGATGAAAGGAAAAAATTAAGTTGGCTATTAAAAAAAAAAAGGAAAATAGAATAACTAGAAATATTGACCACTTATTTTATGAGTATTTTTATGATGACTCTTCTAGTTGATACAATTTGATGATTATCATTAAACAACAAATATGGCAAAGCTTTCTCTATAATGATCTGATTGAAGTTGACTAAAATGACAGTGAGTTTGGATTAATATGCTGGAACCACAGTTTCAATAAAATATCTATGCTTCATCAAGCCTATTTGATATCTGGCTCAAATATAATAGAATTTCTTAATTGATAAAAACAGGATGCTTTAGAGAAAAGATTAAATGTCATTAATAAAATTACTGAATTTGCTAAAATAAACTAGATTTTTATGTTTAGTACTAAAAAAAAACTGAACTGAAATTCTTATAAAAATTCCGTGCAACAGAGTTGACTTCAATGTATATAAACAGATATTTGATTTTTCTGCAAATGTTCTTTTCCTGTATATTGTATCAATAAAATCTGATGTTGGGCTCAACCTATGAATATCAGTGGTGAATTAGTCTGCTTATACTCCTATAATAAAATACCACAGACTTCTTAAATGATGGAAATTTATTTTTTGTTTTACAATGCTGGAGGCTAGAAGTCCAAGATAAGTTGTCACTAGGGTTGGTTTCTGATGGACTCTCAGCTTCCAGACTGCTGCCTTTTCACTATGCCCTCACATGGTCTTTCCTTTGTGTGCAAATGCAGAGAGGTTTCTGGTGTCTCTTCCTCTTCTTATAAAGACACCAGACTACTAGACTAGGGTCTAGTAGTATAATCTCATTTAATTTTAATTATCTCCTTAAAGGCCCTGTCTCCAAATATAGTCACACTGGGGGTTAGGGCATCAGCATATCAATTTTGAGTGAATACAATTCAGTCCATAATATATGGCATGTTGTTAAGATGAGTGTATTTGATTAGTTCGAAATCATGAGCACTTCAGCTCATAAAGCCAATTAATAATGGTAATTAGTCTATTTTCATACACATAAATTTTGAAATATGTGATAAGGAGTAAGTGTTAAAGTTACATATCAATCTAATCTTCCAATATATTTATTGATGTTATATATTTTATATATTGATAAAATACATTTTTTAATGAAGAAGGAGCTATAAATAAAAAGGTTTTTGTTTAAGGATGTCTTTCAGTTTTAGGAACTTCAAAAATTACGTAGCTGAAATCCAAAACAGAATCATAGAATGATTTTTACTCCTCTTTTGAAAGAGTAACTGTGTAAGTACTCCTTATATTTTGTTATTGACAAATGATTACTTTTGAGTCAATCAGTAAGAGGTATTTTTTTAATCCTTGTTATTTGACAAAATTATTTTAATTTCTTATAACATTATAAGTTACACATTCCTATTAAAATTTCAGCTAGTAATATGCCCACCTGTGTTGGGTATTCATATAGAATATCAAGAATTTAAAAAACTAATTTTCTTTGGTTTTGCATTATGAGTCCAAACTGTTAAGCTGTCATTTATCACTGATTTTTTTTCTAAAGGTGATGACATTCTGTGAATGTACATTGTGTTTCAGTTGTTAAAATTATCACTGAGATTCTAGAGGTATTCAGTAATGAAAAGGTGTTTTTTTTTCCTATCCATATTAAGACATTTTGTTTCTTAGATATGGTCCCAAAAAAATAAGTGACAAAAGAAAAAATATGTAAATTAGACTTCATCAACATTAAAAACTAGTGTGCTTTAAAGGGCACCATCAAGTGAAAAGAAAATTCATAGAATGAGAGAAAATACTTGTAAATCATATATCTGACAAACAACTTGTGTCCAGAAAGTTTTTAAAAAACTCTTACAACTTAAAAAAAAAAAAAAAAGATAAATAGTCTTAATTAAAATTGCTTAAGTGGTTTGAATAGACATTTCTTCAAAAATACATATAAAGTACCATGGAAGGATGCTCTAATTCATTAGCCATCTGAGAAACGCAAACTGATATCACTTCACAATCTATAGAATGACTGTGACCAAAAAGACATATAATAACAAATGTTGGCTAAGAATTGGAGAAATTAGAACTCTCATATGTTGCTGATGAAAATGTTAAATGTTGCAGCTCTTTGAAAAACAACCTGGATGTTTATCAAAATGTTAAACATAATGTTTCTATATGACTAATTAATTCAATTTTTAGTTATATAGCCAATACAAAATATACGTCCAAACAAAAACTTGTAATGAAAGTTAATAGCATTCTTCATACCAGCCAGAGTGTAAAGAGCCTACGTGTCCCTCAAATAATAATGCATAACCAAATGTGTGTGGTCTAGCTATGCATTGGAATATTACTAGGCAGTTAAAAATGAAGTACTGGTGAACAAAATACGTGGGTGAACCTTTAAAACATTATGCTAAGTGAAATCTAGTCGCAAAAGATGATATATTGCATGATTCTATTCACATAAAAAGTCCAGAACAGACATATCCAAAGTGACAGCAAACAGAGCAGTGGTTGCTAGAGACTAGGGTTAGGGGAATGGAAAATGACTGCTAACAAGTATGGGATTCTTCCAGAGTGAAGCAATATTTTCTAAAATTAGATAGTTGTGATGGCTGTGCAGCTCCTGTGAGTATATTAGAAATTGAATTCTACACTTTAAATAGTGAATTCATGGCATGTGAATTTTATCTCAACAAAGCTGTTTTAAAATAATGACATTTTAAGTGTTTAAATATCTCACCTGTTTTTTGATGATGTCCTCATTAAATTATTGAAAACTAAATTCTGTTTTAGAGAGATACCAATAGTATAAACTTTTGATTAGAAGAAGAGCTTTTTTGGGCCCCACTG
Organism: Enhydra lutris kenyoni; assembly: GCF_002288905.1. Lineage (NCBI taxonomy): Eukaryota > Metazoa > Chordata > Mammalia > Carnivora > Mustelidae > Enhydra > Enhydra lutris. Next base: position 20,403,717 of record NW_019154099.1, read on the forward strand.
GTGGCACAGCTGGTTAAACATCTGCTTTCAGCTCAGGTCATGATCCCAGAGTCCTTGGATTGAGTCCCACATCAGGCTCCCTGCTCTGCAGGGAGTCTGCTTTCCCCTCTACCCCTCCCCCATGCTTGTGATCTCTCTCTCAAGCTCTCTCTCTCAAGTAAATAAATAAAATATTTTTTTAAATTAAAAAAAAGAGTTTATTCAAGAACATAACTCAAATCACTGTATCTTAAAAATTTTATTAAATCACATAACTTGAGGGATGCCTGGGTGGCTCAGTGGGTTAAACCACTGCCTTCGGCTCAGGTCATGATCTTAAGGTCCTGGGATCAAGTCCCTCATTGGGCTCCTTGCTCAGCGGGGAGCCTGCTTCTCTCTCTGCCTCTGTCTGCCTCTCTGCCTACTAGTGCAATCTCTCTCTCTCTCTCTCTGACAAATAAATAAAATCTAAAAATAAATAAATAAATAAAAATAAAAAATAAATAAATCACATAACCTAAAAAGTCCAGCCTGTAGAGATGGTATAAATGGAGAAATAAGTTCTCTCCTATTCAATCTTTTTTTTGTTATATTAGGTTCTAAACATAATTATTTTGGATTTGTAGGAACTACACTAAGTATTTTAAGTTTCATATTATTTCCTTAAAAAAATTATTGTAGATCAGTGTGTTCAGATGTATGGTCTCTGGGTCCAATCCAAACACCATCACAACTTTATAACTTTATAAGATAATACCCAATTTATCTCTCAAATGCTTTTATTAAGTCATATTTCTAAAAACAGATAGTGAGAATTCCCATTTTACTACACCACCACAACAGTGTTGAACATTAACATGCCTGGGCAACTATTTCTCAGCTCCATTACCTTTAAAATGAGAGTTAACAGCTGTAAGACATCTTCTCTCCAGTAATGTCTGGAACATGGGAAGCAGTATTCTTAGTAAATCAATTAGTTGTTATTAGATTCCAACTTAGTTTTAGTAGTAGTAGTATTTTTAGTAGTCTAGCAGTATTTTTTATTTTTTTAAGATTTTATTTATTGGGGCCCATGGGTGGCTCAGTTGGTTAAGCAACTGCCTTCAGCTCAGGTCATGATTCTGGAGTCCCAGGATTGATCCCACATCGGGATCCCTGCTCCACGGGAGTCTGCTTCTTCCTCTGACCTCTCCCCTCTCACTCTCTCTCTCTTGTTCTCTCTCCCTCTCAAATAAATAAATGAATACAATCTTTAAAAAAAATATTTTATTTATTTGAGAGAGAGCATGACCAGGGGGAGGGGCAAAGGAAGAAGGAGAAGCAGACTCTCAGCTGAGCAGGGAGCCAGATGCAGGGGCTTGATCCCAGGATGCTGAGATCATGACCTAAGCAGAAGGCAGATGCTTAATCGACTGAGCCACCCAGGCACCCCTAGTAGTATTTTTAGTATTATTACTATTAGTAGGATTAGTAAATATGTTTCTTTTTATGATTCAAGAAATTAATATTGATTTCAGTTTAACAGCATAGTAGGTTTTGAATTTAGCCAATTCACCCAACAAGAGTTAATCTCCAAATTAAAGAGTCAACTCACCAAAAGCACATATGTAAAACAACAGTATAGTAAACAAACAGTAAAAGCATACTCTTTAGCAAGTTTGTGGGAACTTGTTATAATCTGAACTGGGTGATTTCTTCTACTATACTACTCATCATTCCATAACCATTCCCAGGTTGGCAAACAAACAAAAAATAGAAATCAACGTGTAACTTTCCAACAGATTAAAAATTTCAAACATCGACTATTAACATGCCAAATTTTAATAAGCTTAGTGGTACACAAGGATTAAAAGATTTATAAATGCTTTCAAACCAACCTTGTAGAAAATACAACATAACCTTCAAATAACCCTGGCTTGCTGCGATGTGGAGTGGAATAACATTTTTTCAGTTTTTTGTTGGATGGAAACTATAATGAGAACACATCATAACTGGATTCGAAGAATTTCCTATTGAACATGTTAATAGTCTATCATGAGCCATCTCCACATGCAACTGTCAATCAAAATTGCTATTAATCAAGAATAATAAAAAAGAAAAGTATCAATAAATGGTGCTTTCTTGGGGGCATAACTTAGTTTACTTAGGTACTTGGAATTATTGACAACAAACCAAATTTTAATTGCTCAATTACAAAAACTGGGAATGTCTTATGAATTACAAAAATATTTTCCTAAGATTATTTTAGAAAAAAGCATAACTAAAACTCAGTGCAAATTCCCCCCTTAACATCAAGGCCTTTCCTGAAGAATAAAAGGTCATATTCCCACTTCCCAAGGGAGTATTCTTTACTCCCTTCCCCACTGACTTTTTTTTCCCACAGAACTTGTCATATCTGATATGCTATATATTTTGTCTTTTTATTCCAACAGCATATGATATCCTTGAGGGAAGAGATTTCATTCACTGATAAATCCTTCACACTTGTGATATGCATACATGTAGTACAACTTTTTGGAAGGAAAGAAAGAAGGAAAAAAGGAAGAAAAACAAATATAAACATATTTAGGATGTAATTTTCATGCTGATATACATATATATATTTAATCCAGGCATAATGTATCCTTTGTTTCTTTACTAATTCCCATTCCTCTTCTTTTCTCCAATTAGAAATAAGAATTTTAAAAACAATTTCAATCTACATATGTAAGTACATTTTAAGATATGTATGCAATCATGTATACATTTAAAAATTAAACACCTGATGAATACTTATAAGACTTACATTTTTTACTCCACATTTTGTTTCAGAGAAAAACTTGGCTTTTGTGTTGTTTTTGAATCACATAAACTACTTCATTTATTTTATTCCTAAATTTGAGTAATATTACGTGAATACATCATATTGATTTACTCATTTCCCTACTGATAACTATTTAGGTTAGTTCCATGTTTGCTGTTAGAAAAAAAAATTAATGCTGCAGTGTACTTCTTTGAACACTTCCCCTAGTGTACATAAACAAGAATTTCTAGTAAGTACATATATATGCACTGATTCAAGATGTGTATTTTTAACTTTATAAGTTTATAAGACAGTACCAATTAATCTCCCAAAGTTACATTTCCCAAAACAGATTATGATAGTTTCCATTTTACTATACTACCACCAACATTGATCATTAGCATGCTTTAACTTGTTTTTTTTTTTTTCCCAATCTGATAATTGTTACATGGTTTAATTTCCATTTCATGATGACCAGTGTTGGATGCTTTACTTGTTCATATCTATTCATGGGTGAATTCCTGTCTATTAACTTTTTCCAATTTTGTTGAAACAATTTTCTTCTTACTACGTCAGAAGGCTTTCTTATACATTATGGAGACATATTTCTTTTCAGTTTATGATCTTGACTATTATGCCTGTTTAATGCGATTTGTTAAATGTAGCAAAATTCACCAGTTTATTATTTTATGATTTCTGCTGCTTGTACTTTTTAAAGACCTTTTCTATACCAATTCCTAAAGATATATCTTAAAGATATTTCTATTATGTTAAAAATTTTAACATATTTAGGGACGCCTGGGTGGCTCAGTTGGTTAAGCAGCTATCTTCAGCTCGGTCATGATCCAGGGTTCTGGGTCTGAGTCCTGCATCAGGCTCCTTGCTTAGCAGGGAGCCTGCTTCTCCCTATGCCTCTGCTGCCACTCTGCCTGCTTGTGCTCTCTCTCTCTGAGACAAATAAATAAATAAAATCTTAAAAAAAATTTAACATATTTAATATATCTGTAGATCACTGATTTACAATTGTCCGACTTACGACTTTTTAACTTTATGATGATTCAAAAGCGATACACATTCAATAGAAACCATTCTTCAAATTTTGAATTCCAGTGTTTTCCTGGACTAATGATACCCTGCATGATACTCTCTCATGATGCTGGGTAGCCAGCCACAACTATCAATCAGCCACACAATCACAAGGGTCAACAACTGATAATGTTTACAACCATTCTGTACAGCCATTCTGCTTTTTGCTTCCAGTGCAGTATTCTATAAATTATGTAAAGTATTCAACACTTTATTTTAAAATAGGCTTTGTGTTATATCATTCCGTCCACTGTAGGCCAATGTAAGTGTTCTGAGAATGTTTAAGTTACAATGTTTGATAGGTTAGGTGTGTTACATACATTTTGATTTATAATATTTTCAACTTATGATGGATTTATCAAGACATAACCCTATTGTAAGTTGAGGAAGATCTGTATTTGGGGACCTATTCTGAGGTAGTGCTTTAGTTTCATTTTATTCCTTATGGATAGTGTATTATCTGAAGTCACATATTAAATTCTTATTTATACAGGTGTGTAATGCTAAATCTGGCAAGGATCAGCTTATTTGTGGAACTAGTTCTGTGCTTTCTGTTTTGTTCTGTTGATATCATTTTTAAATCATGTGACCTTAGCCATATTATTTATTTAATAATTTTTATTTTAAACAATATAGTTTAAAATTTTTTCCAGCTTTACTGAGGTATAACTTGTAGTACATAATATAGATTTGTTAACTATAGTTACCATGAGCTACAGATCCATAATCTATTCATTGAATAACTAGAAATTTATACTGTTTAACCAGTATCTCCCCATTTTCTCCATTCCCCAGCCCCTGGCAATCACCATTCTACTCTGTTTCTGCTTTTTAGATTCTATGTACAAGTGAGATCATACATCTTTTAATAGATCTGTTGATGGCCCTTTGGATGTCTTCTCTGGAAAAATATATGTTCAGTTCCTCTGCCCATTTTTTAATCAGATTTTTTTGTATTTGCATTCTCTGAGTTCCTTTCATATTCTGGATATTAACTCTTTATCTGACATAGTGGTTTTCAAATATTTTCTCCCATTCCATAGGTTATCTTTTCATTTTGTTTATTATTTCTTTTGCTGAATAAATTTTGTTTGATGTAGTCCTGTTTATTTATTTTTGCTTTTGTTGTTTATGCTTTTGGTATCATAGCCAAAAAAGTCATTGCCATGACTAATGTCAAAGGGCTTTTTCCCTATGTTTTGCTCTGTGAATTTTATGATTTCAGGTCTTTTATTTAAGTATTTAATCCATTTTGAGTTAGTTTTTGTGAGTGATGTTAAGATACGAGGTCCAATTTAATTTCTCTGCACATAATTATCCAATTTTCCCAACATCATTTATTGAAGAGACTTGTCTTTTCCCCATTGAGTATTCTCGGCTCCCTTGTCAAATATTAGTTGAACATATATGTGAGAGTTTGAAAGTTTAGTAGCAAGGCAGATAAGAGCAAATCATATTACAATACTCTGAGGAATTACTAAGAATTTGTATAATATTACAGGAATGGCACTTGATTCGGTTTATTACTTCTTATAAAATACTATTCTTCCTCTTTCCTAAATCTGTTTATTTTAAACAGGGTCATAGACAATGTAAATCTTTGTTGTGAATTATAGCTATTTTTTTTTCACTTGAAAGGTCTTTGCATGCCTCTTTCAGAAAGAATAAGGGTTATTTTAAGTCCCATATGTAAACATTGGACCCATTTTGTGGACAAAGATTATATTTTAGATATAAACTATAATTTAGCAATGTAATCAGTAATCAAAGAATATGGCAATTAGATGTTAATATAGCCACACAGATTTTGTGAAAGATTTCTAACTACTTTATTCTTTATCTTTAGCAGCATAAAGCCCTTGCTTTTACTCTAATATATGTAATTGTACCCTTCTGTGTCATGTATCCTCTTGGAATAGAAATAGGTATTTTTATGTGGTCAAAAGTTTTGCCCAAAACTTCTAGATATTTTTCTGATATGAATAGATATAAGTAAGCCTTAATTTTGCATTTATATTAGGCAAAAAAGATTGATGTTGATTAAGAATGAAGCCTATGTTTAGAATATGAGAAGTACATTTGTGGTTTGTATTTGTATCTTCAGAAAGAAAAAAACACAAAGTATTTCTCTTTATTTATTTTCTCTTTCCTTCTTCTCATTTATCCCATAGATTGAATAAGATATCCTTTAAAATAATGTATAAATTATTTACATTATAAAATTTTTCTCTTCGTATAACATGCAAAATCAGACATAATATATAACTCAGGACTTATTTATTTTTACACCAGGAATGGCATTTTGCTGTTAGTATTATACTAATTCTTAATAATGAATTTGATATTCCCAAATTGATGAGGAAATTGCTGATTATATGAAGTTTCCATATTTAGTAAAAATGAATATTAATATTGTAAAATGATGAATTGCTAATATGGGACATTGAGCTTGCAATCAACTATAAAATATCCCTCCTATAAAGGACAAGAATTTATAGTAATAATTTTAGAACTTAATTCTATTTCTAATGCCGTGTATAACAAAGGAATAGGTAATTCTGTAGCCCTTCATAGGAGGAAATAATTATTTTTCTTTAAAAATGCTTATTTTGACTATTTTGGGGAAATAACATAATTGTGTGATCATTATCAGCATTTTATTTAAAAATGTGCTAAAGGAAAATAAGAAAAAAATATGCCTGCATGGTGGTAGAAGAAAAACGCCTAGCAAAAAATGTTAGTTAATTAATTAAACTTACAAAAGTCATTTTTAATTCCTAACTACAAGTAATCAGGAAGTGTTATGTTAAATTTAGCTCCATTTCAGTTAAGAGGTATTGCTGTATTGGTTTTCTTTAACAGCAACACAGTATCACTGTTGGGATATAATTCTGTTTAAACAGGTTAGAAATAGGGGCGCCTGGGTGGCTCAGTGGGTGAAGCCTCTGCCTTCAGCTTGGGTCGTGATCTCAGGGTCCTGGGATGGAGCCTCACATGGGGCTCTCTGCTCGGCGGGGAGCCTGCTTCTCCCCTCTCTCTCTGCCTGCTTCTCTTCCTACTTGTGATCTCTCTCTCTCTGTCAAATAAATAAAATCTTAAAAAAAAAAGATTCTCTTCTAAATAGGTTAGAAATATAAGCTTAACAGACAGAAAGAGTAATCTCTTTTCATTGACATCAAAGAAAAGTGATAAAATTATGCTAATGAACCAAGTACCATATATATAACTAGATATGATATAAATTCAACCCAGTTGAGGGAAATTAGAGGGGAAGGTGAACCATGAGAGACTATGGACTCTGAAAAACAATCTGAGGGTTTTGAAGGGGCAGGGGGTGGGAGGTTGAGGGAACCAGGTGGTGGGTATTGGAGAGGGCATGGATTGCATGGAGCACTGGGTGTGGTGCAAAAACAATGAATACTGTTATGCTGAAAAGAAAAAAAAAATTCAACCCAGTGAAGACTCTTTTAAACAGAGATATCAGATCATATACGTTTAAGTATTTCTATACCCTAAACTGTTAAAAAAAAAAAAAAAGAAACCAGAAAAAGTACATCTACAACAAAGGAGTAACATCTGGATATATGTCTGAAGCACCTTGTAAGTGCTACCTCAGATCCTGCCTTGTCTCCCCAGTCATGGCAGGTGCCCCAGCTCAGAGATTGCTGTAGCAACTGCAACTGATTTCATGTGGATAGACCCTTACCAACACCTAGTGCATATACTTTTTTTGCCTCCAAATCTAGGGCTTCCCTATTGACCTTGAGGCATGAAATGTCTCAACCCATTTGCATAAGCAACTTAAATTTTGGGGTCAGTTAAGATCTAGGAGTGCAAATCTTTGACTAATGAGATTTAAGAGCCAGTTACATAAGTTCTTACCCTTTCCTCTCTTACATAGCCCTTGCTGAGATGCACTCATTATTGCTACTTAGAGTACTGTCATGAGATCAAGTAGTCCGTACATTTTGTACCAAATGATAAGCATCCTTGCACTGTCTCTCCTTCTTGGCCTTCTTATTCCCTTGTCTTTCACTTCTACTTCTCCGATTTACACTTCCTCAAAGAAATAACATCATATAAACTTTGTCTTAAGCTCTGCTTCCTGAGAGTTCACACTAAAATAACATGTGAAAAAAAAATGTTATAAATAAAAAATACCAGAGATCAATTCTATAATATAGTAATAAGGAAATAATGTGAAATATAATGAAATATAACTTGAAATAACTTGAAATATAATTTCACAAACCAGTAAATACTGTCAGAAAATGAAAAAAGACCACCCCTGTTGCTTATGAAGTTCAAAGTAAAATGTGATCTCCCCAAATTTAACTGTTTTTTAGTTTAGTAAAAATATCAAATATTGCTAATTTTGAGAGAAGAATCATAATTGTTGAATAAAATGCAAATACGAACATTCTATCTTTAAAAAATAATAAGTATTTAGTGAGAGATTACGATAGGACAGATATTTTTCTCAGTGTACTGTATATATTGAATAATGTAATCTTTAACCCAACTCTGCTGTGGGTATTAATGCTACCATTTCTCAGATGAAAAATAGAGAATGAGAGTGGAAGTTAGAATTCAAACTCAGCACTCTCACTCTAGAAGACTTATTCACTCTGAGGCCTGCTGTGGATTGCAGATACTATGGAAGCCTGCAGATATCTGTCTTTCCTGCTTCAGCTTCACGTATCCTCCTAGTGCTTACCCCAGGGCCCAGGCTTCACATAACCAAGGCAACCATCTTGAACTCAAAGTTCCAAAACATGTGGCTTATGAATGGGGAGATTAATCTTTTTTTTCTTTTTTTTTTAAAGATTTTATTTATGTATTTGACAGACAGAGACCACAAGTAGGCAAAGAGGCAGGCAGAGAAAGAGGGGGAAGCAGGCTCCCTGCTGAGCAGAGAGCCCCATGTGGGGCTCGGTCCCAGGACCCTGGGATCATGACCCGAGCTGAAGGCAGAGGCTTTAACCCACTGAGCCACCCAGGCGCCCCTGATTAATCTTTTTTATGCTGTGGACCCCTTTGGCAGTCTGGTAAAACCAGCTGATCCCTTCTGAGAATAGTATTTTGAAGTTAAAATAAATAATACAGAGAATTATTATAGAAGTAATTTTATTTAAATATAATTTATAAAATCCTGAAAAAATAAATTCGTGATGTAGTAATATATATGTTTCTTTAACAAGATTTTGTGTTATTTCTAAAAACTAATTTCAAAATAAGAATGTCTCACAATAACTCTAAATGATATTTCAAGCATTACAAGACTTCATGAAATCCGAATTAGAACCTTTACCAAAGGTTTCATAAAACTCAGCTTTGGAGAAGTAATGGCCAGAGTGGACTAGAGTTGGGTATTTCCTTTCACCAGGTCATTTAGGCTCAGATAATATCCCAGAAGGTTAGGCTTATGTTAACTAGGTCCTTCTGAGGGTAGGCCTTGTTGAGAAAAAAAAAAAAAAAAAAGTGTTCTAGCTATTTTAAGATGCATCCTTTCCCCCCCACTCCCTCCTTGAAGCAAGAGGGGAATTTTATTCAATATTTATTGTGAAAATCTACATAAGCTCCTGGAGATAAAACTCAGAAAAGTGTGGGGGGCCTCCCTATGACTTTGTCCCCCTGGAAATTTTTACTTACAGAACTGTGCACACTGAGAGTCTGGCAATCTGTCAATTGCAGTCCAGATTTTTCTATCCCAGCACTGGTTCCATAGCATTTTTTGCTCCAAGTTTCTTTTCTGGTAAGCCATGACCTCTAAATTCACCATCTCTCCACTTTTAGAGGCAGCAGTTTTCCCAATGTCCTCCCTTATAGATTCAAGAAGAGTTGTTGAATTTTCAGTCTGTTCAATTTTTGAGCGTTGGCAGGACAGTGGACGATGGCAACATCCAAGTTCCTTACATGTAGAAATGGAAACTAGAAGTCCTATTTTTTTGTTTTTGGGAAGAACAGAAAGACCGAAAGAAGGAGGGAGGAAGGGAGGAAGGGAAAAGACATTTCTAATAGGCAGGATAATCCAAGGGTTTAGAGATTATCTCCCAGAAACTAGGCAAATGCCAAAACTTTCTTTGGAATGTACAGTATTGGACAGCCAAGACCTGCTGAGTTAATCTTCTACTGCACAATCACCAACTGTACCTTTGTGTCTTTGCTTAGACAAATGCTTTTTTGCTTGTCCTATCCTTCAAAAACATAAGGGTACCACTCGATGTAAATTTGTTTTAGCATGGGCATTCTCTTAATCACCTTTGTATCCCTAGTGTATACATAGTGCCCAAAATATAGTATAGTAGTAGCTCAACAACTGTTAAAAAATATTTGAACAGAAATAAATCAAAGTCTTCTCTTGTTTTTTTTTTTTAAATTATGGTTATTCAGGAAATGTATAGTGGAATGCATCACTGCATAATGTAGAGGTATCTTCTCACTATAGTCAACAATTGTACAATTGTGCATCTTACTAAATTAGTATATCTACATATTTTACATATTAGAAACAGGTGAAACATGGGAAAGAGTAATCTAATAATTAAGTATGAAAAGTAAAGCAGGTAATATGAACTATGACTAAGAAGAGATTAAATTTTATTTTGGATAATTTTCAAGCATTTTTTCCTATAAGTTTTATAATGGTTCTAACAGATCAGAAATCCATACCAATGGAATTTCAAGCAGCAGTCAGAAGGATAAAGATCAAGTTGCTTAGCTGTTACTTTCAAAGACATGTAGCGAGAGGATTAGGAAAGATCCCAGTGGACACCTAGATTACAGCTTCAGAAACAGTCTGGCCACAAATGTGAGGGACAGACAGTTATAGGACACAGATGTTTGACAAATTAAAAAAAAATAAGGTTGTATTATAATTAATAACAATTTAATTAAGAATTAAGTGTCAATTTGGGGAAATTGGGCTTTGACCCAGGTAAGTTCTTGCAAACAAGTACCAAGGAACCTAGATACGAGAAATGAGGGACAGGTAAGGAGTTAACCACAAGTGATTTACCCACTTCCTGGTACTATGCTACAGGGTCAGAGTGGGAGCAATCAAAGTAGATGTAATGAATAACTAATAATCTAGTTCTTTGTTATAACTTTTTTTTTAAGCAGAAATCTAAATCTTGGAAAGATGAAAGCATAAAGTGGCATTAAATGCTCCAAAATTCAAGATTAAAATGACACAGGGTCATGGATTCAGGAAAACTGTTACAAGTTATGATTTATCCTCATTTTTAGAAAGATTATTTAAATTCTCTCTCATTGGGAGTCAAGAAACACTCACAAAATGTTCTTTATTTCTGTGCAACATATGTATGTAATATTAACCAGTTTCTCTCTTGATTACATTCTAATTATTGTTTTCCTTTTTCTATCTAGAATCTAGAAGGAATCTTATTATCTTTCTAACTTTGATTTCTCTTTCTACCCAATATGTACCAAATAAGAGAAGTATAGTATTATGAATTTACCAGAAAATAAAGTTAGAACTATGCAGCCAAAATTAATGAAGAGAAAAATACTGTGACAACAGAAAAGGAGATTAGATGGGGGAAGACCGTGAGAGTAAACACTAGTGTTTTGCTCTTTCTTTCATCACTTGCATCTGTTCTTATTCAGTGAAACAAATGCAGAAATAAGCTACAGTCAGCATTATTAGAAACATAGACTTTATCAGAGTGAAATACCATCCATCATAATATTAATTTTTCAGGGAATTATTGCACAATTTTTATGGAGTATTCTTGTTTTAAGAGATATACGAGGAATAGGTTTTTTAATTCGGATAGGCTGCGTTGAATCTTGGAGCTGCCACTTAATAAACTCACAAAATCACTCTGTTCCTTGGGGTCATCTCCTCTGAAAGTGGTGGGAGAATAGAAGCATCTCCTTATTATTTTGTAAAAATTAAGTAGGTTAGTTTAGTTAATGTTCACTTGTGCCTGACATAAAAACAATTGTTCAAATAACACCAGCTATTACCTTACACCACAAAAAACTAGAAAAAAATAGATATACATAAAATCTAAAATGTATTTTGGTAAGAAAGTCATATTGGAAGGTTAGTCTGATTGCTTTGGAAACTAAGTTGTTAACTTAAAACAGGGATGTTGAACATTTATGTATCAGGAGCCATCATGGCTCTTGCTTTCGGCTGCAAGTAACAGGAACTGTAAATCAAACTTAAAAAATGTAAACAATAACCAAAATATAGTGTATTATTTGACATAGCATTAGGTAGGGAAACAACCCAATTTTTTTTTCTTTCTTTCTCTCCGGCTATTTAATCAACGCATGCCTTTCCCCTAAGATAATTCCCTCATTGCCATACGATGTCAAGCATAGAAACTGAAACATGCTGTGTCCTGGATCCCACCCAGATAAAGTGAAAACCCTCTCTTCTCAAGTAGCGGATAGGAGTCTTTCCCTTCAAACTGGTCACTTCTTAGTCACGTGCCCCATGCACCAAATGGCTTAATGAACCACATTTACTCCTTAAGGGCAGGATCAGGGTATTGGAGAAGTTTTGCCAGATATGTGCAGTTCAGTGGCATTGGAAGATGCTGACATAAAATGAGTATTTGGTAGGAACAAAGTAGGGAGGGGCAAATGCCAGAGAGGCCAAAACAGTGTGCACTACAATGGTAGACACTGATTTTGGCTCACTGATTTTATTTGGGTAGACTATCAGGTTAGCCCAGAAACTGTGCACTGATAGATTAAAGATGTTGCTAAAATAAAGAAACTTCTACACAGAAATGTCTCTCTCTCACCTGTGTGACTGGATTTTTATCTTTTTGAGCAGAGTGACAGACTGTTACATGTAACCTTGACACACTATATATTTATGCATAAAGGACTGATAAAAATATAATTTCCTCTAAATATATTTTGATTAGGAAAAGAGGCAAAAAAGAAGAAAAGATGAGGCTCGAAACATCTCCCAGGGTGGTGTGTTATAGAAAGAGAGAAGGATGAATGTGTGGAATAGGAATATCCCTCATTGCTGATTCTTTCCAGTACTGACATTCATATGAAACATATTTATTGTTGAATTAAATACTCTATAGCCATCAGTCCTTTCTGATTCTTTTTTTTAAAAGATTTTATTTATTTATTTGACAGAGAGAGATCACAAGTTGGCAGAGAGGCAGGCAGAGAGAGGGGGGGAAGCAGGATCCCCGCTGAGCAGAGAGCCCGATGCGGGGCTCAATCTCAGGACCCTGAGATCATGACCTGAGCTGAAGGCAGAGGCTTAACCCACTGAGCCACCCAGGTGCCCTCTGATTCTTTTTTTAAAGGAATAAATCCATAGAGAAAAGAGTAAGAAGAAATTAAGTGGGCAAAGAATACAGAAATGTACATACAAACAGAGCCATGTGATTTAAGTGTAATTAGATTTTATGACTTAGCTATTATAATTTTCTCTGTTTTGCATTTAAATTTGCAAAAATATGTGATCTCAACTCAAATATATTTTATTGGACAAAATGGTGTTTAATTATATGATGCTGGTCTTCTTGAGAATAGATTTAACATATATCTAGGATTTGATCAAAACATATTAAACTCATTAGAAATTGTCTTCCAATTTCTTGACTTTACACTTGAAATCATTTTTGTTCTTTGTTAAGTTCAAAAATCTATAGCTATAAAATTAAAAGAGGGAAAATCACAGTGGTGCCATATAGAAAGGATATTTAAGAGTCTTTATTTTAAAGTTTAATTGAGCACAAGGAGTAGAAATTTCAAAGTGCTAAATTACTTGAAGTATTTATTCATAAAATAGTATATATTTTAAAATAACAAAGATAACAATAATGAATTCAAATAACATCTTGCACCTGGACACAATTTTTAAATATGATTATATATTTAATTCTATTTTTCCAATAATGTACCTATTAGATTGAGAGTGAATTTATGTTCAGTTTCCAGATTAATTCCTTCACCGAACATTAGAGAAATAGATTGTATTTTGTGGGGGGTGCTGCTATGAACTGTTGTCAGCTTACTAATCATGGGACTTGTGTATCCTCTATTTCATCCTTCTTTGAGTTTATTGATTACTCCATCGACTTTTCTATTTCCAGCCTGTCTGTTCATTCAGACTAGTTTGCACCATTAGCAAAATATACAGTTTGTTTTATTCCTCCTCTCAATACCCACTTTGAAATTAGGCTTTGAAATATAGCAAATGCTTGGCATTAAAACAAGTATTTTAAACTTTGCAATGAGGTAAATTCCAATTTTTCCTAAATTGAATGGAATATTAGCTGTTTTTGAAGTAAATAATGAAAATATTTACTAGAAATACTAGAAAATAGCTTACTGCTTATAGGAAATAAATACATAATAGTATTTAGATAGAAAAACATTTTTTATAAAAGTGAAAGATATGTTTCAAGTCTGTTTAGATAAGAATATTTTTACTAGTAAGATTTAATCTTTAAATCTTTATTGGTATTCACTATGACTCAAAAATTTAAGAAGATAAGGCATTTATAATTTAATATACAATTTATATTTCTAGATGACATAAGATAAAGAATTATATAATTTATGCTTTCTCCACCATTTTTTCTTAGACATAACCACTTTCATAACAATGAAGGTAACATAATACAATAAGTAGTTATTTTTTTCTTATGACAATATTTTATTCATGATTGAAAAACATGAGGATTCTAAATTATCTAAATTCTCCCATAATATTGTTAATAGATATAGTTAATAGATTTTCAAATACTGGACTATATGTAGTCCCTATTATAAATAAAAAGATACATATAAATTACATTCACAGATTGTATTGTGGCATATCTGTACAATCTTATCAAAGAGTTAAGACTAACCAAGGCCTGGTTTTCCAATTGAAATATGTATTTCTACACAGAGAAAACTAATAAAGCAATGACTAAAACAAATCTGCCTCCTTTAAGTATGCTCAAAAACATGTTTTAAAGACCTTTAGAAGTTAACAGTGATGACTGCCCAGTGACACAAAGAGGCAACGTTCTTTAGTTCAGATTAAGTTGAAAGCTACATATGGGCAATGATTCTTATTTATTTTAATTTTTTTTAAAGATTTTATTTATTTATTTGACAGACGGAGATCACAAGTAGGCAGAGAAGCAGGCAGAGAGAGAGAGAGAGAGAGGAGGAAACAGGCTCCCGGCCGAGCAAAAAGCCCGATGCAGGGCTCCATTCCAGGACCCTGGGATCATGACCTGAGCCGAAGGCAGAGGCTTTAACCCACTGAGCCACCCAGGCACCCCACTTGTTTTAATTTTTGTTCAGTGTTAATTTTGTTCATTGTTCTAGTTTCCAAAACCAGTACTTAAAGATGGTCTCTTCAAATCAATATGTGTTGTGCTAAATAATTAATTAAATAAATGTATTGTTGCTTATTTTTTCCTCTTCAACCAGAGTTGCTTCTGCAACCACATTTAAAGATTTTAACAGTTTTCAGGCATTTTCTTCACAACAGTCCTTGATGCTAGTTAAGTCCATGGCATTCATTGTCTTAAAGGTTGGATGAACACCCTTAGAATAAAAAAGTCAATGGATTTTCTTTATACATTATTTTTGAAATCCAATGTGGAGAAAATAGTTTTACAGGCAATGTTTAATATTGTATAATCCAACCATTTAATTTATGTACTTATTAGATAACATGTGTTCTATATCAAAAAAAGCTGAGGGGCACCTGGGTGGCTCAGTCGGTTAAGTGTCTGCATTTGGCTCAGGTCATGATCTCAGGGTTCTGGGATCCAGCCCCATGTAGCACCTCCAGCTCCCTGCTCAGCTAGAGACAGCTTCTCCCTTTTCCTCTGCCCCTCCCCAAATCCCTGCTTCAGCTCTCTCTTTCTCTCTCTCTCTCTCTCACACACACACACACACAAAATGAATGAATAAAATCTTTTTTTTAAAAAGCTGCAATTGGGATGCCTGGGTGGCTCAGTGGGTTAAAGCCTCTGCCTTCTGCTCAGGTCATGATCCCAGGGTCCTGGGATCAAGCCCCACATCGGGCTCTCTGCTCACCAGGGAGCCTGCTTCCTCCTCTCTCTCTCTGCCTGCCTCTCTGCCTACCTGTGATCTCTGTCTGTCAAATAAATAAATAAAATCCTTAAAAAAAATAATAAAAATAAAAAAAAACTGCAATTGCTAAGTCTAAAAAACTTAAAAGATAAGGCTAGGGTACATCGAAGGCAGTTCCAAAAGCTTAGGTACACCTGTTAAATATTATAAGTTGAAGGATCAGGTGTAGTGCTCCCTTCAGTAGCACATATACTAAAATTGGAAGGGTACAGAGAAGATTAGCATGGCCCCTGTACAAGGTTGGCACACAGATTTGTTAAGGATCAGGTACTCAGATGTTATGCTGTAGACAAAGGACAGGGGAATTACACAAATTGATTTTGGAGTTAATCCCTTCCCTAGTCTAGTAGCTGGCAGGAGGAAGACCTGAAGAATCTATGTGAGGTATATTCTTGAGAAGGGACCCAATGGTTTAGCCCTTGAGCTAAATCCCTCCTAACCAAAAGGAAGCAATAAAAAAACAGTCAATTTTTAGAGGCTAGGGTTACGTACTACCAAGAATAGTGTTTCATTCTGCATATTGTCAGAGAGGAAGAATAACAGAATTGCTCAGACAAATCTCACCCCTTTGGACAACCTGCAGAGTCCAGCACACCACAGTGCAGTAAAGAAGCCTCTCTAAATCTTCCATCTCCTCTGAGGGATAAAAATGTGGGTTCGATTAAAAAGAGCCCCTTAAGTACTCTGGAAGAAAGATAAGGTCGAGGTAGGGTATGTGGAGCTGGCAATCTGAGAACACAGCAAGTCCAAGGTATCAATAATGATTGACGTACACAGCTTTGAAGATCCCCCCCACTCAGGGGTCAGTATAGACAGAGAATAGCTATGAGGCTTCTCTGTCCTTTCATCCTTGAATTAAAGAACATATGTAAGCCCACAAACTCTAAGGAGAAATAAAATATAAAGATGAAGGGAGAGAAATTTGAGGGGCTTGATTGAATAAGGAGTTATGACAAAAGTAACTCAGTTCCAAATGGAATAACATGAGGTTTATCTTTCTTTAATGGAGAATAGTAACTGTCCTGCAGTCAATTAAAACTTGGTCCTATCATCTGTACCTAAATAGATGTGAAGATAGGTCTTTCTATGCACACCTGATTCAAAGAAGTGTAAATTTCATGCACATTAAATTTGTAATATGTTGTGAAAATGTCTGTAGGTGGCTCCATAGTCAAGTCAAAACTTCCCTTCCTACATTTAATCAGTATCACCTGAAGGGCTTTTTAGTAAAACACAAATTGCTGGACCCCCAGGGTGGAGACTAAGAATTTGCATTTTTAATGAATTTCCAGGTGATGCTGATGTTGCCAGTCTGAACCCTACACTTGAGCAACCATCACCTTACTATACATAACCATACTGTATGGCTTTTGCTTTAGTCAAAACCTCCAGTGTTTTTGTCATGTCCGCTGTTTTCTCTATCCTGCTTAATAATCAAACGCAAGAGAAATAAACCAATGTCGCTTTTATTTTTGCAGTTGCACTGTTGAGTGGCAGTTAAATTAAATCATAATGTATGGGATATACCCAGAAAAATCTTGGCCTTCTTTTATGGAACTGTGTTTTCCTAAATTTGACCTGGTCATTGCTACTTACCTTCTTAGGTGGAAGGGTTTATGCAAGATTAGTATTAATGAAAAGTACAACCTGGGTGATTATGCCAAATTTTCTACTAATGCATTTGTTGTAGCAAATAAATAATAACTTGTTGAAACAGGGCAGAACATAGTTGTGTATGGGATAGAGAAGAGGGTATGTTTGGGTATAGGATAAATTCACTCTCGTGTTAGGTAACAAGGTATAATTGATACCCCCCGAAAAAGCAGATGTCTGAAAACTACTTGATGGATTGATGGAGGTGACATGCTCTTTGAGCTATGAATGAGCACTAAAAAAAAAAAAAAAAAAAAAGGCTTACTTATTCCCTTTACCTTCATATCATAGAAAAGTCAACCATTTTTCCAATAGGCTGTATTATACCATTGTGATATACGCATGATTCGTTTTCAGAGATGGGGACGGAGGTTTCCTTGAGATACTATTGAAGTAAGAGCATAGGAACTCCTTGGACTCCTGGGGATTAAAAATCTTGTGTTGTTACATCCAAACTCCTACTCTGACAGGGTGGGTCCAAGAAGTGAATACAACTGCCTGAACTAAAAATCTTCTAAAATATATTAATTTAACAAGCACAAGCTTTTCCAGGCATTGTTTGAAGCATGTATGACATATGTTAATATTCATAACAAGCCAATGAGGGATGAGAGCACATTGCACAGACATTAAAGTATTTTGCCCAATATCATATAGCTGGTAAGAGGAGTAATTGAGAATAGAATCTGGCATTTGGGGAGGGATTCTTACTGTTGTCAATAAAATTAA
The DNA here is from genome assembly GCF_002288905.1 of Enhydra lutris kenyoni. NCBI lineage: Eukaryota > Metazoa > Chordata > Mammalia > Carnivora > Mustelidae > Enhydra > Enhydra lutris. Next base: position 20,422,057 of record NW_019154099.1, read on the forward strand.
GATTTTCTGTCTTTCAAGAATCTATTACCATACCTACCATGAGGCTATTATCAGATGTCTGATCCCCTTAATTAAATAATCATGATAGTTTTCTCCTCCTAGATACCTCTGCATAATTGTTTACTCTTAGTGGCCTCTCTCATTTTCCATTTCATTGAATTTCCTAATTTTCTTCCTAACTTACTCACTTTTCTTATGTCTGACTCATGAGTTCCCCTTTTCTTGCTATTTGATAAATGAATGCATTTTCAAAATTAAGACATCAGCCCTCTATTTTTCCTAGTTTACTTTGGCAATCTCACATATTTCCAGGTTAACAGATTGTATTTTCAAGAGATACCAACATCTCCCATCCCAGTGTTCTTTTTTCAGTGTGAACCTGTCATTTATTTCACCATCGGGAGGTAGAATTTAATTTCCTCCTCTTTCAATCTAGACAAGCTTATAACTGTTTTGACCAACAGAGTATGTGGGAAGAAAGCTATATATCTTCCAAGGCTAGGTCAAAAGAGGCTATCAGCTTTAACTTTGTTCTGTTGAAACATCACTCTGAGCAAATCTAGTTGACATGTAAGAAGTCCAACTATCCTGAAACTACCACTGGGTTTAATATTTCCAGGTATAATATTTTCAACATTTTAGTCATCTCTGCTTATGCATGAAACAGGTCAGCAAACCCATGTTACACCATTCAAATTAACCCAACCACCAATGGAATACCAATGACCAACCTCAGATAATGAAATGAGAAGCAAAATCTTCCACGTTTATTTTAAATAAATTGCTTTCATGTCAAACCCTGCACATACTTCTGATCCACAGAATCTTTAAAAACAATGATTTAAGTGTAACCCATTAAATTTGAAATGGTTTATTGTGCAAAAATATTAACTATTAACTTCTAATAATTTTCTATTCTCATCTCATCCTCCTCCTGATGTGTTGTTTTTACTTTCAAACCTTGTATTCTAAATAATTACATTAGGCAGTGGACACATTAACATCAGTAAGATACAATCTCTTTCCTCATGTCTTATTTGGAAAATAAATGTTTTATTTGGGGAAAAAAGAGCAAATTCAGTAAGATACAATCTCTTTCCTCATGTCTTATTTGGAAAATAAATGTTTTATTTGGGGAAAAAAGAGCAAAT